>NC_136061.1:289136962-289414462 GCF_964261635.1 Lissotriton helveticus | reverse complement strand
CTCTCTCCTCTCTCCTCTCTCCTCTCTCCTCTCTCCTCTCTCCTCTCTCCTCTCTCCTCTCTCCTCTCTCCTCTCTCCTCTTCTCCTTCTCTCTTCTCTCTTCTCTCTTCTCTCTTCTCTCTCTCTCTCTCTTCTCTCTTCTCTCTTCTCTCTTCTCTCTTCTCTCTTCTCTCTTCTCTCTTCTCTCTTCTCTCTTCTCTCTTCTCTCTTCTCTCTTCTCTCCTCCCCCAGCACGGAATACAGTACCACTGTGATCACAAAATTCTTAAGCACCCTGCAACACTGGGGATTCACAGGAATCCAAACACCAGCGTAAAGTGCTCGAACAACGACGTCTGTCTTATAAATGTCAAAAAAAGTTAATATTTCACTTCTGTTCTTGGATTTTAGTGAAAATGCAACACATATTGCATTACAAAAGCTATAGGTGTCACATTTGTGGAAGTTAAAACTATTGGCATTGTAAATGACAAAGCTATTAATTTCGCTATTTTCAAAAATGTCATTTACAAATCCAATAGCTCAAACTTTCCTAATGCGAGACCTATTGCATTGCAAATGCTTGTTTTTTTCTTGTAAGTCCCACAATTGATCCTGCTTCATCCATAATCCCTAGTCATTAAAATACTGAAAATCCAACATTATTACCGCTCAACGAAGAAGTGCGTTGGTGCATATCCAGGAAATTGGGGTTTATAGTCGTGTGAAAATTGGTTGCGCTTTTAATGCCACCACTTTCCCCACAGGTTTTTGTAGGAAAGTAGGGTCTGCTATCTATGGTTACCCCCACTTTTTGCTGTTTTTCACTGGTTGTTAGACTTTAGTATGTCTGTGGCCCTGCTAATCAGGCACACAGGCTAGCTGTTCTCTCTCTAAATTTATAACATGTACTATGGGTACATACCAGATTGGTTACTGGGTCACCCTTATATGAGCCCCTGTATATGGTACCTTAGGTAACCAGGGCATAGGGACCCCAGAGGCCTACCAGGGGCTGAAGCATGTATTGTGCACCCCTGGTTAGCCTTCCAAACTGACACCACAGGTCTGCACTTGCAGCCTGGGTAAGGTGGTGTAAGCACCCCTTACTTAGATATAGTATACCTATAATCTACCCTTATATATAGACACATAGTAACCTATAACTCACTCCTATGGTAGGCCTTGACAATCCTGAAGGCAGAGTGCTTGGTTTTGTGTGAGACGGTGCCCTAGCATGAGCTGAGCCCCACTGCAGCTTTCGGAACCATCTCCTTATAGCTGTTCTATGATATAGCCATACCAAATACTCTTAAGTGCATTATAATCCTCGCGGTTAATGCTAACTTTGGTTTGGCTTTATCAAAACATACTACCCCCCACCAGTTCTGGTGTGGGGGTAGCATTCCACCATTCTAGAGGGAGAAGACGTGTACATACTGGTAAACCCGGTTAAAGTTAAACAGAGCCCCAGCATCACAAAATGGATGCTGCTGCCACAGACACGAGTCTGCCCTCCTGCTGCTGGACGAAACTCCGGCAGGGGAGGCCTGGGCAATAGGTTTCCTGTCCAGGGAGGTGCTAGCACCTCCCCAGACAGGTTTTAGTGTATTGGGCAGGGTGGGTTGCATTCAGTGAATGCTTTTCAGACACTGCCTCGGGCACACAAGGTGCTCCATGCATTTCCCAGTTCAAACTGGTTGCTGGGGCACTCAGCCCCAGCTCTGGTACGAAACTGGACCAAGGGAAAGGGGCGTAACCACCCCCTGCCCAAGTCCACCCAAAGGAGGTCACTTAGAGTTAGTCCAACCCCTAAACTTGCTATAAGAATAGGATCCCAGTCCCTAGGACTTTAGATTACCCTGGACAAAACTCTGCAACATATATCTTGGACATTCGACATTCCATATCGACTGGAAGACGGAAGAAATCTCCCTTGTGGTCAAGGAGTGACCACTCTGTTCAAACAGGCAACAAAAGCATCTTTGCCGGTCTGCATTTTCGAGGATACCACTGGATCCCTATGAATCTGCGACACAGGACACAGACTTCCAGACATCTCTGAAGCTGACATGAGATCCCAGCAAAGCTGAGACCCGTTGCTGACACGAGAGACGTGGGACCGGAACTCCGGGACATTCTGCATTTTTGCACCTGCACCTACTTCCAGAGGTATCCCGAAGTTGTGCATTGGGTTATTTGAAGCCCCTTCCCCGAGCACCTTTTGCACCGAAGTACAGAGGCCAGCACTCCACGAGTGACCCGTGAGTCCCCTTTCTTCACCGCAGCTTGAGGCCCCTTCGCGGTTCCTAGTCCGTTGGCTAGTGAGCCCCCATGAATGCAAATCCTTGATTTCTTGAGCTTTCCTGGTTGCTCCTGATGTGCTCTGACTCCCCTCCAAAGGAGGAGTCTCCCAGACCTTGCTTATTTGAACCGAAGCCAATCTCTACATCTTGCGTGGGTTGCTGTTGCTTGCTGGGTCAAATCCGGATTCTGACGCAGCACTCATCATCCTTCGTGGGACAGCTCGAATCCAGCTCCTGGTAGTTGTCGACGCCTCCTGGACCTCGTGGCTGAAAAGTCAAGCTTCACCTCTTTCACCTGAAAACACCCGACATTGGTTGGCATCTTCTCCTCGCCATCCTGGTCACTGGCTAGTGACCCAGACACTGTCCCCTCTGCTTTCAGGTCCTTCACAGCTCTGATCCACTCTTAGATCCACGCGGACACTTTTCCTCTGGTCGCCTGCATCATTTCTTCGCAGCTCTCCATAGGAATCTACGACGAAACCCGACACCAAAAGACACCTATGCACCCAGCTTACCTGGGTGAGGTAACACGACACGAGTACCCCAGTGTTCCTGGGGGTCTTGACTCTCGAAGTGTCCTAGTCTAAAAGGGTTCCATTGTAGTACACCTCTCAGTGCCCTTAAACTTTAAAATTGTAACTTGTTCGTTCTCCATAGAAAGTCAATGGCGATCCACGGCTGTGTTTAGACACTGCAAGCGTCCCTCGTGGGCCTCCTGTGTCCCTACCTTGGGTGGTTCCTGGTAGCTCCAGCGGTTCTACAGGCCCTAGGCCTGCTTTCTAACCCTCACTTGGTTCTTATACCACTATTTTAGTATATGGTTTGTGAGGCCCCTAGAGCATAACGTATACTGTGCAACTTATCGTATGCTAATTAAGTTCCTTGTATTGAACTTTTACCTCTGACCTCATAGAGAGTCCAGACGGGTTGTGTTTAGAATAAAACATATGTATTTGATATATACCTTGTGTGGTGTGCTTTTATTTGATCATTCTAGAGATAATTGGTAGAACAACTAGCTTAATTCGCCTCTAAGTCTTAGCCTGATGGCTGCTCTCCACAGCTACCACTAGGATAGCTTTCTATCAAGGTTGACTTTAAACCTACCATCAATAGGGGCCGTTTGGACTGGTGCAAGGTGCCCACTAGAATAGTGGACATCATATGCCAGGCCAACTTCCCCAGTTTTAAAATAACCTATTTTCCTATTAGTGCTGCGAGGCCATACCACTCGCAGAATCAACGCTATAAAAGCACGGGTAATCTAAAACAAACGACCATAATGAAACGTCAAATTGACCCCTCTTGTTTCATTTTATAAATCGATGCGTTCTAAGGGATATTTCTTTAAACCGCCAGATCCCGTTGTGCCCCTAGCAGACCAGTTGAATGTTTATTTAGAACACCCCCCCCCCCCCCCCCAAAACCACGTGCAGGTTGAGCGGGTGTATACACGGCCCTTAGCAGCCGCTGACGATTGCACCTCTTTTCACTTTCACATAGCGCCAACATATCTGAAAGGCACGTTGGTTATAGATTCCTTACCGTAGAATATCCCCAGGCGTCAGACTAGATCCGGTAAGTTTTGCTTAGCAGTACCCCTGCGCGTCAGTAGGTGGCGTCCTGCGACTCCATGTCTGTCGCTGGCGTCGTATGTGCCGTGATGACGTCACAGAGACTACTCAGGTGCCACCCATGTGCGCTGGTGTCCGTTCTTTCTTTTTCCGCGCCAGTAAGTGCAGATCCGGTTAGAGGACGTAACATAGTCGTTTTTTGACTATCTTTTTGAGGTTTTTGTCTCGTGTTGGTTTTCTCTGGTGCGAGTAGGGATACCTGGTTTTAAGTCTTGTGGGACCTACCGTCGCAATATGTCGGTGGCGAACCCTCATGATGTCTGTCTCTACTGCCTGGAGCGCAACCATGACTCCCGGTCCTGTCTGGACTGTAGGGCTATGGCCCGAAGGCCCTGAAGGAACGGCGCCGGAAGTTGTTCCAAGTTTGGCACTCGTTCCCGCGCCGTTCCAGATCCAGGGTTCGTTCCCGTGACCGCTTGTGGAGTCGTCACCACCACTCATCTTCCCCTTCGGATTCGGGTCAGAAACAGTACAGAAAGTAGTCGAAGAAGCGTTTTCGCTCTCCAACGTCCCCCTGTCGGTCCCAGGATGTGGACGAGGGGGACAGGGAGTCCCATGGCCTACCCGCCGTACCCAGGTCCGTCGGGGTCTACTGCCCAAATGCAAGATTTCCTTGCTGCCGTGGACTGCCTTTTTAGGCCTCGGGCTCCTGCCGCTGCGCCTTCTGGCCCCGCGGGGCCCGTGTCCAGATCCTGCTGGTCCGTCGACTCCTTCGGCAGATCCAACCCCGTCGCTGCCAGCAGCTCCAGCCCTGGCGCTGCAGGATCCTGTGCCCCGTCTCCTGCCTCGGCGCCAAGAGGTCCCATGCTGCCGGCTCCGACCCCGGCTCTGCCAGAGGCGCCGCAGTGGATACCGCTGGTTCCGCCTCTGCCCCGGTTCCCGGAGGGATTTGTCCCTGCCTGGGATCTGAATTGTGAACCGGCACCGGCCCCAGCTGGTGCCGTTCCCGGCGCAGTTAATTCATTCACTGGTTCCTGCCCCAAGGCCTGTGCCTTCGGGGCGGGCGGAGGAGGATGAAAAGGAAGGGTTTGAGGACCCGCTTGCTCGTCGGTGTGATTCTGAGCAGGATTGGGTGGATGACTTGGAGGAGGCTGGGGGCCTCGACGTCTCCTCTGATCTGGAACTTGCCTGTCCCTCGCCCACTATGGAGGAAGGTGCCTCCTATATGGTGGTGCTCCGTCGGGCTGCTGAGGTCCTTAACCTCGATCTCCCCACGGTGACCCTAAAGACAAACCTCCTCACTGAGGTGCTCCAGCCAGCGTCCACTTCTTCAGAGCCGCTGCTGCCTTTTAATGATGCCCTCACTAAAGTCTTGTTGGGCACTTGGTCACGGTCCGCCACGGGGGCTCAATGTGGATAAGAACGTCGCAAGGTGTCATCACCTGGCGCCGGCTGACTCTGTCTTTCTGACCACTCATCCTACACCCGGAAGTCTGGTCATTCAGGCTTCTACGTCCCAGAGTGCCTTTCCCACAGCTCTGCTGGATAAGGACTCTAAGAGATTGGAGCAGTTTGCAAGCGGCTGTTCTCTTCGGCCAGCTTAGGGCTGCGAACAGTGAACACCGCATGCCTTTTGGGCCATATTCCCACTCTGTGGCTGAGGTCTTGCCTCGGTGCCCGGAGGAGGTCCAGGCTGTGCTGTCTCAGGCTGTGGCTGAGGGTAAGGACGCGGCTAGATTCGCCATTTGTTGTGGCTTGGACACCGCGGACTCCCTTAGTAGGGCAATTTCCACTACTTTTTCTAGTACCAACCATTTTAGGTTTTTGTGATGGTGTTTCTGTTCCTTAAAATGTTGTACCAGCTTGGTTGACAATTTCCCAGCTTTCTGGGTGCTCAAATGTTCCTGTATTCTCACTTTCACTTTCCGTGTGGTCAAACCAATATATTGGAGACCACACGGACAGGTGAGCCTGTAGATGAAGGAACGCTTGAATCCAACTTACGGGACAAATTGGTCCACACCCACGCTGTAGTAAACACGAGAGAAACCGGGATACCGTCCAGACATTTCCCCAGTGGGGGATGCTCGGTATGTGAATTGACAGAACCCGCGACAAGTGGGACACTGTTGAATGGGAAGATTTGGCATTTCAACAGTTTCAGTAATTGCAACACCAATAATGTCATCTTCAGGTTCACCGGTCCATGTGTTCTCCAATATATTGGTTTGACCACACAAAAACCTAAAATGGGTGGTCCTAGAAAAAGTAGTGGGAGACCGACACACTAAGGAACTATGATTGGCAACAAAAGAGGCACGTTGTATCTACCAAGTAGGCGTAGATCGATGGGGACTGAACGATGTTATTGATTGGATTGGCACATGAAAGGGCACACATATAGGTCAACTGTGCTCCCCATATCACCATCGGGCCAATCATTAACCAGCATTAGATACATGCAAGTGCTAACCTTTATTAACTACCACAAACTGAAGTTGACATTCAGTCAACCAGTATGAGATATTTTATAATACACCTTTAAATCTCATTATAGAAGTAAAGGGGGTGATAGTATCATTCACACACCTCGGGGTACCTTTATTTCATAATATATGATGTCAGCACACAGCCTCTTTCATGTGTCACCGAGAGTATGTCATTTCCACATGTCATTTCCACATTTCATTGCACCACTATATATAACTTGCAATATTTTCGAACTAACAAAAATATCAGCACACCACTCAGCCTCCTTTATGTGTCACTGATGGTATGTCATTTCCACAACCCATTGCACTACAAAATAAAACCTGCAAAAATTTTCGTACTGAGAATTTTTCGAACTAACAAATTTCCGAACTAACAGCTAAGAGCTGGTCGTTCATTTTGGAGTAATGTGATAACAATCTCTCAAGTCTCGTAATTCATTGGTTACTACAAGGCACTTAAAGTGAAATAAGAATTTACATAGCGCAAAGGGGGTGTTAAGATAGCGCCCACATTAGATTTCATTCTAAGGGCCGGTACTAGGCCAAGATCGCAGGAGCAGTTACCGCGATAGTTAACACCCGGAAGTGAGACGAGTCCCTCTAAATGGAGGTGACTCGCTGTGCAGTCCGAGAGGACGATTTCAAGTGAGACGCGCTCACAGCACCGGTAAGGAGCGGGGGTGTGGGCCGCTGATAGTCTCCCTGCATTTGCTGCTTAGACGAGATCCTCCACGCATTCCTTTTCCGAAACACAAGAGAACGAGTAGAATGCCCAGGGTTGAGTACACCTTTTCTCCCCAGGGTGGTGCAATGTATCATGCAGATACGAGCACCATTGAGAAACGTATTCTTAATTGGCACTGAGCATACATACAGCACATAGTAGCCTAGACATTCGGTGTAAGCTAGATAACCTCCGATGTAAAACACAGTAAAAGGTCTTTGAAATAAGATATTTCCCTTGGAAGCCACGTGTATTAAGAACACTGAGTTATTCATTTTAGCACAAAGTGAAAACATATCATGGGTGAAATGCTGCAGCAAGGTACAATATCTGATCATAAGGTTAAGCTGTGTGCATTTTTTTGGCAGGTGTACATTTTTTTGGCAGGCTGACAGGAAGCAGCACGGGGATATTGACCATGAGAGTGACAAAGAAGGGGGGGGTCACAAGTATGCCACAGTCGGGCATCCTTACGGTAAACTAATGTTCAGGACTACATCAGTGTTGAAGGACTAATGACCATGGAGTGGTCCTTTTTTAAGGTTGTGCTCATTGTGCGTTGTCTGTTTTTAATTCTGTTCCCCAGGTTACATATAAATGAAACTCGAGCAGTGTGGTGAATACTGACCCTCGCCTTGACGAAATTGCCAAAATCTATAGGCAATGAAACATGTTGGCTCTCTAAGGAGTTAGAAGGCAACACAGTGTATTTTAAAGTGAGCAACACCACGGCAAGGAATAAAGAGGTACAGCTAGTGGTGGTTTTAGCTCATTTTTAATTTCAAATAAAGTGGTCCTAAGTCATCGGTCCACCTTATTTTGGGTCATTACAGAGTTGTACTAGGGAGACACTCCTCTGTAGCACCAGAAAACTTATTAGAGGTGCAAATTTTCTTTCACCATCACTACATTTTTCTTTCCCTTTTGTTCTTTTATGATGTGGTAGTGCTGATGATGAGAACCAGAGTCCACTGGTGAGAACCTACCAGTGGACTCCCATGGTGTTGCTTCCATCAGGCACTCCACATATTTTCCTCACATTTTCCTCACATTTGTGGTGATTTCTTCTTTTTATTCATACACTACACCACATAATAGGATGTAAGTCAAGGGAACAGAATATTTTAAATTGAACAGGGATTCATGACGAGGGACAGAGTAAACATACTAACTGCCCAAGTAGCATGCCAAAGAGAGGGTGCCACAACAGACATTGAAACCCATACAGAACTGTTCTAGAAACAGCCTTCTTCCCTTGGCCCAACAGGGCTCTGCCCTGGGCAATATCAAGGGTTATCTTTCTGCCATCTCCGACTTTCTGCGGCTTCCTGATCAGCCTTCACTTTTTAAGTCCCCTGTTAACCGTTTCCTGAAAGGCATTACGCACACGTTTCCTCCTGTGCCGTTCATAATGCCTCAATGGGACTTAAACCTTGTTTTGACATATCTGATGTGCGCTCCCTCTGAGCCCCTTCATAACTGTCCCTTGCGTCGTCTTCCTCTTAAGACTGCTTTCCTGGTAGCTATCACCTCTGCCAGAAGAGTGAGTGAGCTCCAGGCTCTGTCTTCTAAACCTCCTTTCCTTTCTGTTCATCTGGACAAGGTGCTTTTAAGGACCCGTCCTTATTTCTTGCCAAAAGTTGTTACACCCTTTCACATTGGGCAGACCATCACTTTGCCCACCTTCTTTTCGCCTCCCTCGAAAGAGGAAGAGAGGCTCCACCGTCTGGACCCCAAACATGCGCTCTCGTTCTATCTGAAGCGCACACAACGGTTCCGGGCGGATGAGCAGCTCTTTGTTGGCTACGTGGGCTCCAAAAAAGGTCAGGCCGTGCACAAATTGACCATCTCTCGATGGTTTGTTCTCTGCATTGAAGTCTGTTACTCGTTGGTTAAGAAGGAGCCACCTGTGGGGCTGAGTTGGCAGGGTATGCCCAGACGTGGGTCCCTTGCTCACTTTGCCACCGAATTCAAAATAGCCTGGCTGATGAGGGCTGTGAGCCCGAAACCGGTTCCAGGATGCTTGGTTCCGGTCCAGGAAAGACGTGGCTTGGCAGTTCGTCCTGGACTGTTCCCATGAGGCACAGGGTCAGACCGTTGTGCATATGGCCATGTCGGAATGGGTGGTGGAGTGAGCTAAAGAATGATGATGGATTAAACCCAGATCAGTTGACTGGGGGTGAGTGCTTGCAATGTTCAACACTCCTTCCATCATCCCCTTTGGTTTTGCTTCATTCCACCAGGGCGACGGCAGCCACTACTGCTTTTGGACACGGCGTTCCCTTGCAGGACATTTATCAGGCAGCTACCTGGGCCTCGCTGCACACACATTTACTAAGCTTTACTGCCTTGACAGTCCAGTCCGGAGAGACGGCTTCTTTGGCTGTTCTGTTCTCAGTCACTTTCTGGTGTAATCTTGTTCGCAGACCCACCACCGGGGTTGGTATTGCTGGGGTATCTATTCTAAGGTAAGGAATCTATCACTAACGTGTCTCTTTCAGATGCACAAGTTACTACTTGTGTAACAATATATCTGTAAGAGACATTAGTTAGTGATAGATTCCTTACCACCCCTTTCATCCTCCCCGTTCTACAAACTGATTACTAGGGTTAAGGTCATCCCTTTCAGGGCCCTAGTTTCAATGCACCAGTGGTCAGTATGTTGCATGGCTCTGTGTTCCTGGCGCGGAAAGTAGTGTACAGAACTGATGCCAGAGCACATGGGTGGCGCCTAAGTATTCTCCGTGACGTCATCTCGGAGCATACGATGCCAGGGATGGCCGCAGGACGCCACCTACTGACGCGCAGGTGTACTGCTAAGCAAAACTTTCTGTATCCAGTCTGACACCTGGGGATATTCTAAGGTAAGGAATCTATCACTAACTAATGTCTCTTACAGATATATCATTATACAAGTAGTAACTTGTGCAACGGTCTAGGTGAGGGTGCCGCTCTATAGTAAGTAACTAACATAACTCGTGACTTGTTTCTTCATCCCGGTTTCCTCACTACACTTATCTCCTGTGCCTTAATCTTCAAGAAAACCGGGTGTGGCAAAATGCTATTCAGTTCACGGTTGGCGCTATGTTATGCTATCTCAAAAATGCGGGTGATTTATTGTGGAAAATAGGCAACACGTCCAGCTGCACTGACACACACCTTTCTTATTAGTAGCCAGCTACAAATTAACGCCCAGGTCCGCCCCATGGTGGGATCCTTGCCTGTTTGCATGAAGAGACACTTCACATTCTTCTACTTTCTACAAACCCCAACCTCCCCTAAGGGACATCTTAAGGATTCTGGGGTGAGACTGGGTGCAGAGTCCAAATCTACCTCATCATTCTTTGGAGCAGGGATGCTTTATTTTGCTTGTGGGGTGCTTTAGGCCAATATCATGGATGCATTAGCTCCTCTTGTGGGTTTGTCTGCTCTCATCCATACAAGTGTTGTTATTGTTATCTGGGTTTTGTATAGCGCCAAATCACCGTCAGGTCTCTAGGCGCTTTTGACAGATACAGCAACAAGAGTTTGGTAGAAAGGAATTCAGATTATAGCAAGCTAACTCAGAGAGAGCCGAAGGCGTCTCTGAATAAAAGTGTTTTCAAGGACTTCCTAAAAAGGAGGAGGCTGGTTTCCTTACGAAGGGGCTCCGGAAGTTTGTTCCACATTTGTGGAGCTTGAATTGAGAAGGATCTCCCGCCTTTAGTTGCCATTTTGAAGCGTGGACAAGACAGTAGTTGGGAGTTGGAAGATCTTAATGCTCGCTTGGGATTGTAAACCTCAAGCCTTTCTTTTATATAGGCATGTGGTTATGTGGTCTTTAACCTGTTCCATGCTCATGACAAGGTCAGCTCGTCATGCAGTGCACTGATCCTGTGCTAATGACGAGCTGACCTTGTCATGAACAATGGAGTTTTCAATAAATCAGCACAGGAGGGGAAAAGCCTTAGCAGCCAAGGTGTTAAGCCATGCCATTCCACGACAGACACAGCATTTCATGCAGTTTTTAGCCATCTCCTTAGAATTATTGATTTTCATTTAACTTTTACATTTGTTTCTGGGACTTTCCTTCTCTTGTGTAGTGGAGAAAGACTACAAGAACATTAACCCTTTGCAGTTCCTCCAAACAAACGAATCCATCTCTAGGTGGATTAAAAGATGATCCACAGCCCAGGCGCAGGCCTTCCTCTTTGGAAATAAACAAATGTCTCAAGTATCTTCTCATCTACACAGCAGTGTCTCTGTGGGCGTTGTAATTAACATTCAGGGACAGATTTATCAACACTTTGCATCAGTGCACAGTCCCCATAAGTGAAGCAGACCATTGGTTTTTCATTTACTTTTTAGCACTAATCTTTATTTGCAGTGGAAAGCAGTGTGTAAAGTACCACAGCTATCTCTTTGCACTGCTCTGTGCTGGTTTGCTCTAATTTACCTCAAGGGCATATCTCATGGATTGTACATTGGTGTTACCACCCAAGGTTTTTGATGCAAAGCCCTATCTACTAACAATTGTAGAAAGGGTTTAACACCCAAAAATAAAAACCTCCTCGAGGCAGTTATTAAGTTGGAGATTTGTTTTGGTACTCTCTGAGAACTTTTCCCATGTTGCATGTGTGGTGCACTGTACAAGACACATCCATTGTGAGAAAAGCTTTAAGCTCTGTCTAGGCAAAGAGTTTGTACTGGAAGAGTAGCCTTCCGGGAAAAACCTATGCTAGACATCACACATGCACTATGTTGAAATGGCCTTTCGTGCAGACTGGCACTGTCAAACGAGCAGTCTTGAAAGGGCCATTTTGTAGGGTTTTGTTTATTCCCATGTGCAGTGACAGAATTACAACAAACATTGACATAGCCAAGAGGTCTCGCCTTTGGGACCTTATAAGTGTTTAACCATGCTACAGTTAATGTTGCCCCAAGGATATTTTGCTGCATAACTAAATACTTATAAGGTCCCAAAAGCGAGACCTATTGGCTATGCCAATGCTTGTTAATATTGCCAACCACTCCTAGGGAAGGTCTTGGTAGCCCACGGGGTAGGGTGCTTAGTATTAGAAAGAAGGGCATGTTGCTTTTGTTCTTAACTTGACCTAACAGTGCAAACACAAAATTGCCATTTTCACTTTAGCAAGGCCGTTGGTTCCATTGGCTACCATGGAGTTTTACTAGCCACTGCGCTAAGTTCTAACTTCCATTCGTAACCACCAAAGATATTACTCCCAGTTATCAAATTAATGTTTGCATTAAACCTGACTCATTGCTGAGATCGGATTTAAGGTAACGTTTAATAGGAATGTGACTTTAGAACGTCACCACTTTGTTACTAAAACCTTTGCCAGCCTTTCTTTTCTATCTGTAGCACTTTTCACTCGAAACAACCTGCTACCCCACTGCTAGGAATTTTGAAGTGCTACCAGGAAAAGGGAACAAAGAATTGTTGAAAGAAGGTGTGACCTCCTTCAGCAAGCGGGATGGCTACTGTTTAGTAACTACAGATGGCCCAGCTTCAACCGCCCTCTTTTGTTTAGGCAGACATGCTGGCATCCCCTTCAGAGTGGGCAAACCAGTTGTAAAACCAGTTTCCTTGGAGTAGTGGCTCAGGGGTGTCCCCCGGGCTTATCGTAGGGGATGACGGGTAATGCCATCTTTGGTCCAAGTGGAGTGACGTATCCTGGCTTTGTTTGGTTGACAAACCCACAGTATGGGAAGGGTAGCCTTGTTGAAACTATTGTCCCATTGGCTAGTACGTTCTTCCCTCCCACAAGCAAAATGGCATAAGTTGCATCTCAGACCTCAGATCTCTACTGGACTGGAAGAAGATAGAACTGCCCGGCTGCTGCCAAACTAAACAAAAAGGCTGCCTCAAGAATAGACTGCATCTGGTGCACATAAAGAACATGCAAAGAGTTGTGCCCACTTGTGGAAGATCGCTTCACTTATGCCAGGATGGAAGGCGTGTTTCCAAGGCTTAAGTGGCTAACCTCCTATTAAACTTCAAGGGCAAAAAAAGTTAAATGAACATGCACCTGCCAAAAGCCCTGTTGCCAGGAATACCTGTCTGCCGCTAGATGAAATGCCTGCTGGGCAACAGTCATGATCTGTATCTGTGCGCAACCATTGAACCTACTTTACCAGGATCTAGGTGGCAACTGGGCCTGTACTGGACTCCCCTCCTGCAACTTAGAAAAAGTCCTTAGGCTGGCTACTACCCCTGAAGTTCATGGACCTCCCAGGTGGGGCTAGAAAAATGTACTCCATCTCTCAGCACCCTTTCTTTATCCAGCATCAGGACCACTTCTTTGCTGGACCGCTTTAAAGGAGAAAAGCATACGAGGGCCCTGAGACGGGTAAACTGTCCCCCTGGACCGGCATAGTCCCTGTGATTGGCCCCTGCTAACAGGTGTTTTAGCCCATTGGTTGCTAATCGCTTACAACTATTTATTGCATTCCAACCATTCAAGATTTACTTGTCTTTGAAAAATCATATCTCTGGCTCCCCTTGATAGATTTTTGACTTTTTTTGTCTAAATTAAAAGATAACGACACCAATTTTAAAAAACTGGTGTTGGATTGTCTATATACAGTTTATCATATTAACTGTTTTGGTTACCTCTAAATGCTGTTCTCTTGTTCCTTTGACTAAGCCGGACTGTTCAGTGCCACAGCTACCGTGGACTTGGCTAAGATTTTATTTAAAAAAACTAACTGGACCTGACGTAGATTGGGATATTATTGCATTTCGAAGTCTCACAACCGCACCACAACATAATCCACTTGCCTACACTCACCAAATCCTAAGTGGTTTTAAAAAACAACTCTATACCCTTGGTTACATTTGGATTTATACATGGAAAATCTCTGGCTTTTCTGGCAGGATTCCATGTTTTTAAAAGTAGATGCATCCACCTCTAGTTTAATTATGCTTTTATGTAATTGTGTTCATCTCCTATTTCTACGCACAGCTCCATATGCTCTGTCAATGATTGTAAGCACGTTAGGATTTGAAGACACAAGTATATCTCTACCAGAAGAAAAGAGAAAAACGTAAATTGTTTCATATGATGGAAAGGAGTCCTCTAGGATCAGTTTGTATGTGTTATGATTATCCTGGCTGTTTAAGTGTGTGTCCTTGTTTACTTATTATGCTATATTTGTGGACAGGTTAGTTTTGTTGAAAATCTGGTATCGTATGAGCAGGGAGGTTTTGTGCACCCGCTTTTGAACTATGTTGCAATTGAACACAATTTGCATATTAATGGTTACATCCTCCCTCCTTTATGGTTCATGTGGTTATAGAGGAAGAGCCTGCTGCTTCGTAGTACTCCGAACTCTGGTTGATATGCACCCTGCAAACAGTTAGACAACAAACTTAGTGACATGTACCCCATTAGCCTGGGACAAGTACCGAGAACTACACACCGCACATTACATTTCCTGGAACATGCGATACGTCACCACCCCCTACCCCATTGATGGATGAGAACAATGTTCTTACACAAGTACGGTACTGGGGGCTCATTAGAATGAGAGAGCTGTTCTAAAAGGGTAATTGTTTATAGTTCTCTGAATCATCACAGATGCAGCAGACCACCTGCTGTTTGACGTTCTGGTATAAAATACTCGGTGTTTTCTGCAGAGCTAATTATCCTTCCTTTCTAAATGAACCCCCACCTGAAAAACGCTGTCCTTGATACTCAACCTCAAAACAAACAAGCACATTGTCACCAAAGTCTACAGCTCAGTGCAGGAAGAGAAATGGAATATCTGAAAGAGACACGTTAGTGATAGATTCCTTACCTTAGAATATCCCCAGGCGTCAGACTGGATCGGAAATTTTTTACGTAGCAGTACCCTTGCGCGTCGGTAGGCGTCGTCTGCGGCTCAGCGTCGTGGGCGCCGTGATGACGTCGTCGGAGTACTTAGATGCCGCCTCCGCGTGCTGACGTCAGTTCTACTTTTTTCCGCGCCAGCAGCGCAGATCCGGAAAAAGTGATACCATAGTCTTTTTTTACTAAACTTTTTTGATCTCTTTTGATCGTTCTTTTTCGAGATTTCGACTCAGAACGGTGCCGGTAGGGATGCCAGGTTTTAAGCACTGTGAGGATTGCCACCGACTGATGTCGGTCACGGACCCTCACCGTCGGTGTCTCCACTGTCTCGGCGTCGACCACGACGATAAGACCTGTTCCGACTGCCGGGCCCTGACTTCGAAAGCTAGGCGGGAGCGGTCCCGCAAGCGACTCGAACTCCGGCAGTCGGCCCCGCGCCGAGAGAGGTCCTGGTCCGTACGGAGGTCGAGGGACCGGTCGCGGGAGCGGAGCCACCATAGCTCCGGGAGTCGACATCACTCCTCTGGGTCAAAGTCGTCAGGTAAGCACAAGAAGTCGAAGAGGCGTCATCGCTCTTCTGGCAACCCCCCCCCCCCCCGACGCTCCCACGACTCGGCCGGGGGTTCAGGTGACACCGCCCACGCGGCTCCGTCTGAGTCGCAGGTGCCGCGTCTGCCCCATACCCTCCGGTCCCTGGGCCGCGCGCGACGCAGGAGGAGATCGAGCGGTTCCTCATGGCCATGCCGTCGAGTGCTTCGGCCTCGGCGCCTTCGGGCCTGGCGCGCAGGGCCCCACTGGATCCGGATCCGGGTCGTCGCCGGTGGACCTCACGACCTCCCCGGCGCCAGTCCCTCAGGTGTCACCCCCGGCGCGGTCTTCGGGCGGCGCCGTCCCCGAGGCCTCCCTCGACCCGGCTCCAACGCTGGAGCGGCGCCGCTGGGCGCCACTTCAGACAACGTTCGGAGAGTTTATCTTTCATGAGCCGGCCCCATCATTTGACACCCCTGGGTACCAGGAGATGGGTGATGAGGGGGATTGGGAGGGGTCTGAGGACCCTCTGACACGGGAGTGTCAGTCCCAGGAGGACTGGAGAGGTGAACTTCGGGATGCCAGTGGTCTGGACACATCACCAGACACTGGCTTTGTCTCCCCTCCTACCGTGGCTACGGAGGAGGGGGCTGCCTATAGTGTGGTGCTGACGCGGGCGGCCAAGGCCTTGAACTCCCCGTCGCGGCCGTGAGGACTAACCTCCTCACTGAGGTCCTTAAACCGCAGTCAAGCTCGGCTGAGCCTCTGCTGCCGTTTAATGAGGCCTTGACCGACGTTCTTTTGGGCACTTGGTCCAGGCCCGCTACAGGTTCGCCTGTAGATAGGAACGTGGCCAGACGCCACCGCCTGGCCCCGGGCGGCCCTTGTTTCCTGTCCACCCACCCCACCCCCGAGAGCCTGATGATCCAGGCCTCCAATTCCCAGACCGCATTCCCGTCGGCTCCGCCAGACAGGGAATCCAAGAGGTATGAGCAATACGGCAAGAAGATATTCTCCTCCCTGAGTTTGGGACTGCGGTCTTCTAACACCGCATGACTCTTGGGCCGCTACACCCACTCCCTGTGGGATACAGTCGCGGACGTGCTGCCAGAATGCCCGCTGGAGGTACGTGCTAAACTCGGCCAAGCCCTTGTGGAGGGCCGAGATGCGGCACGTTATTCTATTCGGTGTGGACTGGATACCACCGATTGACTGGGCAGAGCGATGGCAACGACGGTGGCGATTCGTCGCCACGCCTGGTTGAGATCCGCCAACTTCTCGGCTGATGTCCAGAATACACTGATGGACATGCCGTTTGATGGCCGTCGCATTTTTGGCGACAAGGCAGACCATGCACTTGAGCGCTTTAAGGACTCCAGGGCTACGGCCAAGTCCTTGGGCCTCTCCGCCCAGCACCAGCAATCGGCTGCCTTTCACTCCTTTCGTGGCCACGGAAGGGGTGTACCCACACGTGCTGCCAGCCACGCGCCCCAAGGTAATACCCAACACGGTGGCGGCCGTGGAAACCGCCGTGGCGGCGGTCGGGGACAACGGCGAGGTCAGTCCACACCTTCCCCCACGGCATCCGCCTCAAAGCCCTCCTAGTCCGTGCTTTCAGGCCCATGTGTCGCCAGTGGGGGGCAGGGTTCACTATCACCTCCTCCACTGGCACACTGTCACTTAGGACAGGTGGGTGCTGCAAATCGACCGAAGGGGCTACTACTCCCTCCCCTTTGAGACGACCCCTCCAGCCATGCCACCGCAATACCACCGAGTATCGGATCATTTGCGACTTCTGCAGGAGGAATTTACTGCCCTCTTGGCCAAGGGGGCCATCGAGTGCGTTCCTGGGCCAGAAGTAGGGTGTGGTTGTTACTCCCACTACTTTCTGGTACCCAAGAAGGGCAAAGGGGGCCTACGCCCTATCTTGGACCTCCGGAACGTCCACGGCTTCCTCCGGAAGGAGAAGTTCAAAATGCTGACACTGGCTCAGGTCCTAGCTGCCATGGACCCAGAAGACTGGATGGTAGCGTTGCACTTGCAGGACGCTTATTTCCACATCCCCGTCCTGCCGACCCACCGGCGCTACCTGCGGTTCTCAGTTGGCCACGAGCACTTTCAGTTTACCGTGCTCCCCTTCAGCCTTACCAGCGCCCCACGGGTGTTCACAAAGGTGATGGCCGCAGCTCATCTGCGCAGGTTAGGGGTTTGTCTTCCCCTACCTCGACGACTGGTTGTCGAAGGCGGGCTCGCCCCAGACAGTCGTCAGCCACCTCCAGACGACGGCAGACCTCCTGCATCAGCTGGGGTTCTCCATCAATGTGCCGAAGTCACACCTATGCCCCTCTCAGAAGCTCCTCTTCATCGGAGCAGTTCTCGACTCTGCGCAGTTTCGGGTTTATCCTCCCGAACAGCGGGTCCGGGATATTCAGGCTCTGATTCCCATCTTTCAGCCGTTATCCCGGGTTTCGGTCAGGTTGACGCTGCGGCTTCTGGGGCTGATGGCCTCCTGCATCCTACTGGTGCATCACGCCAGGTGGCGGATGCGGGCTCTGCAGTGGGACCTGAAGTTTCAGTGGGCCCAGCATCAGGGCAACCTTTCCGACCATGTCATGATCTCGGAGGGCACTGCAAGACAGCTGCAGTGGTGGCTCACGGACCGCGATTGGGTCAGCGGCAGATCCCTCTCCCTTCCCCAACCGGAGCACGTAGTTGTGACGGACGCGTCCCTCCAGGGCTGGGGAGGCCACATGGGAGAGGTGGAGATCAGAGGCCTCTGGTCTCCGGCGGAGTCCCAGCTCCATATCAACCTTCTGGAGCTGCGGGCGATTCGTCTAGCACTGAAGGCATTCCTCCCCTCTGTCCGGGGGAGTGTAGTGCAGGTGTTCACGGACAACACCACTGCCATGTGGTACTGCAACAAACAGGGCGGGGTCGTGGACCCTTTGCCAGGAGGCTCTGCGCCTCTGGCAGTGGCTGGAACATCAGAGCATGACCCTTGTGGTTCAACACCTGGCAGGTTCTCTGAACGCCAGGGCGGACGAACTCAGCCGTCGGTGCTCGGTGGATCACGAATGGCGTCTGAACTCGGACGTGGCGAAAGGCCTCTTTCTGCAATGGGGAGAGCCTTGGTTAGATCTATTCGCCACAGAAGAGAACGCGCAATGTCATCAGTTCTGCGCGTTGGAGTTTCCAAGACGGCACTCGCTCGGCGACACTTTTCGTCGCGTGTGGAGTTGCGGTCTGTTGTACGCCTTTCTGCCTATACCACTTCAGCACTCTGGGCAGAAGAAGATCAAGCGCGACCGGGCACAAGTCATCCTTGTGGCTCCGGACTGGGCACGAAGGTACTGGTATCCAGAGCTACTCAGTATGTCAGTCGATCCCCCGGTTCGTCTGCCTCTTCAGGAGGACCTTCTGTTGCAGCAGCAGGGGACGGCCCGAACCTGTCCAGTCTCCACCTACAAGCTTGGAGATTGAGCGGCAACAGTTGAGGCCATTTGACTTGCCTCCTGAAGCCTGTAATGTCATTCTGGCAGCCAGGCGTCCCTCCACAAAGTCGGTATACGCCTGCAGGTGGAACAGATTTGTGGCATGGTGCACAGCAAAGGCTGTGGATCCTCTTGCTGCCCCTCTTTCTGAGGTTCTTCTCTTCCTTCTTTCTCTTGCCCAGCAGGGCTCTGCTCTGGGCACTATCAATGGCTACCTTTCTGCCCTTTCAGCCTTTCTAAGGCTGCCTGATCAACCTTCTTTGTTCAAGTCCCCTATTGTAAATCGTTTTCTGAAGGGCATCACACACACGTTCCCTCCTGTTCCGTTTGTGATGCCTCAGTGGGACTTGAACCTTGTTCTTACGTTTCTAATGTGCGCTCCCTTTGAGCCACTTCACAACTGTCCTCTCTGTCTTCTTACTCTGAAGACTGCTTTCCTGGTTGCCATCACCTCTGCCAGGAGAGTGAGTGAGCTTCAGGCTCTTTCCTTTACACCCCCTTTACTTTCTGTCCATCCGGACAAGGTTGTGTTGCGTACTAAGCCATCTTTCCTGCCCAAGGTTGTCACGGCCTTCCATATCGGACAGTCTATCACCTTGCCCACCTTCTTTCCGCCACCGCATCCCTCTAAAGAGGAAGAGCGGCTCCACCGTCTGGACCCAAAACGTGCGCTTACATTCTATTTGGATCGCACACGCCAGTTCCGGGTGGATGACCAACTCTTTGTTGGTTACGTGGGCGCTAAGATGGGAAAAGCGGTGCACAAGCGGACCATCTCGCGGTGGATCATCTTGTGTATCCAGGCATGTTACTCCTTGGCTAAAAAGGAGACCCCAGGTGGATTGCGGGCTCATTCCACAGGGGGCCACGGCGACTACAACTGCCCTTGGCCGGGGAGTGCCCTTGCAGGACATTTGCCAGGCAGCTACGTGGGCCTCGCTGCACACGTTTGCAAGACACTACTGCCTGGACAGTCAAGTCCGGAGGGATGGCTTCTTTGGCCGTTCCGTCCTCCAGGACTTTCTGGTGTGACCCACCACCGTGGTTGGTATTGCTGGGGTATCTATTCTAAGGTACGGAATCTATCACTAACGTGTCTCTTTCAGATGCACAAATCTGAAAGAAACAGGTTAGTATTAGATTACTTACCTTAGAATATCCCCAGGCGTCAGTCTGGATCCGGAAACTTTTGCGTAGCAGTACCCCTGCGCGTCGGTAGGCGTCGTCTGCAGGCGTCCCCTGCGGCTCCGCGTCGTCGGCGTCGTGCGCCGTGATGACGTCGCTGGAGTATATAGACGCCGCCTCCGCGCGCTGACGTCAGTTCTTCTTTTTTGCGCGCCAGTTAGCGCAGATCCGAAGAGCAGTACTCCGGTCTTTTGACCAAAGTTTTTTGATAATATCTACTTCTTAGGTGCCGGTAGGATGCCCGGTTTCAAGAATTGTGACGGGTGTGACCGCACAATGTCGGTCACCGACCACCATCGACTCTGCCTCCGGTGTCTGGGCCCGGACCACGACGTGGAGGCCTGCGTCGACTGCCGGGCCTTAACGAGTAAGGCTAGACGGGAGCGGTCCCGCAAGCTACTCGAGCTCCGGGTGTCGGCCCCGCGTCGAGAGCGGTCCCGGTCCGGTCAGAGGTCGAGGGACCGGTCGAGAGAACGGTCGCGGAGCCGCCACGAGCGCTCCGGAAGTCGCCACCATTCCTCCGGTTCCTCAGGTGAGAAACACAAGAAGTCGGGGCGTCGTCATCGCACCCCCGACGCTCGCGCGATGCGGCCGGGGGTTCGGGTGGCCCCACCCCCGCGTGGGTCGCCGACGCCGCCTGCTCCATACCCGCCGGTCCCTGGGCAAGGCGCGTCGCGCGAGGAGGTAGAGGAGTTCCTCATGGCCATGAGGGCGCTGTCTCCTCCGGCGGGGCCTACGGCGCCTGCGGGCCCCGTGGCCCCGTCTGGGGGCCCGAGCGGTTCGGGTGCTCCTGCTCCGACACCGTCGGGTGCTCCGGCCTCGACGCCGCCGGCGGCTCCGGCCCCGGCGCCGCTGGGTCCTTCAGGGTCGACGCCGGCTGGTCCTCCGGCCTCTCCGGCGCCGACTCCATCGGGGCAACCCATGGTGCCGCCTCCGCGCGGCGCCGCGACTCCGTCGCCGGCTCCGGGCGGCGCTACCCCCATTCCCTCTCCTACTCCGGACGCGGAGTCGGACCGGCGTCGTCCGACACAGAGTCCGGCGCCGATGGGGCCCATTGACCCCGAGGAGCCGGTCTACATCGTTGAATCCGTGTATGGTGATGATGAAGATTATGGAGAGGGTTGGGAGGGGTCTGAGGACCCTCTGTCACGCGAGTGTCAGTACGACGTGGACTGGACAGGTGACTTGGGTGATGCCAGTGGTCTGGACGAATCTCCTAACCCTGGTTTTGTCTCGCCTCCCACTGTGGCGTCGGAGGCTGGGGCTGCTTATTCTGTGGTGCTGATGAGGGCTGCCAAGGCCTTGCGCCTTGAGCTCCCCGTCGCAAAGGTGAAGCCTAACATCCTCACCGAGGTCTTCAAACCGCAGTCATGCCCACAGGAGCCTCTGCTGCCGTTTAATGAAGCCTTGACGGACGTTCTGTTGGGCACGTGGTCCAGGCCCGCTTCAGGTTCGCCTGTTGATAGGAACGTTGCCAGGCGCCACCGTCCGTGTCTGGACGACCCTAAGTTCCTGTCCACCCATCCCACCCCTGAGAGTCTGGTGATCCAGGCCTCAACATCCCAATCCGCATTTCCGTTGGCCCCGCCCGACCGGGAATCCAAGAGGTACGACCAGTATGGCAAGAAGGTCTTCTCGTCCCTGAGTGCGGGACTGCGGTCTTGCAATACCGCATGCCTCTTGGGCCGCTACACCCACTCTCTGTGGGATACGGTCGCGGAGTGTCTGCCGCAATGCCCGCAGGAGGTACGGGACAAGCTCGGCCAGGCTATGGTTGAAGGCCAAGACGCGGCGAGGTTTTCCATCAGGTGTGGTCTTGATACGACCGACTCGCTGGGCAGAGCGATGTCCACGACGGTGGCGATTCGTCGCCACGCCTGGCTGAGATCCGCCAATTTTTCGCCGGATGTCCAAAATGCCTTGATGGACATGCCGTTCGATGGCAGTCGCCTGTTTGGCGACAAAGCGGACAACGAGCTTGAGCGCTTCAAGGACTCCAGGGTCACGGCCAAGTCCTTGGGTCTCTCGACCCAGCGCCAGCAAACGGGTTCGTTTCGCTCCTTTCGTGGCCACGGGAGGGGCGGTCCCACACGTGCTGCCAGCCACGCACCGCAGAACACTTCTCAACGCGGTGGCGGCCGTGGATTCCGCCGTGGTGGCGGTCGGGGACAGCGGCGAGGTCAGGCCACACCTCCCCCCGCAGCAGCCTCCAAATCCTCCTAGTCCGAGCTTTCAGGCCCATGTGACGCCAGTGGGTGGCAGGGTTCGCCATCACCACTCCCGCTGGCGCACTATCACATCATACAGGTGGGTGCTGCAGCTCGTCCGAAAGGGCTACTCCCTCCCCTTCGAGAGCACTCCTCCAGCCATGCCACCGCAGAACCACCGTGTGTCGGGGGACCACTTGACGCTTCTGCAGGAGGAAGTTACGGCCCTCTTGGCCAAGGGGGCCGTCGAGCGCGTTCCTGGGCCAGAAGTAGGGTGTGGTTGCTACTCCCACTACTTTCTGGTACCCAAGAAGGACAAGGGGGGCCTGCGTCCTATCTTGGATCTACGGAACGTCAACGTCTTCCTCCGGAAGGAGAAGTTCAAGATGTTGACTTTGGCTCAGGTCTTGGCTGCTCTAGACCCACAAGACTGGATGGTAGCGTTGGACTTGCAGGATGCGTATTTTCACATCCCCGTCCTGCCGGCCCACCGGCGTTACCTGCGGTTCACGGTAGGCCACGAGCACTTTCAGTTTATCGTGCTCCGATTCGGCCTTACCAGCGCCCCACGGGTGTTCACGAAAGTGATGGCGGTGGTCGCAGCTCATCTGCGCCGGTTAGGGGTTTCAGTCTTCCCCTACCTCGACGACTGGTTGTTGAAGGCGGGCTCGCCCCAGACAGTCGTCCACCACCTTCCGATGACGGCGGACCTCCTGCACGAGCTGGGGTTTTCCATCAATGTGCCGAAATCACACCTGTGTCCCTCTCAAAAGCTCCTTTTCATCGGAGCGGTCCTCGACTCGGCGCAGTTTCGGGTTTATCCTCCGGAACGGCGGGTCCGGGATATACAGGCTTTGATTCCCATCTTTCAGCCGTTATCCCGGGTTTCGGTCAGGTTGACGCTGCGGCTGCTGGGGCTGATGGCTTCCTGCATCCTTCTGGTGCATCACGCCCGGTGGCGGATGCGGGCTCTGCAGTGGGACCTGAAGTTTCAGTGGGCCCAGCATCAGGGCAACCTATCCGACCATGTCCTGATCTCGGAGGGCACTGCGAGACAGTTGCAGTGGTGGCTTACGGACCGCGATTGGGTCAGAGGCAGATCCCTCTCCCTTCCCCGACCGGAGCACGTAGTTGTGACGGACGCGTCCCTCCAGGGCTGGGGAGGCCACTTGGGAGAGGCGGAGATCAGAGGCATCTGGTCTCCGGCGGAGTCCCGGCTCCATATCAACATGTTGGAGGTGCGGGCGATTTGCCTAGCACTGAAGGCATTCCTCCCCTTTGTCAACGGGAGTGTAGTGCAGGTGTTCACGGACAACACCACCGCCATGTGGTACTGCAACAAACAGGGCGGAGTGGGGTCGTGGACCCTTTGCCGGGAGGCTATGCGCCTCTGGCAATGGCTGGAACGTCAGGGCGTGACTCTGACGGTTCAACACCTGGCAGGTTCTCTGAACGCCAGGGCGGACGAACTCAGCCGTCGGTGCTCGGTGGATCACGAATGGCGTCTGAACTCGGACGTGGCGAAAGGCCTCTTTCTGCAATGGGGAGAGCCTTGGTTAGATCTATTCGCCACAGAAGAGAACGCGCAATGTCATCAGTTCTGCGCGTTGGAGTTTCCAAGACGGCACTCGCTCGGCGACGCCTTTCGGCGCGAGTGGAGTTGCGGTCTGTTGTACGCCTTTCTGCCTATACCACTTCTGCCCAGAGTGCTGAAGAAGATCAGACGCGACCGGGCCCAAGTTATCCTTGTGGCTCCGGACTGGGCTCGAAGGTACTGGTATCCCGAGCTACTCAGCATGTCAGTCGGTCCCTCGATCCGCCTGCCCCTTCAGGAGGACCTTCTGTCGCAGCAGCAGGGGACGGTCCTCCACCCGAACCTGTCCAGTCTCCACCTCCATGCTTGGAGATTGAGCGGCGACAGTTGAGGCCATTTGACTTGCCTCCTGAAGTCTGTGATGTGATTCTGGCAGCCAGGCGTCCCTCCACAAAGTCGGTATACGCCTGCCGGTGGAACAGATTTGTGGCATGGTGCACAGCAAAGGCTGTGGATCCTCTCTCTGCTCCCCTTTCTGAGGTTCTCCTCTTCCTTCTTTCTCTTGCCCAGCAGGGCTCTGCTCTGGGCACTATCAAGGGCTACCTTTCTGCCCTTTCCGCCTTCTTAAGGCTACCTGATCAGCCATCTTTGTTCAAGTCCCCTATTGTACTGAGATTCTTGAAAGGCATCACGCACATGTATCCACCTGTTCCGTTCGTGATGCCTCAGTGGGACTTGAACCTGGTTCTGACTTTCTTGATGTGCGCTCCCTTTGAGCCGCTTCATTCCTGTCCTCTACGTCTTCTCACTTTAAAGACGGCTTTCCTGGTTGCCATCACCTCTGCCAGGAGAGTGAGTGAGCTCCAGGCTCTTTCTGTCAAACCTCCTTTCATGTCCATTCATCCAGACAAGGTGGTTCTGAGAACTAGGCCTTCTTTCCTGCCCAAAGTAGTTTCTGCTTTTCACATTGGGCAGTCCATCACCTTACCCTCCTTCTTCCCGCCTCCGCATCCTTCAAAAGATGAAGAGCGGCTCCATCGTCTGGACCCAAAACGTGCGCTTTCATTTTATGTGGATCGCACACGCCAGTTCCGGGTGGATGACCAACTGTTTGTTGGCTACGTGGGTGAGAAGAAGGGAAGGGCGGTACAGAAACGGACCATCTCTCGGTGGGTCGTCCTGTGCATCAAAGCGTGCTACTCTTTGGCTCGGAAGGAGCCTCCTGTTGGGCTGAGAGCCCATTCCACTCGGGCCACGGCGGCTACTACTGCCCTGGGCCGGGGAGTCCCTTTGCAGGACATTTGCCAGGCGGCTACGTGGGCCTCGCTGCACACCTTTGCGAGGCACTACTGCCTGGACAGTCAAGTCCGGAGGGATGGCTTCTTTGGCCGTTCGGTCCTCCAGGACTTTCTGGTGTAGGATTGTATTGGTTCGCAGACCCACCACCGGGGTTGGTATTGCTGGGGTATCTATTCTAAGGTAAGGAATCTAATACTAACCTGTTTCTTTCAGATGAACAAGTTACTTACCTTCGGTAACGATATATCTGTAAGAAACAGTAGTTAGTATTAGATTCCTTACCGCCCCGCCCATCCTCCCCGTTCTGCGAACTGATACCTAGGGTTAAGGACATCCCTTTCAGGGCCCTAGTTTCACATGGCACCAGTGTTGGTTCTCACATGGCTCTGCGTGTTCTGGCGCGGAAAAGCTGTGTGCAAAGAACTGACGTCAGCGCGCGGAGGCGGCGTCTATATACTCCAGCGACGTCATCACGGCGCACGACGCCGACGACGCGGAGCCGCAGGGGACGCCTGCAGACGACTCCTACCGGCGCGCAGGGGTACTGCTACGCAAAAGTTTCCGGATCCAGACTGATGCCTGGGGATATTCTAAGGTAAGGAATCTAATACTAACTACTGTTTCTTACAGATATATCGTTACCGAAGGTAAGTAACTTGTTCGTTACTACTTAATAATCCACATTTGTAATGCGCACAATCACCCGCAAGGGTCTCTAGGCGCTGGGGGCCGTCGGGAAGATTAAGCAAGCTATTGCCCAGAGTCGCATGGTGCTGGGCTAACCTGCCGCCGGAGCCGGGGATCGAACCCTGATCCCCAGATTCCAGCGTCAGTCGCCCTGGCCGCGGCGCCACAATATATCTGTAAGAGACATTAGTTAGTGATAGATTCCTTACCGACCCACCCATCCTCCCCGTTCTGCGAACCGATATCTAGGGTTAAGGTCATCCCCTTTCAGGGCCCTAGTTTCAATGGCACCAGTGTTGGTTTTTAACATGGCTCGGCGCTTCTGGCGCGGAAAAGCTGTGTCCAAGAACTAACGTCAGCACGCGGAGGCGGCGTCTAAGTACTCCAGCGACGTCATCACGGCGACCACGACGCGGACGACGGACGCGGAGCCGCAGACGACGCCTAGCGACGCGCAAGGGTACTGCTACGCAAATATTTTCCGGATCCAGTCTGACGCCTGGGGATATTCTAAGGTAAGGAATCTATCACTAACTAATGTCTCTTACAGATATATCGTTACACAAGTAGTAACTTGTGCAACAGACCTTCAGCATCCCATCTCCCTCCAGAAATGGCTCTTCTGCTGCAGGCAGATGAGAAGTATATCCCCTAATAGAATGCTCTCAAAAGCTTTAAGTTCCTGCATCAAGAAATAACTCCTTAGCTCAGCTAAAAAATGGTATCGCAGATGATTCCAGCCGCATTAGTGCACTTAGTTCATCTAGCCTGGTTTGGCCTTCAAAAACATACATATGCTTTCTTGAGATCTCTTCCCATGTCTTCACCTTCTGCGACCTGATTATTCTTCTGCTCCCCATGCTAGTACTACAGGAATTCACAAGGGACCTTCCCCAGCATGTCTGGAGGCTCCCTAGTGACCCTTCTGCTGGGCCAGTGCCAAGTGGCATGTATAGGGCCAGGGCTGATCCCTGATGGTCAAGGCCTGGCTGGTAGATCTGTTCTATTGCAGTGAACAAATGTATTGTAATTGCATGTTTGAGGCATGTGAGCTGTAGATCACATGCTGTGCAGAGCCCGCCATCAAGTGTTGGGTCCATATGTTTGCACTTTGATTTTGTTTGAAAAAGTCTGTTCCAGTCATGAGGTAGGTGACTCCTCCTTTCGGTGATAGTGCGCATGGGCATTGACGCCACTGTTTGTTTTTTAGACGCCATCGGGTTAGGATGTGAATTGCTGGGCTCCGGTTCAGCACCGTTTCTCGGGTTCCCTTCGACGCGCAATCGACTACCCTCAACGGTATTGTTTCTTGATCGGGTTTCCCATTCTGTGTATCGTTTCAGCAAAGACCTTCGATCAGAAGAATCTTGGAGGGCCCTTTGGGCTTACACACGCCGGGCTCGCCAGCAGTCGAGGGAACAGACTTCATTCAAGCTCTTTCCTGGGTGTGGCTATAAGTTTCTGCGCACTGACTTGCACAAAGTGTGCAACCTCTGTCTATCCCTGGAACACAACAAAAACATTGTGACGCTTGCCCATCGTTTCAATTGAAAAAACGCTTTGTGACCGTCGGGCTTGACTTCACGAAATGCATCAACAAAGCAGCTCCGCACCTGATCTCTTCGGTGAGGACTCCGACCACGAGGAATCCTACGTACAGGAAGAACACATCTCCGTCTCTGAAGCCAGCTCCGATGCGGAAGACCAAGTAACACCGGGTCAACTTATCATGAGTATTGAGACTTCCTTCCTCTACCATTTGTTACACAAAAAGGCTTGTCCCTCCTCTGCCCTAGGTCGGCACCAACAAAAATGTTCTAGACCCGACCCTATACCGGCATCAAAGCATGTCATGGTAGCCAGTCCAACATTATCAAAGAGTAAATCTTCAGAGCCGAAAATTTCCACGCCGAAAAAGGTAACCAAAGAAAAGACTACGTCAAAAGAGCCTCAGTCCGACGTTCCACCTTCGGATCCAAAACAGAAAGAACTAGTAATACAGCCAGGCACTGGGCGTATCCATGCCAAATTACTGGGGATAAAAGGCAAATGGGCCTGCGGGTGGATTACCACATTCCTCTGAGGAAGAAACATGTGGGTCCTAACCCTTCTCCACCTTCATCCACTGATCCACATTTACTCATCACACCCACAAATTCACCACCATCATCACCTGACCCACAGGATGACAGGGATGGGGATCCGTATAGGCCACAAGTTACTGACCCATGGGATCATTAGGACACTGACCCAGACACGAATAATGACCCCGGTTTATACCCGTCCAGCCCCTCGCCACCCGACGACAACATAGGATACATTGAGCTACTCAACAGGGCTGCTCATTATCATGGGGCTTCATAAGGAGGCTATAGAAGAGGATTTCTTATTCAAAACCCTAAGTTCCTCTCAGAAAGTTACTCATACACTGCCAATGCTTAAATAGATGCTTAAGCATACAGATGATATCTTTAAGGATCCTGTGAGGGCAAGGATCAGTACACCCAAGGTGGAGGAAAAAATATAAACCTGCACTTACGGACCCCACCTATATCAGGGGTCAGCTGCCTTTAGACTCTCTGGTAGTTTCCAACGCTCACAAGAGAGCTAACTCACAGACCACGGGTGAGGCCACTCCGAATAAGGAGTACAAATTAATTGATGCCTCGACAAAAGGGTAGCATCTCAAGCAGTCAATCATTGGCTTATTTCTAATGCTCACACTTTGTTAGTTCGCTACGATAGGGCTCATTATGATGAGTTAGAGAAGCTAATGCAATTTCTGCCTGATGCTCATAAAGCAGAGGAGAATTACCATATTCAGGAGGGTAAATTAATCACAAAAACCTCCATCAGGTTTGCCTTAGACGCAGCAGACACAGCAGCCCGTGCAGTAAATACCAGCGTATTACTACGCAGGCATGTTTAATGAGAATTTCAGGATTTAAACCGGAGGTGCGTGCTTCTATTTTCAACTAACCATTTGACAAGGAACACCTTTTTGGCCCAGCAGTTGACACTTCATTTGAAAATATTAAAAAAGACACTAATGTCGCCAAATCCATGAGGGCTTTGCAGTTACCTTCAAATAGGGGATCCTTTTGTGGCTCTGTTTTACAGGGGTCGCTCCAAGAATATATCCACAGAGACTCTTTCCTTCTCTTGAAAGGGCAACAACTAATCGCCTTCATCAAGAGGCTATTTTAGAGGTGGGTTTCGAGGAAACAGTAAGGGAAGAGGCAGCGGCAACTCAACACTCACTTCCCCTGCAAACAAGCAGTGACTTCCTTCCGCTATCCCCGATCATTCCACTCCTGTCCGGGGACGTCTCCCCCAATTTCTACCTGTCTGGAATACTATCAACTCAGACAAATGTGTTCTACAAATTATCCAATTTGGTTACTGTCTGGAACTTGCAGACACTCCCCCAAACATTCTTCCAAGATCACATGCAATGTTACAGGAACATCTTACCCTTTAAAAAAAGGAAGTAATCTCCCCTGTTAGAAAAGAAGCAATAGAACCAGGCCCATTAAAACATCCAGGGACAGGGGTATACTCCCTGTACTTCTCAATTCCCTGTCTCAGGCATATACTAGACCTCGGAGAACTAAATCTATACATTCAATCGGACCACTTTTACTTGGTCACTCTCCAACAAATGCTTCCTTTCCTTCAACAAGGTGACTTTCTGTCCACTCTGGACTTAAAGGACACCTATTTCCATATCCCAATACATCCTGCTCATTTCAAATACCTAAGGTTTGTAGTAGCAGGACAGCATTAACATACATTATAACGACAGCAATAACCCCCTGGCTAATCATCTAGCGGATGATATGGAAATATTACAGCTGACTCAAAAAAATTGAACCAACGCATAGAGCAGGACACATGTTAGACCTTATGTTTTCTAACATAGGAACCATTCGGATTAAGGAGATAAATCCACTGACATGGACAGATCATCATATGATTGAATTCACCATTAATCTGTCCGTTAAAAACATCAGACCACCAGTTCTGGCGGCAAAAAAAATAGGAGCTGGAAGAAGTTCTCAGTAGAGATATTCGAAGATCACTTTATCCACACAAACAGTGTAGGAACCCCTATTGATGACGGAATGGACCAATTACAGAACAGCATCATGCAGGCACTGGAACATTGTTCAGTGCTACACTTCAATCATAAACCCAGACGCACTAGGTTAGAAAAATGGTATGGGCCAGAATTAAAGTTACAAAAAAGAAAATGTACAACACTCGAACATAAATGGAGACTTACGAAAACCCAAGATACCAGATTCACATACAAAAAAGAACTTAAAATTTACAATAATGCTATCAGGAAGGCGAAAAAAGAATACTTCACACGCAGAATAACGGAAAATAAAAACTCATCCAAAGAATTGTTTAAAATAGTTAAAGAACTCTGCAGTCCCATAAGCCTTTCCTCTAATCTGATCCCATCACAAGAAGGATGTGATAAATAAATGACTTTTTCTGTGAGAAAATAGACAAAATCTACACCTCCTTCTCCAACAATGACCTGGAGCACACAGAGCATTTTGTGCTACCCACCTCACAGGCCTGCTGTTCCAGTTTTGGCCCTTTCGCAGAGGAAGAAGTAATGTCATGTTGTAAATTAAATCAGGCTTCCCGTTGGATCCCTGCCCACATCACATTTTCTCGCAATTAACCCCGATAATTCGTCCGGCAGTAACAAAAGCACTTAACCAATCACTAAATTCTCCAGAATTTCCATCAATCTGGAAAAATGCAGTAGTCACCCCACTGATAAAAAAAAGCAGGGGCAGACGTTAATAACCCTGCCAACTACCGACCCATATCACAACTACCCTATCTATCGAAAGTTTTAGAAAAATTGGTTAACAGGCAGCTTTCTAATTTCCTTGAAATTAGCAACTTATTGGACGGGTTTCAGGGCCAATAATAGCACAGAGACAACACTTTTGGCCGTGCTGGATAACATCAGAATGCAGGTAGATCGGGGAAAACAGTTGCCCTGATATTATCAGACCTTTCGGCGGCGTTTGACACCATTCCACACAACCTATTACTAGGAACCCTTGCAGCAAAAGGAATTCGGGCAAAAGCATTAGGTTGGCTGAAATCCTTTTTGTCAGACAGAACTCAATCTGTGCGCTTGGGCAACTTTTCGTCTCCCCTCCGGAACATCAAATATGGGGTCCCACAGGGGTCCTCACTGAGCCCAACATTATTCAATGTATTTGTATCTTCCCTGGCAGAGATAGGAAGAAAGTGGTGGATCGATATCTGTTCATATGCAGATGATACCCAACTAATGGTAACCCTCGATGGGGAAGAGGACCCGAAGGATAGAATGCTAAACTGCCTCACCGAATTATCTGGCTGGATGTACAGCCATTGTTTAAAACTCAATGCCGATAAATCGGAAATACTGCTGTTCGGTGGATCACAACAGCTATGGGATAACAGCTGGTGGCCCGTTAGCTTGGGCACCCCTCCCAATCCAACACCGACAGCAAGGAATTTAGGAGTTATCATTGATAACACCCTGTCCATGAAAAAGCACGTGTCAACAATCTGCGGCAAAGGTTTCGCATTATTCAAAATGCTGAGAAGTCTTTCCATGGATCCCCACTGAGTGCAGAAAGACTCTGGTCCAGTCACTGTTGATGAGCAGGCTGGACTATGGAAACTCCTTGTTTGTGGGCATGGCAGACTACCTCTTCACAAAATTACAACTAGTGCAGAATGCGGCAGCAAAGGCAATCTGCAACAGAAAAAAATATGACCCAGCCAAGAGTTGCCTAAAAGAGCTCCATTGGCTCCCAATGAGACAACGAGCCACGTTCAAAATGCTGTGCATAACACACAGAACATTGTATAACACTGGCCCCCACATCCTAAAAATAGGATCAAGTTTTATACTCCCACTAGGAGTCTCCGCTCTCAATCGACAGGGAGAGCAACAGCTACCCGAGTGAAAAGAGCCAGGATGGGAGGACGGGCCTTCTCCCACCTAGCTGCAATCAGATGGAATGACCTGCCCAAGGATCTTAGACTCACGGACTGTTACCAGACTTTCAGGAAAAAATTAAAAACCACTCTATTCCCTAAACCTGACTAACTCCTTTGGACTCGGGTATTAGCCCCTGCTTATCACAAAACTCATAGCGCCGTGATATCCTATCCAGGATGAATGATTGCGCTTTAGAAGTAACTAAACATAAACATTATCAGTTCAAAGTGCTCCCATTCAGAGTAACTACTGCACCCAGAATTTAGCAGAAGTCGCAGCTTATCTTCGAAGACAATACATTCATGTCTTCCCATATCTGGACGACTGGCTCATAATAGCCAGCTCGCAAGAAAGCGGTCACCATCACACTCACAAAACAGTGCAGTTGCTCCACGATCTGGGATTCACAGTGAACCTGTCCAAGTCTCATCAACAGCCATCCCACACACAGGCGTATCTGGGAGCCACAATAGATGCAAAAAAGGCTTTGGCCTAACCCAATCCACCAGAATCTGCAACATGCAAACTCCACTCTGCCAGTTCCGGCCTTAACACTCCTTGCCAGCTCGAGTGTTCATGCAGTTACTAGGGATGATGGCATCTTGCATACTAATAGTACCTTACGCAAGACTTCACATGCACCTCTTTCAGGAGTGCTTAGCACGTCAGTGGAACCAGGCTCAGGGTCTGTTATCCGATCTAGTGTTGGTGGACGGCCGTACCCACCGCTCTCTGCAGTGGTGGAATACCCAAAACCTTTCAAAAGCGCTGCCCTTGATCGCCCCGGTTCCACAGATAGTACTACCTGCAGACTATGAGAAAGTGCCATCTTTCTTGCATTGGTATGTCCCCACTTTTTTTCTGAACTGCTGATGTGCTTTGACTGAGTATGCCCTGGGTGCCTGCCAACCAGGTACCCAGGGCCTGTGTTCCTTCCCTAAAACTGTGTTGAAACTAAAACCCAATTGGCATCTCTGGCCCCCTGTCAGCCCCTAGTAAATGGTACCCTAGGTACCCAGGGCATGGTGACCAGAGAAGACCCTTAAGGGCTGCAGCACTTATTGTGCCACCCTTAGAGGCCCTTTACCCTGACACCCACACACTGCCTAAGAGTCGACATGGCACACATCCCTGTGTGCCATGCCCACAAACCCACTCCCCTGGCATACATCAGTCACCCCTCTAGCTGGGTGCCCTATGCCAGTGGTGTGGGCACAGATGCATGAGCCCTGTGCCCCTACAGTACCGAGGGCCATTCCTGGGCACTGTAAGTGCAGTGATGCCATTAATAGTATATGGTGCTGGGAGGTCGTCATTACAAACTCCACGGAACCGTAATGGCTACACTGAAGACTGACAAGTTTGGTATCAAACTTCTCAGCACATTAAACACACACTGTTGCCAGTGTAGGATTTAATGTAAAATGCACCCCAGAGGGCATCGTAGAGATGCCCCCTGAAACCTAACCTACAGTCCACGTCTGGACTGAGTGGCTGCCCAGGCTGCCACACACCAGACATGTTGCTGGACCCCTGGGTGGAGAGCCCCTCGCTCTCCTGGGCCTGCAACAATACACATCCTGAGCGAGGTGCTAGGTCTCCTCACCTAGGATGGGCAGGGGGAAGCTTCAAAGGCATGCCGTCTTTGTGAGCTTCTCCAGGCCACTTGCTGTCCTCAGCAACTGGCCCCCACCAGTTCTCACCCCCACTGTGGCTGGAAGACTGGCGGTAAACCCTACGTCAGGAAGGGGGTGGTGCCAGCCTGTGCCAACCCCACCCCTCAGGTGGGAGAGGCGAGGTGAAGCACCACCCCGGGCTCTGGCCATCTTGAAGATGGGGAGCCCTGCCCAATCACAGCTAGGCTCCTGCCCCCCTCCCATAGGGGAGGAGCAGGCTAGGTGGTGTACCCACCCCAGGACAGGGACCTATTGGTCCCTGCCCTTGCCCTACCTGTAACGCCCCTAAACCTAGTATTTAGGGGCACCCTGAACCTTCCTTCGGCAGATCCCGATAAGAAAAAGAAGAAAGAAGATCAAGAAGAAGACGACCCGTCGTGCAGCTGCTCACAACAGAACACCAACTAACTTGGCCCCAGCCCTACCGGCTTGTCGATCCTGGAACCTGTTCCTGCTTAATCCCGGCGACTTCTGCTGACCGCAACCTTGGGACCCCCGGAGAACCTGCCTGCCCTGACCCTCTTGAAGACTCGGACTCCCATAAGCAGAGGCTCTGCTTCAACAACCAACCCCCTGGTGCCAGCAATGAAGATCAAGACCTACCCACTCTGCACCCTCCGAGCCCGGCATGTGCCTGAGTGATCCAAGACCACGAAGACGTCCCCCCGGCGACTGGAACCCGAAGTCCAGTGCCCAAAGACCATCTTCGATGAACCAGACTACGCCGGCAGCCTCAGAACCAGGGACCCCTCCAACCGCAACCAGCCGAGGGTAAGGTTTCCCGATGCCAAGACACCCCTGCACCCAGCGCCCCCCTGCACCCTCCTTTGGGGTACCTACCTCTTCTCCAAGATCCCAACTTACCTCTGGAAGTGGTGGCCGCACCTGAAGAATCTCCGTCGCCGAGCCTGCAGCCTTTGTTCACTTTTTAACTTTCCCATTGGTTAAAGCACCCGGCACCCAGCCGCCCAAGTGCCTCTGGCAGTGCAACCTTTGCCCTATCCTACTTCCCCATTTGCCCTAAGCAAGTAACCAGGAGCCCAGCTCCCACTGCCGCGTGGCCAGCTAGCCAGCAGCCAACAACCAAAGGCCCCCTGCCCCTCATTGGCTAACATGGGAGCAAGCTACCTCTGCACCCGGCTGCCCCTGTGCCACTGAGGGTGAACCAACTGTACCTACCTGACCCTGGGGGACCCCTGAATCTATGTCCAGAACCTTAACTTCACCAGTCGAGTACTCACCTGGAAACCGATAACTCACTTACCTGCTATTGGATAACATTGACTGGTTTGACTCGAAAAATCTTCTAAGTTTTGAAAGCTTGAAATATTCCTATAAAATCAGCCGAATCCCGAATTCCGAAGTACTCACCTGTGATCAGGAGGGAAGGCAGTTTTGTATCTTGTAGCCCAGTACTGAACCGCAAAAGAAATCCTAACCGGGTTTACTAGTAACCTGAATTTTCTCAATAGGAAACCATTGTCTGCTTTTCTGTGAAATTTCTTCTGTCTACTTTTGAAAACTTGAAATATTCTTTAAAAATCGTACTGCCTACTGAAACGTAATTACTTACCTGTCTTAAGTAGAGATCCCAGTGCTGGACCTAGGAGCCCAATACTGGATTACAAAAGTAACAAGAACATACTTTACCTGTAACCTGAATTTTCTCATATTGGATAACATTGCCAGATTTTCATTGAAGTGTGAACTTTTAAAATAGCTTTTTATTTATTAAAAATCATTGCAATAACCAAAACGTTTTTACTAAACTGTTTCCAGCTTAGACCCTAGGAATGAATCTAGGATCCAGTCCTGGACTTACAAAAGTAATCTACAAAGTAATCAACTGTAATTGTGTAGAGTAACCCATTGAGCTCAATGCTAAATTGTGTTTAGAATTGTGTTGCCTATTGCAACCCCTGTACCTATTGTGTTTACAAAGTCATTGCCTTTCTGCAAAGCAATAACCTGAGATCACTCATCACTGATCAAAGTATGTTTTTTATGCCTGTTTGTTCTAAAAATAAAACTAGTATATCTTTTGATATAAAAACAGTTGGCCTGGAGTTCCCGTCCTTGAGTGTGTGAAACATTTTGCCGACTGTGTACAACAAATGCTTTACACTGTCCTCTGGTACTGCCTTACTGCTCGACCAAGCTACCACTTTTGAGAGTAAGATCAGCCCTGACTTTAACCTATTTTATACCTCTGGGGTTGGTGGACTCACACTGTACCTTACTTTGGTCCAGTTTATATCGAGCCACTTTCTCACACCGACGCATCGCTCACTGGTTGGGGAGCTCTTCTCCAGACGCATACAATTCAGGGCATGTGGAGCCTGCAGCAAAAGCAGCTTCACATAAATCATCTAATGCTACTAGCAATTTTTCTAGTGCTCTGAAAGTGTTTCAAATTCATCTAGTAGGCAAAGCTGTTCTGGTCGGCACAGACATGACAGCAATGTACTACATACAAAAACAAGGGTGGACACACACTCTCCAGCTAGCACAAAACATCTGGAGATGGGCCATACATCACAGAATGTTTCTTCTTGCAGAACACCTTCCAGGAGTAAAGAATCCAATTGCAATTCTGCTCAGTCGTCAAACAAAACAGAACAACGAATGGGAACTCCACCCTCAAGTTTTCCTCCCATTCTTCCAAATGTGGGGTTTCAAGACATCGATCTGTTCGCCACAAACCTAAACGCAAAATGCCCAAAGGTTGCATCCAGACATCCACACCCGTTGTTCATGGGCAATGCACTACGAGTGAATTGATAAAGGATATTTGCCTACGCTTTTCTGCCTCTCTCACTCATTCCATTAGTGCTTCACAAGCTCAGACAGGCATCTGACGTTAATCCTAGTTGCTCCCACATGGGCTCGACAACCCTGGTTCACAACCCTATTGGAGCACTCATTAGTGCCTTACCAAAAACTACAACTCACTCCCAATGGGCTCACTCAGCCATGGAGAGAGAAAACATCCAGATCCCAGCATCTCAACCTTGCAATCTGGCACGTGAAATCTTAAAGTTTGGCTACCTTAATCTTCCGCCAGACTGCGTGAACATCAAAGAAGCTAGAAGCATGCTATGCAGCAAAGTGGAAGCGATTTGTGATATACTATAATAACAATCAAATAGATGCACTGGGCGCTTCAGTTCAAAACATAATTTGCTATTTATTGCATCGGCAGCGTCCAATTTAGTGTACTCTTCCATACGCCTACTGTAAGAAACTGGCTCTATGTATACTACACCAAAGTGGGTTACAGTGTGTATAGAGTCCAAGGGTCTCCAGAGGTTTGGCAGAGCTTAAAGTTAGATGGAACCTTCCTCTCTAAAGTGGTAGCTTGGTCAAGAAGTAAGGCAGTATCAGAGGACAGTGTTAAGCATTTGATGTAAACTCTCAGTCAGCAAATTAATTCACACACTCAAGAACTGCACTCTAGGCCAATTGTTTTGTATAAAGAAATATACTGTTTTATTTGTCGAACCAAGCAAGCTTGGTACAAGTAAGCATAGTAATACTTTTCAGCTACAAGATGCTGTTTTTGAATACTTTTAAAATATAGTAGGACTTTGTACCAATTTGAGGTTACAGGGGTTGCAATGCAATACACTAACTTAGTAGACTCCGTACATAGGAATCAATAGGCTTTTTCAGTAAAAATGCAATTAATTACTTTTACTAACACGGTGCTGGATCCTAGATTCAGCACTGGGCCATTTCCTGAAAGCAGTTGAGGAAATATGTTTTAGTTAGAGGCACGATTTTTAAAGAATATTATTGTATTTCAAAAGTTGACCCTTTGAAACTTTTTCACATAGAATGACCAATGTTATCCTATGGGAGGAAATTCACTTAGCTGGTAAGTTACTTTAACAATACCTTTCTTACTCAGTGCTGGATACCTAGATTCAGCACTGGGACATCTCCTGAAAACAGTTGAGAAAATGCGTTTTGGTTAATTAGGTGATTTTTAAGGAATATTCTCAGTTTTCAAAAGCCGACGCTTGGAAACTTTTTGGTAGAAAAAGTGTCCGTGTTATTCCATGAGAAAAAAACAGGTTTTCGGTTTCGAGGTAAGTAATCGGTCTTTTGAGTTAGGGTTCTGGCACTCGGGCGGCCGGGTGCAGAGTGTTGAGGCCCAATGTTATCCTATGGAGGATAGAGGGAGAACACAGTTGGTGGCTGCTGGCAAGCAGGCCACTGGGTTGTTGGAACAAAGCTCCTAGGGTTAAGCTCAGGGCAAGTTGGGGACAAAGTTGGCACCAAAGGGGCACCCACAGCGGCACTAGGGCGGCCGGGTACAGGGTGCTGTTTTGAGGTCGGGTGCCCTGATGATTTCAATGGAGATTCTCTGGGACAAAGAAACACTGCAGGCTCGGGGATGAGGATCTTCCAGGAGCGACCACCACTTCGAGGGGTAAGTAGGGATGTTGAGGGTTGGTTAGGCACCGCTGGGTTCAGCACACAAGGCCGTGGGGCGTCGGGTGCAGGGGTGCCTTTGGATGTCGAATTTTCTTACCCGCTCTGGTTGCAGTGGGAGGGGGGGTCCTCTGGATTGAGGCTTCAGGCGTCGTCTGGAGTCTTGAGCCAGGTCAGGGGCCCCGCATCTCGGGTCAGGATCACTGGGGGACCTCCTCGTGGTATTTTTCCGCCGTGGCCGGGTTCGGCGGGTGCGGAGTGGGCTGGATTTGCGTTTCCTGGCTTGCACCAAACGCTGCAGTTCTAACACGTCCGGTGTTCACGAGAGAAACAGCTTGGAAAGTGAAGGCAGGCAGGTCCCCTGGGGTTTTTGAGGTTGCTGGACATGCGAGGGTTTTGCAGGAGCAGGTTTGAGGGTGGACAGGCCTGTAGGGCTGGGGCCAAGTACGTGGGCATCGTCCTCTTGTTAGCTCTGCACAGATTCTCGTCCTTCTTCTCTTCTTTTTCTTGTGGTTGCTCAATTTGAGGAAGGAAGATTTAGGGTGCCCCTAAATACTACATTTAGGGGCATTGCTGGTAGGTAAAGGGCAGGGACCAATGGGTCCCTTCCCTGGAGTGGGTACACCCCCTATTCTGCCACACACCAGTGGGAGGGGGCAGAAGCCTGCCCCTGGTTGGCTGGGTCTCCCCATCCTCAAGATGGCGGGGAAAGATGGCGGGGACTCGAGGTTGTGCTTTACCTCGCCTCCCCACCTGAGGGGTGGTGTTGGCAGAGGTGGACACACCTCTCTTCTTCACTTGATTTTCCTGCCGGGTCTCCCACACAAAGTAGGGGGGTAGAACCAGTGGGGACCAGTTGCTGAGGGCGGCAAGTGGTCTGGAGAGGCTCACCAAGGCCGTATGCCTTTAAAGCTTCTCCTTCGTGAACCCTGCCCATACTAGGGGAGAAGGCTTGGCACCTCGTCCCAGGATGTGCATTGTTTCAGGCCCCCTGAGAGCGGCAAGCTCTCGCCCTTGGGGTCCAAAAACATGTCTGTTGGTGGCAGCCTAGGCAGCCACTCAGTCATGTCACTGGAGGTTGGTCGAGTTTCAGGGAGCATCTCCAAGATGCCCTCTGTGGTGCATTTTACATTAAATCCAATACTGGCATCAGTGTGGGTTTAATGTGCTGAGAAGTTTGATACCAAACTTCCCAGTCTTCATTGTGGCCATCATGGTGCTATGGAGTTCATAATGACGACCTCCCAGCACCATATACTCTTAATGGCAGCACTGCACTTGGTGCCCAGTAATGGACCTGGGTACTGTAGGGGTACAGGGCTCATGCACCTGTACCCTCACTACTGGCATAGGCACCACGGCAGTGGTTTGTGGGCATGGCACACAGGGATGTGTGCCATGTTAACTCTTTGTTTTGTTCGGTACCAAGACGCACAGCCTGCAAAGGCAGCGTGTGAGTGTCAGGGTACAGGGCCTCTAAGGGTGGCACAATAAGTGCTGCAATCCCTTAGGGGCCTTCTCTGGTCACAACACCCTGGGTACCTGTGGTACCATTTACTGGGGGCTGACATGTGGCCAGAGTTGCCAATTGGGTGTAGGCTTCAATGCAGTTTTAGCGAAGGAAGACAGGCCCTGGGTGCCTGATTGGCAGGAGCCCAGGGCACACTGTCATAGCACATCAGCAATTCAGCAAAAAGTGGGGGCATACCATGCAAGAAAGAGGCCACTTTATCACCCGTTCACCCCCCCCCCCCCCACCTCCCTTTCCCAAACGAAAGATGAGAATAAACTTGCCCTAGAGAGTTTTCATTGTCTAAGTGGAAGAACCTGGAAAGTCCATCTGCCTTTGCATGGGCAGTCCCAAGTCTGTGTTCCACTTCAAAGTCCTTTCCCTGTAGGGAGATGGTCCACCTCAACAGTTTAGGATTTTCTCCTTTCATTTGCATTAGCCATCTGAGAGGTCTGTGGTCAGTTTGAACTAGGAAGTGGGTACCAAACAAGTATGGCCTCAACTTCTTCAGGGACCAAACAACAGCAAAGGCCTCCTTCTCAAGGGCACTCCAATGCTGCTCCCTGGGGAAAAGCCTTCTTCTTATAAAAGCAACATGTTGGTCTTGGCCTTCATCAGTGGCCTGAGATTGGACCGCTCCTATCCCTAGCTCAGAAGCATCAGTCTGCACTATGAACTGCTTGGCATAATCTGGAGCTTTTACAATTGGTGCTGAGCACATTGCTTCTTTCAGGGCGTCAAAAGCATTTTGGCAACTAACTGTCCAGTTAACCTTCTTGGGCATTTTCTTGGAAGTGAGTGCTGTGAGGTGAGTTACAATGGACCCATATCCCTTCACAAACCTCGTGTAGTACCCAGACAAGCCAAGGAATGCCCTGACTTGGGTCTGGGTTGTTGGAGCTGCCCAGTCCAGGATGGTATCGATCTTGGGCTGTACCTTGCCTCCACCAACAAGGTGGCCAAGTACACCACAGTGCACTGCCTATTTGGCATTTGGGCGCCTTGATAGATAGGCCTGCAGTTTGCAGGGCTTTTAAAACCTCACCAAGGTGGATCAGGTGATCCTGCCTGGTGGAACTAAAGACAGCAATATTATCAAGATAAGCTGCACTAAAGGACTTCAACCCAGCAAGGACGTGATTCACCAATATCTGGAAGGTGGCATGGGGCATTTTTTAAACCAAAGGGCATAACAGTGAACCGATAGTGCCCATCAGGTGTGGAGAATGCTGTTTTCTCTTTTGCTCCTGGGGCCATGCCAATCTGCCAGTACCCTGCAGTTAAGTCAAAGGTACTTAGAAATTTGGCTGCCCCCAATTTGTCTATCCACTCATCTGCTCTTGGGCTAGAGTGAGCATCTGTCTTGGTGACAGATGTGCTCTCTGTATTCCACACAAAACCTCATTTCTCTCTTTCCACCCTGTGGATGAGGTTTGGGGACCAGAAACCCTGGGCTGGCCCAGGGGCTCTCAGAGGGTTCAGTAACCCCTAACTTCCTTGAATTGGTCTGACTGTCGATAGATCTTGTTTTTGACAGGTGCACGATCACCAGTGTCCACTGGGTACACCAGTTTATCAGACCAGGGGTCAGGGAAAAGAGCCCAGCATACTGTTGTAAGACTTGCTTGCAGTCAGTCTGCTGTTGGGCAGCGAGGGTGTCTCAAAAGACAGCACCATCTACTGACCCTTCTTTTGTTCTGTAAGACAGGAGATCAGGGAGAGTTTCACTCTCTGCTTCCTGTTCCTCATCAGTCACCATCAGCATGGTGATGTCAGCCCTGTCATTGTAGAGCTTGAAGCGGGTTAACATGGATAACCCTTTTGGGTGTCCTGCTTGTGCCCAGGTCAACTAAGTAGGTGACCTCACTCTTTTTCTCTAGCATAGGGTAAGGGCCACTCAATCTATCTTGGAGTGCCCTTGGTGCCACTGTCTCCAAAACCCACACCTTTTTATCCATGTTGAAATTCAAACAATGCAGCTTTTTGGTCATACCATTGCTTTTGAAGCTCCTGGGTGGCCTCAAGATTCTTGGATGCCTTTTCCATGTACTCAGCCATTCTGGACCTTAGGCCAAGCACATAGTCCACAATATCTTGTTTGGGTTCTTGGAGAGGCCTCTCTCAACCCTTTAACACAAGACAGAATGGTCCCCTCACAGGATGACCAAACAGAAGTTCAAAGGGTGAAAACCCTACTCCCTTCTGTGGCCCTTCCCTGTTAGCCAAAGGCAGGCATGGCAACAGGACATCCAATCTCCTCTTGAGCTTTTCATGACATCCAATCTCCTCTTGAGCTTTTCAGGGAGTCCCATGATCATGCCTTTCAAAGTCTTGTTGAATCTCTCAACAAGGCCATTGGTTTGTGGGTGATGTGGTGTAGTAAACTTGTACTGCACTCCACACTCCTTCCGCATGTGTTTTGGGTAAGCAGACAAGAAGTTAGAATCTCTGTCTGAAACAACCTCCTTAGGAAGTCCTACCCTGGTTAAGTCACCAATGAGGGCCTTGGCTACTGCAGGAGCTGTCGTAGTCTTAAGTGGAATTGCTTCAGGGTGCCTAGTAGCATGATCCACTACCACTAGAATTTATTTGTTCCCTGAGGCTGTGTGAGGTTCAAGTGGACCCACTATGTCCTCACCTACCCTTTCAAAGGGGACCCCCACCACAGGCAGTGGTATCACTGGGGCCTTTGGGTGGCCACCTGTCTTGCCACCGGCTTGACAGGTAACACAGGAGCTGACAAACTCCTTCACATTTTGGTGCATCTGGGGCCAGTAAACGTGGCTAACTAGCCTTTTCCGAGTTTTGGTTTGGCCCAGATGTCCAGCTAGGTGGATGTTATGAGCTAAAGTTAGGAGGAACTCCCTGCACTTCTGTGGCGTTACCACTCTCCTGGTGGCTCCAGGATTGGGATGTCTTGCCTCAGTGTACAGTAAACCCTCTTGCCAGTAAACTCTGTGGGTACCACTGACATCTCCCTTTGCTTCTGAAACAGATTGCTGTCTCAGGCTTTCAAGAGTGGGAGCGACCTTTGACCCTGCTCCCAGACAAGTCGCTCCCCACGCCACCACACAGCACCAGCTGCCTCGTTTCCTGCCTGCCGCCATCTCCCGCTCCTTCCTTCCCACCGCTGCGTCCTTGCGGCCCCGCCCCCCTGATCCCCATTGGCCACCCCGCTCCCGCCTCACAGCTGCTGCTCCCTCCCTTTCCATCTCTTAAGAGGGCTGCGCAGTGGCGTAGGACCGACCTTTGACCCTGCTCGCAGGTAGGTCGCTCCCCACGCCACCACACAGCCGCCAGCTGCCTCTTTTCCTCCTGCTGCCTGCCGACGTCTTCCTGCTGCCTGCCGCCGTCTCCCGCTCCTTCCTTCCTTCCCGCCGCTGCATCCCTGCCCCCCTGATCCCCATTGGCCTCCCCGCTCCCGCCTCCCAGCTGTTCCTCCCTCCCTTTCCACCTCTTATGGAGGCAAGCCAGTCCTCACCCAGTGCCAGAACCCCTGGACCCCTCAAAACACCTCAACAGCAAACTCCGCTACGACGCCAGCACCCTCTACGCACTCAACGCCGGCCGAAACCACACCTGTTTCCAAGCCGCCCCGAAACGGACTCACGGACCTTTCTACTGCCACACCTGCAGCTTCACCTGTGACAGAACCACTAAACCCCCAAGGACTGGACCCAATCACCTCCGCTGCATACTCGACACCTGCTCCGCACGCAAACACGCTGTCGAGCTCTGGGATCTGCTCGACACCTACGCCCCAGACGTGGCCTTCCTGACCAAGACCTGGTAGAACGACTCCTCGGCGCCTGATGTCACCATAGCCACCCCGGGCGGCTAAAAGATCACCCGCACGGATCGCACCAACGGAATTGGAGGAGGAATAGCCATCATCCACAAGTCCACCCTCAAGGTCGCCACCTACGCAGACGACATGCTCAACACTGCCAAACACCTGCACTTCCGGATCCACACCGACCCCAACACCACCCTCAGAGGAACACTCCTCTACAGACCACCCGGATCCCGAGCTCAATTCAGGGACTCCATTGCCGACCTCGCCAGCACCCACGTACTTGCCTCCACGGACTACATCCTCCACGGGGACCTAAACTTCCACCTCGAACGACGACGCCAACTCCGCCACCCTGACCGCCAACCTTGCCAACCTGGGCCTCAGACAACTCAACACCGCACCCACACATGCTGCTGGCCACACACTGGACCCCATCTTCTCCACAGGCACCCACGTCGCCTTCGACCACACCACCGAACTCCACTGGACCGACCACTGCTGCATCCATTTCACCTTCAACAAACCAACCACGCACCATCGCACTCAACAGCTGCCTCGCTGCTGCTGGAGCAAAGTCACCGAAAACCAGCTGATCACCACCCTTGCTCAGAACCCACCCACTGACCCCACCAACCCAGACGTCGCAGCCCGCAACCTCAGACAGTGGATCGACGACTGCGCCAACACCCTCGCCCCACTCAAGAAACCCTCCAACAACCAAGCCAGCAAGAGAGCCACCTAGTTCACCGACGAGCTGCAGACCTTCAAACGCGCCTGCCGGAAACTGGAGAAGATATGGCTCCACGAACGCACTCCGGACAACCACGCAGCCCACAAGGACGCCACTCGCAGACATCACCACCTCATCAGAATAGCCAAGAGATCCTCCTTCAAAGACCGCCTGGATAACAACGCACACGACAGCAAAGAGCTCTTCAGCATCGTAAAGGAACTCTCCAACGACATACCGCCCTCACAAGAAACTGTGCGACTCACTAGCCATTATCTTCCACCGCAAGATCACTGACATCCATGACAGCCTCAACACCATGACCGCCCCGACTACGCCAGACCCCACCTCCCCAATGAACACCACCAGCGCCAACCGCCTGACCTGCTGGTCCAATGTCAACGACGACGAGACATGCAAGGTCATGAACTCCATCCACTCTGGATCTCCGTCAGACCCGTGCCCACATCACGTATTCAACAAAGCAGACGCTGCCATCGCACCCCAACTACGGAAGGTCATCAACATCTCCTTCGAAACAGCAACATTCCCGGAAAGCTGGAAACACGCCGAAATCAACGCCCTCCTCCAGAAGCCCAAGGCGGACCCCAAGGACCTCAAGAACTTCCGGCCCATCTCCCTGCTCCCGTTCCCGGTGAAGGTCATCGAGAAAATCGTCAACATGCAACTGGCCCGTCACCTGGAAGACAACAACATCTTGGACCCGTCCCATTCTGGGTTCAGACGAAACCACAGCACCGAGACAGCTCTCATCGCCGCCACAGACGACATCAGGCGCCAACTAGACAACGGCGAAACATCAGCCCTCATCCTCCTGGACTTTTCAGCCGCCTTCGACGCGGTCTGCCATGGCACTCTAAATACACGCCTCCTAGAAGCCGGAATCCAAGAGAAGGCCCTTGACTGGACCACGTCGTTCCTCTCCGGCAGAACCCAGAGCGTCCTCCTTCCCGCCCTTCCGATCCAAGGCCACCGACATCGGCGTCCCCCAGAGCTCATCCCTCAGCCCGACGCCAACACGACCTCAACATCATCGCCTATGCCGACGACACCCAGCTCATCCTCTCCCTCACCAAGGACCTGCACACCGCCAAAACCAACCTCCACGAGGGAATGAAGGCCGTCGCCGACTGGATGAGGAACAGCCGTCTGAAGCTGAACTCGGACAAGACAGTTACTCATCCTCGGACCCACCCCCTCAGCCTGGGACGAGTCCTGGTGGCCGACCACACTGGGAACAGCACCGACACCCACCGACCATGCACGCAACCTAGGATTCATCCTCGACTCCTCCCTCTCCATGTCTAAACAGGTCAACGCCATCTCCTCCTCCTGCTACAATACCCTCCACATGCTCCACAGGATCTACAAGTGGATCCCGACCGAAGCAACAAAAACGGTGGCACAGGCCCTCGTCAGCAGCAGACTGGACTACGGCAACGCACTTTACACAGGAATTCCAGCCAAACACTGACGACTACAACGCATCCAAAACGCCTCTGCCCGACTGATCGTCAACGTCTCCCGCCGCAGCACATCACCCCCCACCTGAGAGACCCACTCTGGCTCCCTGTCTACAAGAGGATCACCTTCAAGCTCCTCAACCACGCACACAAAGCACTCCAACGCCGGACCAGTCTACCTGAACAGCAGACTCCGCTTCTACATCCCCACCCGCCAGCTCCGCTCCGCCAGCCTCGCCCTCGCTGCTGACCCCCGCATCCAACGAACGACCTCTGGCGACAGATCCTTCTCCTACCTCGCCGCCAAGTTCTGGAACACCCTCCCTACCCACCTACGGCAGACCCAAGACCTACTCGCCTTCAGGAGACTCCTCAAGACCTGGCTCTTCGAGCAGTAGCGGCACCCCCTCCCCTCAGGGCCTTGAGACCCTCACGGGTAAGTAGCGCGCCTTACAAGTCCTCTGATTGATTACTGACCCTGGCACAGCTCTTCCCTAGAGGGTCCCCCTGGGCCCAAGAGTTCAAACTGGTAAGGGTCAAGCTCCATAGGCTCAGTTCCCTCTGCGGTGTCCAAGTCCTCTCCCTGAGGAGGGTCTAGTTGCTGTACAGAAGCTGGTTCCCCCGTCTTCTTACCTTTTCTCTTGGTAGGTTGGGCAATGCTTTCAGGCTCCAACACTACTTTTTCACCCTGCCTTTAGTTCTGTGCCTTGTTTTTACACACTCCAATTCAGGGGTAGTCTGCATTGCTGCATGGGTCTTTAGTTCAACCTCAGCCCAGGCTGAGGTTTCCAGGTCATTGCCAAGTAGACATGCAGCTGGTAGCTTTGGAGAGACCACTACCTGTTTCAGGCCAGTACCCCCCAATCTAATGTCACCATATCCAGTGCATGATTAGTGGTAACTCTGTCAGCATTGGTGACTGGGTATTTACGGCCAATCAATTATTGCCCAGGGGAAACCAGCGTGTCTCTCACTGTAGTGACACTGGCACCTGGATCCCTCAGAACCTCTATCCTAGTTCCATTGATCCAAGGGTACTGTAAGTATTTCTTGAAGTTTGGGTGGCCACACAGGTACAGTGGCAAACTCAACGTCCCCCTCTGAAACTAGAACTGCTTCAGTTTGCAACCTGATTTGCTCTGGGGACACTGTTGATCCATCTGTAGACTTGCTACCCCAGGAGTAGGTGTACTTGTTGAGCTAGGGGCCTAATTGTGAGGGCAAGACTTGTCTACAGTTAAGTGTTTCAACTTCTTACAGTTGTTACACCAGGCCTTTGAAGGATCAAAGTTCTTCCCCCCCCCCCCCCCCTCCCACCCCTACAGGGCTGTGGAGTATAATGAGTAGGTTGGGACTCACTCCCCTGTACAGGTTTTTGGGCCTTTTGGAAGACTCGGACTTTTTATCTTGGGAATTCTCACCACCTTTACCCTGGGGAGGTTTTGTAACCACTTAATTCTGGTCACCCCCAGTTGTCCTTGTCACCCTAGTCTTGACGCAGTGGTCTGCCTTCATTCCCAATTCTTGGGGAGAAATTAGACCTAGGTCTACCAAATGCTGATGTAACTCTTCATTTGTGCAATTACTTAATATAGGTTCCGTCATAAGCAAATTCTAAAGTCCAGTAAAGTCATGCACATTGTGTCCAGTTAACCAACCATCCAGTGTCTTTACTGAGTAGTCTACAACATCAATCCAGGATTGTTTTTGGGTTTTGTGAGCCCCCGTGCATCTAATTCTGTACTCCTCAGTGGTGAGCCCAAATCCCTCAGAGTTCTCTTCATGAGGTCATAGGACCCTGCATCTGGCCCAGAGAGGGTCGGAAGCCTGTCTCTGCAGTTACCAGAGAACAGTTCCCACAGGAGTGCTCCACAGAGAAGTTTCTTCACCTTTATCATTTCACAAGCCCTCTCAAAGGCTGTGAACCATTTGGTGATGTCATCACCCTCCTCATATTTAGGGACACTCCCTTTGGGGATTTTAGGATCATAAGATTGCTCTTCATCCTTGTTATTTCATTGCTGCCACCATTGACGGGTGCTAAACCCATCTCTTTCCTTTCGTTTTCCAGAGTCTGGACTCTAGTGCCAATCTTTTGGCCAGCCTTGCTAAAAAGCTGTCCTCATTTGGGTTGTCCCCTATGTCCTCACTGGAGCCTAAGCCACTTGTGTGGCCTCTAGGTCCCCAGGTGTTGATGCTTGGAGTTAAGGGTATGGGGGCTCTTTCCTCCCTAGGGATTATTGGACGGGTGTTCCTATCCCCCTCATCCCTTTCCTCATCTGATTTTTCATCACCATGTTCAGATGGGTGGGCCTTGGCATACTCAGCCAGGAGCTCCTGTAGCCCTTGTTTGGTTGGTAACCTGGCCCATTGGTACATTTTTAATTTTACATAAGGACCTTATCTCCTTGAAAGACAAGTGTAGATAAGGGGTGAGGTTGAACTCCTCAACCTTGTCCTGCATGTTAGTTATCTCCACTAATAGCTTGGTTCTTTTGAGACATTCTAACAAAAAGATCTAACCCCTCTACCCTTGAATATAGTGAATTTTATTTTCTAAAATTCTAAAGGGACTTAAGCAAGGCCCTAACAGGACTTTGAGTAGTTAGGGAAAAAAATGCCAATTTAAAAAAAATCAGAATTCTAAAGGCAATTTAAGAGTTCTGTCGTTGTGATCAGATGGTAACCAAGTAGTCCAACAAATGCAAGTTTGTATCCCACAACTGATCCACCAATGTAAGAAACTGGCTCTATGTATACTGCACCAAAGTGAGGTACTGTGTGTATAGAGTCCAAGGGTCTCCACAGGTTTGGCATAGGTTAAAGTTAGATTGAACCTTACTCTCTAAAGTGGTAGCTTGTTCGAGCAGTAAGGCAGTATCAGAGAAAAGTGTTAAGCATTTGATGTAAACACTCAGTCAGCAAATTAATTCACACACTCGAGAACTGCACTCTAGGCCAATTGTTTTGTATAAAAATATATAATATTTTATTTCTAGAACCAAGCAAGCCTGGTACAGGTAAGCATATAAATACTTTTCAGCTACAAGATGCTGTTGTTGAATACTTTCAAAATATAGTAGGACTTTGTACCAATTCAAGTATCACCAATGTTATCCTATGGGAGGAAATTCACTTAGCAGGTAAGTTACTTTAACGATACTTTTCTTACTCAGTGCTGGATACCTAGATTCCGCACTGGGACGGCTCCTGAAATCTGTTGAGAAAATGTGTTTTGGTTAATCGGGTGATTTTTAAGGAATATTCTCCTCAGTTTTCAAAAGTCAAAACTTGGAAACTTTTTGAGAGAAAAAGTGTCAGTTATTCTATGAGGAAAAAGAGGTAATCGGTTCCGAGGTAAGTAATCGGTCTTTTGAGTTACGGTTCTGGGGTTAGACTCAGGGGTCTCCCAGGGTCAGTAATGCATTGTTGCCCCCTCAGCGGCACTTTGGCGTCCTCGTGCAGTGTTGAGGCCCAATGTTATTCTATGAAGGATAGGGGGACTCCGGTTGGTGGCTGCTGGCAAGCAGGCCACGGGGTTGTGGGAGCAAAGCTCCTATGGTTAAGCTGAGGGCAAGTTGGGCACCAAGTTGACACAAAAGGGGTACCCACCAGCGGCACTAGAGTGGCCGGGTGCAGGGTGCAGTTTTGAGGCCGGGTGCCTTGTTGATTTCAATGGAGATTCTCCGGGACAAAGAAACACTGCCAGCTCTGGGACGAGGATCTTCCAGGAGCGACTACCACTTTGTGGGGTAAGTAGGGATGTTGAGGGTTGGTTAGGCACCGCTGGGTTGGGCACGCAAGACCGTGGGGCGTCGGGTGCAGGGGTGCCTTGGGACATCGGATTTTCTTACCTGCTCCGGTCGCGGTAGGAGGGTCCTCTGGATTGAGGCTGCAGGCGTCATCTGGAGGCTTGAGGCAGGTCAGGGGTCGCCAGATCTCGGGTCGGGATCGCCGGGGGGACCTCCTCGTGGTATTTTTCCACTCTGCCCGCGTTCGGCGGGCGCAGAGTGCTGGATTTGCGGTTCCTGGCTGGCACAAGAAGCTGCAGTTCAAACATGTCCAGTGTTCACGGGAGAAATAACTTTTAAAGGCAGGCAGGTCCTCCGGGGTTTTTGAGGTTGCTGGCTGCTAGACATGCCGGGGTTTTGCAGGAGCAGGTTCAAGGAGAGACGGACCTGTAGGGCTGGGGCCAAGTCAGTGGGCATCGTCCTCTTGTTAGCTCTGCACGGCTTCTCGTTCTTCTCTTCTTTTTCTTGTGGTTGCTGGATCTGAGAAAGGAAGGTTCCGGCTTCCCCTAAATACAAATTATGGGGTGTTACAGGTAGGTAAAGGGCAGGGACCAATGAGTACCTTCCCTAGGCTGGGTACACCCCCTATTCTGCCACTCCAGTGGGAGGGGGGCAGGAGCCTGTACCTGGTTGGCTGGGTCCCCCATCCTCAAGAAGGCGGGGACTCGAGGTTGTGCTTCACCTCGCCTCCCCCACCTTAGGGGTGGAGTTGGCAGAGGTTGGCACATCTCTCTTCCGCACTTGTTTTTCCCTCCGGGTCTCCCGTCCAAAGTAGGGGGGTAGAACCAGTGAGGACCAGTTGCTGAGGGCAGCAAGTGGTCTGGAGAGGCTCACAAAGGCGGTATGCCTTTGAAGCTTCTCCTGCGTGAACCCTGCCCATCCTGGGGGAGGAGGCTTGGGACCTCGTCCCAAGATGTGCATTATTTCAGGTCCCCGAGAGCGGCAAGCTCTCGACCCAGGGGTCCAGAAACATATCTGGTGGTGGCAGCCTAGGTAGCCACTCTGTCAGGTCACTAGAGGTTGGTCGAGTTTCAGGGGGCATCTCCAAGATGCCATCTGTGGTACATTTTACATTAAATCCCACACTGGCATCCGTGTGCTTTAATGTGCAGAGAAGTTTGATACCAAACTTCCCAGTCTTCAGTGTGGCCTTTATGGTGCTGTGGAGTTTGTGATGACAAACTCCCAGCACCATATACTCTTAATGGCAGCACTGCACTTACAGTGCCCAGGAATGGACCTGGGTACTATAGGGGTACAGGCTCATGCACCTGTACCCTCACCACTGGTATATGGCACACAGGGATGTGTGCCATGTCGCCTCTTTGTTTTGTCATGTACCAAGACACGCAGCCTGCAAAGGCAGTGTGTGTGTGTCAGGGCCTCTAATGGTGCCACAATAAGTGCTGCAGCCCTTAGGGGCCTTCTCTGGTCACAGTTCCCTGGGTACCTGTGGTACCATTTACTAGGGGCTGACAGGTGGTCAGAGTTGCCATTTGGATTTAGGCTTCAATGCAGTTTTAGGGAGAGAACACATGCCCCGGGTACCTTATTGGCAGGATCCCAGGGCACACTCAGTGAAAGCACTTCAGCAAAAAGTGGGGGCATACCATGCAAGAAAGAGTGCACTTTCTCATACCTACATCCTGCTGCAAAAGCTGCATACATACAGAACAGACCACACCTGTCTCTTTTTTAGAGTGCCCACAGCATTTATGAAAGGACTTCAGAATAATTCCTCCAAGGCTTCCACATGCTCCAGTGTGGAATTTCATCATTTTCCTTACAAGACTCATGGGTCCACCATTTAAGCCGTTGCACAAATGTGAAATGCAATTTCTCACCTGGAAAGGAGCCTTCTTTATAGCCATCACTTTTCTAAGAAGAGTCAGTGAGCTTCAGGCACTAACCATAGAGGAACCAATTTTGCAAATACATCAAAGCAAAGTGGTACTTAGAACTAACCCCAAATTCTTACCTAAAGTCATCTCTGCTTTTCATATCAACCAATCTGTTGAGTTGCCTGTGTTCTTCCGTCAACCAGATTCAGTGGCAGAACGTGCCATTCACACATCAGATGTTAAGAGTGCATTACTTTACTACATAGTCACTTAAATAGATGTCAGAAAGATGACCATACCTCGGCTAAATGTGCGAACTGGAAGAAAAGTTAACGCTCTTTCAGGTGAATAATATATCCAACTCAGGATTCCTCACCTTGTGAATTTTCTCAGACGCCAGACTAGATCTTTGAAAACTCTAAAAGCAGCGCTCGTAAGTACCGGTAGGTGGCACAGTTGACTCTGCATCAACACGGTTCCACTCCAGAAGCGATTAACGGAGGTGCATATAAGCAGACAGTTTGTCAAACTCTTTCACTCTTTCAAACGCAGAGCCAGTCAGCAAATTGAACAAACTAGTGTGCAGATTCCTAGAGTGGGATTATTTCTGATGTTCGAGACCATACAAAAGGAGTGCGCTGAGAAACCTGTGGTTAAATAGAGTATCCAGCAGAACGTTACCAAATGTACTCAATTTGTTCTTTTGACGGATACTTCTAACTGAAGACTACTCACTTTGTGAATAGACACCATAGCAGTACCTCCTCAAGGTGGTGGGTCTGCAGAATGGGCCAGGCTAATGCGTAGCCTCTGCGTAGCCCACAAGACTTTGTTGGGGAAAAGCCCCTCCATTATCAGGTCCCTCATCACCTTCTACCAGCCCAGGAAACTCCTCCATTCTGCTAGCCTGATCCTAATGCCATCCTTAAAATTTGTGGGAAGAGGAGTGGGGGTAGCTCCTCATGTAATATAGCTAGGCTCTGGAACACCCTTCCCATGCACCTGCAGGCATAGGCACACCATCTCACTTTTCGAAGGAGTCTTAAAACCTGGCTGTTTCCAGAATACTAACCCGCGAGCCTTCAAATCTTCCTCCCTGTTCTGCTGCTAGTGCTGGGGTGCCTCAGGGTAGCTATGTTCTTAACAAACAATAATAATAATGTCTTGCAGGACCAAGCGGAGAAAATGTCCATCTAGACTGACCAGAGTGTCAAGGCAGTAGTAATTTGTGAATGTGTGAGCCACATAACTGCCTGAAATATCCAGGGCAGGCCCTCCAAGTGCCAACATAGTGGTACCATCGCTGGCTCAGATAGAGATGCTACCAGGCCTTCTAAAGGCTGCTTCTGCGCAAATAGGTGGGACTGAGAGTTGTGATTCTCCTCGCTTCCCCCACCTGAGGGGTGGAGTTGGCAAGGTGGGCACACCTCTGCTCCCTTCTTGGTTATCCCGCCGATTCTCCATCCAAAGTGGGGGTCAGAACCAGTGGGGGCCAGTAGCTGGGAACAGCAACTGGCTGGGTCATCTCACAAAGGCATCAAAGCTTCCCCTTTGTGGACCCTGCCCATCCTGGTGAGGAGGCTTGGCACCTCTGTCCAGGATGTGCTTTGTTTCAGGGCCCGAGAGCGGGAGGCTCTCGACCCATGGGTCCAGAAACATGTCTGGGGGTGGCAGCTGCTAGCAGCCAGTCAGCCAAGACACTAGAGTTAGGTCGTTTTTCAGGGGGCATCTCTAAGATGCCTTCTGAGTGCCCATTTCATTAAATCCCAGACAGGCATCAGTGTGAGGGTAATGTGCTGAGAAGTCTGATACTAAACTTCGCAGATTACTGTGCTTTCAATGTCTATGAATAAACGTAGACACTGTAGGGGTACAGAGCTCATGCACCTGTACCCTCACCAGTGGCATAGTGCATCCAGCTAGAGGGGTTGCTGGCATATGCCAGAGGCAGTGGTTTGTTTGCATAGCACACAGGGATGTGTGCCATGTCGCCTCTTCACTTTTCTCAGCACCAAAACTAGCAGCCTGCAATGGCAGTGTGTGTTAGGGTAAATGGCCTCTAACGGTGACACCATGTTTTGCAGTCCTCAGAGGTCTTCCCTGGTCACTGGGCCCTTGTTAGCTATGGTACCTTTTACTAGGGACTTGCATGTGGCCATGGAGGTGCCAATTTGGGAGTACCAGGTACAGTTTTAGGGAAAGAGCATATGCCTCTGAACCTGGTTGGCAGGAACCCAGGGCACAATCAGTCAAAGAGCATCAACATCAGGCAAAAAGTGGGGGGCAACCATGCAAAAAGGGGCACTTTCCTACAGTCATTGCAACGGTTTTTATAAGAAGCCATGCTCTTGTTAATCTAATTCCTATGTATGTCTGGTCTGTGGTTAATTTCAACCAGGTAGTTCTCTTTGGCAACTCTTGTAGGATTGGTTCGCAGACCCTCCTCTGAGTGGGTATAGCTGTTGTATTTAATTCAAAAGTTATGGAATATGCGTCTAAATGTCTCTATCAGATGAACAAGTTACTTACCCTCTGTAACGTATTATCTGGTACATACAAAGTCTAGCTGAAGATTTCTTAACGACCTGCCCATCCTCCATGCTTCGCAAACGATTGTAGTGCAAAGGTTCTACCTCTTTTCAGTACTGGTTTCATAGAGCAGTTATTACTGTTTCACGTAATTGTGTAAATCAATGGTGCATTTGATCGGATTCCTTTATCTTGACTTGGTATTGTCATACCTTTAGTTATGATTATTTCACCATTCCTTTTGGTCTTTCCTTCTTGCCCGGGTATGATCATACCATTTTTTTTCCATTTTCGTTTTATATTTTTAAAGATATATTGATCTTTATTGGCACACTGATCCACAGCCATTTTCTGTAGTGGCTCCGCATTCTGACACCGAAGGCGTCACAGAAGAAACTGACGTCCGCGCGCTGGACGGGGCTTATATGGCTTCACTGACATCACAACTGGAGTCGACTTCATCAGGGAGCTGTAAGGCGCTGTCCCCTGGCGTGGCAGGTACTGCTGTAAAATTTCCAGATCCAGTCTGACACCTGAGGAGAATCCAAAAGTGAAGCATACTGTGGCTAGATTGTGTCTCTACCAGATAATATGAAGCAGAAGGTAAGTAACTTGTTTGCTCTTCTTCCTGAGGTTGTTTGTTATTCTGGTAACTAAGCGTTCACCTACGAAATGAGTGTGCGCTGGGACTAGTTTGTTGCTCTGTGCGGCAGCCATCACATTGACCCACTACAGGATAATCTGTCTAAGTGTTTTGTCAGTGGCTCAGCAAGGACTTGCAGTGGGCACTGTTGAAAGATTTGTTGGCTCTTTTGGCTTTTGAGGTTGCAGCATCAGCCACCTTTATCGCCTGTTGAGATGAGACTTCTTAAAGGTTTACATCATATGCTTTTGCCGAAGCCCCCGCACCCAAACCAACAGACTACGCACGCAACCTGGGCTTCATCCTGGACTCCTCCCTCTCCATGACCAGACAAGTCAACGCCGTCTCCTCGTCGTGCTTCAACATTCTGCGCATGCTACGTAAGATCTTCCGCTGGATCCCCCCCGAGACCAGGAAGACGGTCACCCAGGCCCTCGTCACCAGCCGTCTGGACTACGGCAACTCCCTCTACGCCGGAACCACCGCCAAACTCCAGAAGAGACTCCAGCGGGTTCAGAACGCCTCTGCACGACTCATCCTGGACATCCCCCGACGCAGCCACATATCCGGACACCTGAGAGATCTGCACTGGCTCCCGGTCAACAAGAGAATCACCTTCCGTCTCCTCACCCACGCACACAAAGCCGGACACAACCAAGGCCCAGGATACCTCAACAGCCGCCTCAACGTCTACGCCAGCGTCGATCGACCGGCCACGCCCTCGCCTCCGTCCCCCGCATCCGAAGAGCCACCACAGGAGGAAGATCCTTCTCCTACCTGGCCGCCAAGACTTGGAACTCCCTCCCGACCCACCTCCGCCTGACCCAGGACCACCTTGCCTTCAGGAAGCAGCTCAAGACCTGGCTGTTCGAGCAGTAGCGGACCCCCCCTCCCCTAGCGCCTTGAGGCCCTCCGGGTGAGTAGTGCGCTATACAAATGCTTCGATTGATTGATCGATTGATTGATTGTGATGTCACAGTGAGACTTTAATTTGGTTATCATTTTTCTAATCTGTGCCATTTGAGCCAATGTACAATTCTTTTTTGGTCGAGCTTGGGCAGTGCATGCGCTGCTCTGCGAGGCATGCTTTATTGGACTATGGACTTAAAGCTCCACCCACTCACCTCCCAACTTTTCAATTAGCTCCTGTTACTGCCCTTTCTAAATGCTATCTTTTGATTCCTGAATGAACTTAGTAGTTCCCCCTTAGTACCGCCTTGTCTACATTTGTAACCTTCCATGAGGACTGGACCTTTTAATGTGTTACTTGGTGTGTTATATTAACAGTCGGTAAGCACTATTTTTTTTATGACTTTATCCTGTTGTACACAGTAGGTGCTTTCCTTCAGAGGACTGCTTTTCAACTCCCTGCTACTCATCGCGGGAGAAGGGACAGTGGACCTCTGCTGTCTGATCCTCATCGCCTGGGCGCTGTGATTGTTTCAGCAAAACACGGCGTATACAAACAATGGCGGCCTTCTTTGCTAATGCACTTTTTAAAATTTATTCTGCTCTTTTTAAAAAAAAATTTAGATGCATGTGTGCTGTAGATACACATGCTTTGCCTACTCCTGTCATCTAGTGTTTGGTACGGATGTTTGCAAGTTGTTTTTCTTCCAAGAATTATTTCCTAGTCACGAGGTAAGGTGCCGCCTCCTTTCTGTGATAATGCGCATGGACATCAACTCCATTGTTAGATTGTTTTTTTTCGCCATCCGGTTCGGACGTTTATTGCTGCTCTCCACTTCGAAACTGTTCATGTTCCCCTCAGTACGCAATATTCTATAACCTCAACTGTATTGTTTCGTGTGATTTTCCCACTTCTCCGCATATAGTTTCGGTCAACGAAATCTACTTTTCAATCAAAGCTTTGTGGATGGCCTTCGGGCCTAACCACGTCGCGAAAGCTCGGTCGATGGAACGGACATCGTTCAAATTCTGTCCTTAGTGCCACGCAAAGTATCAGCGCACTGACTCGCACCAGAAGTGTAACTTGTGCTTGTCTCAGGAGCACAAATAAGACTACGATGCTTGCTGATCGTTTCAGTTTGAGAAAACTGTTCGCGATCATCTGGCTCGACATCTAGAGATGCAGTGTCAAAGCATTGAAGACATGTCAGATATCTTCGGTGAAGACGCCGAGCAAAAAGATAGTGGTGTATCAGCGGTGGAGGAGGAAAAGGCCTTCTCTGTGTATGAGTTGGCTTGATGCTCCCAATAGATATCGACGGCAAAGAACGTACGCAGGGACAAGGTGATGTCAGTACAGAAGACCCCTTGCCCCATCAACTCACTCACAAAAAACCTAAGGCTTTGGCACCACCTCTGCCTTCTGGCTAAGCTCCGCACCGAGATGACGTTTCCGACGCCCCACCTTCCGGCTCTGCTCCGAAACACACAGTCAAGCCTTCTGGCTCAGGACAGAGTCGCCACAAACCCTCTTCGGAGCCAAAACCCTCCGGTTCCAAGTTTAAATCTGACTCTGAGCTGAAATCCTCCATGCCGAAAAACAAAACTCCTTCATAGCTGAAATCTTCTGCACTCAAAGGCCGGGGCATATCGGCATGGAGAACACTGGCACTGAAACCAAAAGATGTCCCTTTGGATCCAAATGTAGACATTGTTCCACCAAAAATAGATTCCAAACAGAAGAAACTTTATATTAACCCAGAAACTGGTCATATTCATACCAAGCTACCTCGTAAACACAAGCTTCCTTATGAGGGCACTCATTACAAGATCCCTCTAAAAAAGAAGTCTGTAACTTTTCGTCCACCACCAGCATCCCTTCCACCACCCCTTCTCCTTTGTGTCCTTCGCACATCAGGATTCTCCACTATCACACCATGACAGGGACGATATTGATGAGGGGGGACACACATTTAAGTGTAGACCAATGGAAGGATTACTCAATTGACCCTCCATTAGACAACGACTCGGACATTAACCCTGCCAAGCCATCTCCACCTGATTACAATGTATCTTATCAGGAACTCATTGCCAGGGCTGCAGAATACCATGGGGTGGTAACTACACAAAGAATCCCTAGAAGGGATTTTTTTGTTTGAGCCATTAGGATCCATACACAGGTCAACACAAATACTCCCTATGCTTAAGCGCATGATGAAACAGGCTGACAATCCTGTGCGTGCACACATGTTGACGCCTAGAGTCGACAAAAAAGATAAAACCTCCCCAACAGATCGAATATTTATTAAGGGCTAGTTGCCACTAGACTCACTGGTAGTGTTGAATGCTTGCAAATGAGCTCATTCTCAAACCTCAGGGGAAGCTCCTCCCCCAGATAAAGAATCCAAACTAATGGACGCTTCTGGTAAAAGCATAGCTGGTCAAGCTGCCAATCACTGGTGCATTTCAAACATGCAGGGCTTTTTCGCCAGATAAGACAGGGCACACTGGGATGAAATGGAGCAATTACTCCAATATCTCCCAGATGATCACAAGGCAAAAGCTCAAGATTTGTTAAATGAGGGAAAGCTAATTTCCAATTCGTCAATAAGATGTGCTCTAGATGCTGCTAATACCGCAGCTAGAGGGGTCAACGCTAGCATCTTACTCAGAAAACATGCTTGGCAGGGATTTCTGGGTTTAAGCCCAAAGTCGACAAATAATTTTAAATACACATTTTGATAAAAAAACATCTCTTTGGTCCTGAGGTCGATCAGGCGCTTGAGGAAATGAAAAAGGACACTGAAGTGGCTAAGTCCATGGGAGTGCTCCAGTCTCCTTCAAACAGAGGCTCCTTTCGTCGCTCATCTTACCGAGCAGGGTCCAAAACCACACCCTCCGACCAGAACACCTCCTCTTTCAAAGGTAATACTGGTTCTCTTTCTCAAGAGGCTACTTTCGAGGAGGATATAGAGGAAAACTCTCCAGGCACGGGTAAGGGCACCACACCCCGTAAGTCACATCACCCTAATAAGCAGTGACTAACCCATGCTTCCCTCCGACCATATCACACCTGTCGGAGGAAGACTTCCAACAGTTCCTCCCCATTTGGCAATCTATAACAACTGACCATTGGGTTATCTGAATTATCTAACATGGTTATTGCCTTGAGCTTACCACCAATCCTCCAAACATTCCGCCTCGCTCTCACAAATTGTTTTCACACCACTTGCTGTTGCTCGAACAGGAAGTGCAAACTTTCTTATCAAAAGGAGCCCTAGAACCAGTTCCATTAAAGTACCAAGTTTCAGGGGTTTACCCTCTCTATTTTCTGATTCCCAAAAAGTATGGCTCCTTCTGGATCTCGGGGGGGAGTTAAACCAATATATACTACCAGAGCACTTTCACATGGTAACCCTTCAACAAGTACTTCCACTTTTACAGAAGGGAGTTTTTATATCTACTCTAGACTTAAAGGACGCATATTTATATGTTCCAATTCGTCGAGCTCATTGCAAAAACCTCAGATTTGTGATAGCAGGCAAACATTACCAATTCAAAGTACTACCGCTCCCAGAGTATTTACCAAATGCCTGGCAGTAGTTACAGCTCATCTCAGAAGACAACATATTTAAGTCTTCCCCTACCTAGACAACAGGCTTATCAAAGCCAGCACTTACCAAAACTTCGAACGATACTCGGACCACAATAGACCTACTTAATCAGCTGGGCTTTACGGGCAATGCACAGACATTTTACCTGCATCCTTCATGGATGCAATCTTACCTAGGGGCCACTCTAGTCACGATCAAAGCTCTAGCCTCGCCCAACGTAGCCAGAATACACAACATTCAGTCAGATACTACAGTTTCAATCCAACCAAACATTACCAGCCAGTGTGTTCATGCAACTGCTGGGCAGGATGGTGTCATGCATTGTAAGTGTACCCCATGCAGGACTCCATATGCGCCCCCCACAAGAGTGCTTAGAACGTCAGTGGAGTCAGTTGCAGGGTCAATTAACCGATCTAGTGTTGGTAGACGGGCGCACCCAACGCTATCTGCAGTGGTGGAACCCACAAAATGGATCAAAATGACGGCTTTTCATTGACCCTATTCCATAGATCGTGCTCACAGCAGACTCATCTGACAGGTTTGGGTGCTCATCTGCAAAACTACACAATACAAGGTCTGTAGAGCAACAAGCACAAAAGCCTCCACATCAACTATCTAGAGCTTCTAGCAGACTTTCTAGCGCTCAAAGCTTTTTAAACTCACCTGATAATCAAACTGTCTGAGTCCGGACAGACAACATGACTGCTATGTACAAAGGGAGGGGAGGGGACACTTCACCTGTCACACCTCTCTCAAGCCATTTGGAATTGGGCAATCCATCACAGGATTTATCTTTTGGCAGAACACCTTCCAGGGGTAAACAATCCGATTGCCGACCTCCTCAACAGAAAGAGGCAGCAAATTCACGGGTGGGAACTTCATCCCCAAGTTCTCCTTCTATACTTCCAACAATGGGGGTTCCCACAAATAGACTTGTTTGCCACTGTCGACAAAGCAAAATGCCCAGACGTCGGCTCCAGGTTCCCACACCTGTTCTGAAAAGGCAATGCCCTCTGGATGAACTAGTCAGGGATGTTTACCTACACTTTTCCACCTCTCCCACTCATTTACTGTCTGGTTCGGAAGCTCAGGCAGACATCCCTCACACAATTCTAGTAGCTCCCACATGGGCCCGTCAACCATGGTACACCACCCATTTGGAGCTCTCAGTAGTTCTGTAGCAAATAACTCCCTCTGGGAATCGTTCAATTCAGCACTCTTAACACGTATACACACAGTCTCATCCCAAACTGATGTGTAAACCCCAAACCCCGGTTTCACTTATAGTATCACAATGCAATGCATACTGTGAAATCAGTTTTATTATAAAAATATGGCCAGAACTATGCAATTACATAAAATACTTTATATTAAAAACCTATTTTAAAAAAATCCAGAAGTCCTCATGGATCTTTTTTTAATCACTATAACAGAACCAATCCATAAAGGAGAGAGAAAAGGATAGAAAATATAAGGAAAAAGAAAACCTACAACAACACACTAACACTTCATGTTCGTTGACTAATTGGTTGGGAAGCTTTTCATTGGTGTCCATTAAAACAATCTTAATCTATTTCTCTCAAGCTTGCCAGAGTTTCCACCAGATTTAGTTAAATCAATGTGTTGACGTGTTTGAGTGGTGTTCAGCCATATGAACCACCTTTTTAAAGACAAAACCAGCGCCTCTTTTTACGCATATAACCAAGCAGTAGACGCCTATATAGAATATACAAATATTAAAATTACCATCCGTATAGATATACAATTGCATAACAGCATATACATATACAAAAATTTAAATGCATACATCCTACTGATCATAAAGAAACATATCCATTCCATAAAAACCTTTTATATTAATTTTTGACAGATTTCATAAATATATATATAGCACCAAAGTATCTACAGGAGTTTCTGGTATATCTCTCCATTAGACTTACAACCACCCGTTCAGGCATACGTCCCCTATTTTGTTGCGGTGCCTACAGATGAAGGGGGTGACTCCTTCACTCCAAGTGAGATTTCCTCTAGTGTCTTTGATGCCCACAGGCCGGCTTGGTGAAGAACCTGGATGAAGTAAGACAATGAAGAATGAAGAAGACTTGCAGAACAGCGAGACTAGGCGCATCAGGAGTTTTCTTTGTTGCAGGCGAAATCCAGCAAAGTCCAAGGCGCCCAGACGGTGGATGTGGTTTCGTGTTTTAATCTTGTCTTGAAGAGCCACCCACAGGTAACCCCTTAAGTACCCTAGGGAAAGGGTTGAAACAATTCAAGGGTCCCTCCCAGAGGAGGGGCTTGACAGAGGGGCGGATACTCATGTTCTTTGTCCAGTTTCGTGCCAGAGTGGGAGCCAAGGGCTCCCTGAACTGACTCAAACTGGAGTATGCAAAGAGGGCACCAAATGTGCCCTTCAAAGCAGTCTGGTGGCACTGGCAAATGCCCCCACCCTAGCACAATACACTATGTCCTGACTGGGAGATAGTCACACCTCCATGTGGTAGGAAACCTATACTGCCTTCCCCTACTCGACCTCTGCTCAGCAGCAGGAGGGCAGAAACATGTCTGTGGTAGGCAGCAGCACTAGCTTGCTGTTAGACCCTGAAAGGCTGATACCAGGAATACAGGGGGTCACCCTAAGGGACCCCCCCAGTACATGAGATCTTACATCCAACACTTGAATCGGTGTTGGGGGTAAGATTTCAACATGTTTGATACCAGACATGAACGGTTTCGGTGCAGCCAATATATAGTTAGACATCTCATAATTGACTTGGTGTCAACTATATATATTAAATGGCTGAATGCACTTACAAAGCCTGGAGAATCGACTCTGGGGTTTGTAGGGGTGCCTTACTCATGCAGGAGCACCCTCACACTTGATAGATGGTGGGCATTCTCCCAGTGGACAGGAGAATTGAAAACCCAGAGAGGTGCCACAATATCATGCAAGTCAACATCATATAAAGATTCCCAAATCTGTGAGATGATCACCAATCAAGGAGGGTCCGTCTGACAAGCGTCCAGCCATCTGTCACAGGAACGAAGAAGGAAAAGTGGCTCAGACAGACAAGGCCACGCAAAATGAAGCCTCCAAGCCGCCACTCCAGTGGGGCAGGGACACGCATCATCGGGCCAGGACCAGCGGAGAACTATGAACCCACAGCATCTGACGTATCCTCACATTGCTGGAGCTGGTTGTGCAAGAGAGATTCCCTCTCATAGAGGCTTTAGGCATCTGAGGGCTTTGGTAATGGGTCCTTCCCATTTCGCCGCCGGCGTCTCGATCTGCTCCCCAGCTGTTTAGCGAACATTTGCTCTGGGATTGTGCTCTCCATCTAGGGTTGAGGCTCAGCATCGATTGCGCCTCCTCCAAAGTGCAAACCATGTGGGTTTCTTGGTTCCATATGAAGGTCTCCCTCAGGAATGTTGTGGCCGGCCGCAAAGCCTTCAGTCTTTGGAGGGTAAGTATAGAGAGATCCTGACATATTCTAACGTCCATTCCCTTCTTAGGATATGACCGATAGGTCTCGAGTCGCCCCATGATCATCTCCTTCTGTTTGTAGGTGTGGGGACAGGTAAAGTCCTGCGATCGACCCGGCCCAGTTGACGGGCATCCAGCTCTGTACGTGCGGTCTAGAGGTATGTTTTTCCCCTAATGCAGGTTCCACATGCCAAAAGAGCTGCCCCCCCCCCAAAGTCTGCCTGCCTCCCTGAATCCACCTGAAGAGGAACCCCTTTGATACGGATATTGGAGCATCTTGACCTGTGTTCCAAATCTCCCAGGCGGTAGCACAGCTCCATGTTCTTGTCCCTCCGCTCCAACAGCTCACTCTCACTCTCACGCAGCTCCTCCTCACGACGGTCCCCAGCTCTTTCCAGGGAGTTCCCCCTGCTCTGAAAGGTCGTTCTGATGGTTCTAATGTCTTTGGCGACGTCCTGCTGCAGGGCTGCGAAGTCGTCCTGCAAACAGCTGCTCCAGGAAGTTGCGGGTGACCGGTTCCTTTGGGCTGACATCGTGTGCAGCTGTGGCCACTGCTCCAGCAGGGGCCCCTGGCAGTTAGTCGGAGCGCACATCAGCCTGCTTGGTATTAGCTTTGTGCAGAAGGTCCTTTATAGAGGCTTCCTTCTTTGAGCAGGCTGAGGTCATCATTGAGAGTCCCAATACTCCGGTATTGCCACCCTTAAGCTATCCATACGCTGTCGTCTTGGAAGTAGGCACCTCCTGATATCCCCTCTACTCCCCAGAGGCCTGCAATTTCTGCCTTGTCAGGAGTAGGACCTGCCCCTACACAGTTCAATGTCCTATGGCGGCCGCTATTCGCAGGCACACCTGGAGTTAGACTCACCGGGGCAGCCCGTCCACCACTCTCGCCAGGCCACTCTGTCCACTAGGTCAGGAAGAGGGGCACCATCACAAAATCAACCAGGCCTCCTGCACTCACTCAGCATCCAGCCGAGGCGCTCGGATATATTGCCAGGGCTCCAAGCCCCTGCCATTGATCACCACGGGCCTGAACACCCCCGGGGTCGTCGGAGCGCCCAGGCACTTTCCTTTCCCTCGGCCAGGGGTCTGTGCTCGGGCGCTGTCGGAAACATGCTCCCTGCATCTCTATGCCCCCAGGGGCCTCGCTCCTCCTCAGCTGCTCCTACCAGCATAGCTGCCAAGGTTTCAGATTGCTGTGTGTGACATTTTCATATTTCAGTGTAATTGAGTGACACTTTATCACAAGCAAAATCAAGCAATGTAGATGAGGGACACATATAAATATCACAAATTACACCCATTTGAGCAACAAGTAACTCCAGGAACATTTTAAAACTGCTGCAAAGCACCAGAAATGTTCTCTGTCCATGTGGAACACTGCCCAACTGGAAGGATGTGTGAAGCCCCAACATAAACAAGTTACACACAGAGGCATCTCAGCTGCCTAAGTTCGCAGGAGTATCTCTACCCGACATCTGCAGGGCAACGAAATGGGTCAATACCCACACCTTAACAAAGCATTAGTGCCTTGATGGCTGGAGTAAAGCAGATGTAACAGTCGGCCAGACTGCTCTGTGGCGACTCTTTGCAGAAGGTATGCAGCTGTTCTGCTCAAAGCTGTTTTATGGTATAAAATTTTCATAATAAATTATTTGTGTTTAATGTTAAATCTGCGTCTCTTCTGATTTTGTGCAATTTCAAAGGCATTTAACTGACTACTCGTATTTCAGTTGGGTCTCATGGTGGGATGGTATGACTTAAACGCTGCTATTAGTCTTAGGTTACTGCTAACTAGCCTGATTAAAGCATGTGAATTTATAAAAGATACAATATTGGCGAAAAAAAACAAGTTTCTTATCTGTACACTGTTGTACTCCAGTATTGATACCTTTTATAGATTAACATGCATCCCTCCTTCCTCTCTGTTCAGGCTTACCTCTATTGTTCATACTTGTGCTCGAAATCTGAGTTACAATGGCACTGCGGGGGACGAGTACTCCAGGGTCTGTGCTCTGATTGGCTGGAGTTTGAATGTTTCAAAACAATGTGAATCAGTTACTAAATACTATTGTTTTCAATAGAATTAATGGGAATGTTTTAGCATTACTGTTACTGTGGGACTCCCAACATGACGGAGAAGATTCAAGCATGTGAATCTATAAAAGATACTAATTCTGGAGAATCACAGTGTACAGGCAAGTACCTTTTTTTCTAGAAAATGGTAAAATTTGCTACAGCAAGAGGTTGACTCCTCAATGATTGCCTCCGAATTTACTATCTTTGACACAATATCGGCTAGGTTGAGTTTGTAACAACATAGAACTCTCACAATGTTATACTATACACCTGCATGGTTAGTAAAATGGGTGGTGGAGTCTGCAGGTGGTACTTGCTCTCCTAGATACGGCCTTACTGATAGCAAATACCGTTCATGTGTTTGCAGTCTCCCCCCCAAAAGTATTGAGATGACATGTGATTTAGTTAAGGTAGAAGTGGATGTACTGAATATTAGGCTTGGTATAAAACTGTGACCATCTTGTCGAAATGTCGGCTTTGTTTTCCGTCATTATTGCTAGAAGTTGTATTGCACGACAATGGAGAAGCCAGTCTCTAACTATATTTGACTCCTGGCTTGTTACAATGCAATGTAATTGAGGACAATTACGTATATATGACTAAGGGATCAATCAGTATTTTATTGGGGCGGGAAGGATTTCTGATTAGATCATTTTATATATAGTTCCTTAGGTGATTAATATAATGTAATTTATGTTCCCTATCTGGCATGTGATGATCGCTTTTGGCTAACACAATTCGATTTTTTCTTTAGGTCGATCCTAGCGCAGCGCACATGCGCTACTCTAGGAGATTAACTTTTGGAATTGGTCTGCACTTAATAAGTGCTTGTGGCGGCATCCACCTTGTGGGAGCGAGCAGCGGCGCGGCGGGGCCATCTGTTTGCAATTAGCGTGGCCACGCACGCGTCTGCACTTTTCAAGCACTCGTGCTTCTGTTGTGATTCTTCCTGTGTCTGGCAAGCACCAAGACCGATGACTTGCTCTGTTCGTTCACTTTACTTTTAAAGCACTATATAAAGATGTTTTTATTTTGGAGCCGCCCGTGGAACAAAGCAGATGTTATTTGCATTTTCTTTTGTTACCTGCAAGGATAGAGGGGTGCGTGCGAATAGTGTCAGTTGTAATTTGTCCGCGTTGTTACGTTGTGATGTTATTTTGGGTTAATTAAATGTTATTCTTGTTGTGCCTCGCATGGAAGACTGCAAAGTTCTATTGAATTTTAATTTGTTACCTGCAATGTTAGAGTTGGTGCGAATAGCGACCGTATTAATTTGACCCCATTGTTATTTTGTGATCTTCTTTTGGCTTAATTTAATTAACACTGTACCTTTCTTATTGGACTTGCAGGTCTTCAATACTGAGCGCTACAACTAATGTTGTTTTTAAAAGATTGAATCTGAAATAAACTCATAGTGATAGATTCCTTACCTTAGAATTGCCCCCAGACCTCAGACTGAATCTGGAAAGTTTTCGTCAGCAGTACCCCTGCGTGTCGGTAGGTGGTGGTGTGCGACTCGACCTCAGTCGATGGTGTCGTTGTCACCGAGCTCACGTAGCTGTGTAAGAAAGTGGCTCTGTATAAACTGCACCAAAGTAAGGTTCAGTGTGCACAGAGTCTACAGTCCCCAGAGGTTTGGCAGAGGTTAAAGTTAGATATAACCTTACTCTCTAAAGTGGTAGCTTGGTCGAGCAGTACGGCAGTATCAGAGGACAGTGTAAAGCATTTGTTGTACACACTCAGTCAGCAAATGGTCTCACACACTCAAGAACTGAACTCTAGGCCAATTGTTTTGTATATAAAAATATATTTTATTTTAGAATCACAAGTAGGTATAAAAATACTTTCTCAGAATGAGATGCTACAATTGAATACTTTCAAATAGCAATAGACTTTGCAATGCAATAGATATAGTTGTTGCAATATGCAACACAAGTTAAACACAATTATAACATTGAGCTCAATGGGAATTTTTAAGTAAATGCAATATTAACCCCTACCGCGTTTTCCCGGTGGGCGCTGAAATTTAAAAAATGGCTTGTTTATGACAAAGCCAGCTCGTCATCCGCGTAGCGCAGGTAACGCCCATGACGAGCTGGCTTTGTCATCAGCACTGAAGGGGTTAATTACTTTGCGTATGTTTTTCTTACTCAAGGCTGGATCCTGAATTCAGCCCTGGTGTATCTCCTGTAAACAGTAGAAAGAAATCAGTTTTGTTAAACAGGCGATTGTTAAGGAATATTTGTATGTTTCAAAAATCGACACTTCGAATAATATCTGGCAAAAACCCGGCATTTTTTATCCTATGGAAGGAAATCAGGTTATCGGAAAATCACAATTGTAATTACTTTTGAGGGTCAGTGCTGGGCACAAAGATCCAGCACGGGGATCTCTCCTGGTAACAGGTGAGTAATTTCGTTTTCGTTGACCAGATGATTTTTTGTGAATATTTCAAAGTTTCAAAACTCGACACTTAGAAGAATTTCCAAGTGAAAACCAGTCAATGTTACCCTATGAAGAAAATGTAGGTCATCTGTTTTCAGGTAAGTACTCGACTGGCAGAGTTAAGGTTATGGGGATAGACTCTGGGGCCTCCCAGGTTCAGATAGGTACACCCTCAGCGGCACAGGGGCAACTGGGTGCAGAGAGAGTAGGCCCAATGTTAGCCTATTGCGGGTAGGAGGCCTTTGGTTGGTGGCTGCTAGCAGGCAGGCCACGCAGCTGTGGGAGCTGAGCTCCTGGTCACTTACACAGTGTTATTGGGGATGTAGAATAGAGCAGATGCTGCACTTCCAGTGGCACTCGGGCGGCTGGGGGCAAGGTGCTTTTGGGCCTTCGGGCGCCCAATGGATTTCAATGGGAAAGCTGCAAGACGAACAAAGGCTGCAAGCTTGGGGACTGAGATTCTTCAGGTGCGACCACCACTTCGAGAGGTAAGTTGAGAAGCTGTAGGTTGGGTAGACACCCAGGAGTTGGGCACAGGCGGCCTTGGGGCACCTGGTGCAGGGGTGTCTTTTGGTGTCGGAAAATCTTACCCGCGGTTGGACGGGTCCCTGGTTGTGAGGAGTGTCGAGGAGGGTCCTTGGGTTCTGGATTCGTGGTGACAGTCGCCGGGGAGACGTCTTCGTGGTCTTTGTTCAATCAGACACAGGCCGGGCACGGTGGGTGCAGTGTGTGCTGGATTCGCGGTTCCTTACTGGCACCAGGGGTTTTAGAGCTTTGAGCAGAACCACTGCTCGTGGGAGTCCCAGTCTTTGGATGAGCCAGGCAGTCAGGTCTTCCGGGGTTTTCGAGGCTGCTGACCACAGGAGATGCCGGGGTTTGGTAAGAGCAGGTTCGAGGGTCGACAGGCCGGTAGGGCTGGGGCCAAGTCAGTTGGTGTTGTCCTCTTGTTAGCAGCTGCACGGCAGGTCTTCTTCTTGATCTTCTTTGTAGTTTCGGAATCTGGTCCTGAGGAAGGAAGGTTCAGGGTGCCCCTAAATACTAAATTTAGGGGCATTACAGGTAGGGAAAGGTCAGGGACCAATGGGTCCCTTCCCTGGGGTGAGTACACCCCCTATCCTGCCGCTCTCCATTGGGAGGGGGGTAGGAGCCTGTCTGATTGGGTAGGTCTCCCCATCCTCAAAATGGCGAGATCCCAGAGTTGTGCTTCACCCCTCCTCCCCCACCTGTGGGATGGGGTTGGCAGAGGCCTGCACACCCTCTTGCCTCACTTAGGTTTTCCCGCCTGTCTTCCCGCCAAAGTGGGGGTTCAGAACCGGTGGGGGCCAGTTGCTGATTTCAGCAAGCGCAAAATAAGTTGGTTCTGTCGGGTGCGAACAACAATTATTTAACCAAACGTTTTTCTTCTTATATGGTTTACAAACCAAAAGATACAATTCAGACCCCCTCTGAAAAGGAAAACACCCAAGATAGCTTCTTACAATCAATGTCAAGGCTCTTTCCCGAGTGAACGCGCTGGAAAATAAAACTAGTTGTGTCAACAGCCACTTTACGAGAAGCCGTGCCGGTAAAAGATTAAACCGGAACTTGCTTTATCGAGCGACTAGAGGACTTTAACTCACTGTGAATCCAGGTGACAACTGTGTACTTGGTAGCGAGGACTGTCGTGCATATTTTCGTCTTGAGAAAGACCTGCCGCGACCAACAAGTTGGCGCTTAACAGGGTTGAAACGTCGACATTTCCCTACAGGCCCCTTAACTCCAGAACTCCATCGAACTAAAAGAAATTTAAAAGGGTTCAGGAAGTTTGTTAGTGGTTTGGCCTTTGTAAAACAAGAACTTTGTAGTCTTTTGTATATTTGTACAGATTGTTCATTTTGAATGTATTAACCTTATATATATTGTCCTTGTCACGTGATCACTACTCACTGTTTTCACTGTGTTTGCACTGTATTATAGATAGTGACAGTCAGTTTTATTGAAACGATTTTTTTGCAAAAGTGTGACTTATATAAATATATAAAGAGAATATTTAGTCACTCACAGGTTTTCTTGTCATTGATTGTAAGAAGCTATCTTGGGTGTTTTCCTTTTCAGAGGGGGTCGGAATTGTATCTTTTGGTTTGTAAACCATATAAGAAGAAAAACGTTTGGTTAAATAATTCTTGTTCGCACCCGACAGAACCAACTTATTTTGAACTATTACTTACCCAGGTTCTGAGGAATACAAGGTCAACCCCGTTGGTATTATAAGAGTATAGCAAGTGGTCTGGAGAAGCTCACAAAGGCGACATGCCTTTGAAGCTTCCCCTGCTCATCCTAGGGGAGGAGCCCTTGCACCTCGCCCCAGGATGTGCATTGTTGCAGGCCCACGAGAGCGGATGGCTCTCGACGCAGGGGTCCAGCAACATGACTGCTGTGTGGCAGCCTAGGCAGCCACTCAGTCCGGACGCTGTTTGTTGGTTAGTTTCAGGGGGCATCTCTAAGATGCCCTCTGTAGTGCATTTTACATTGAATCCCACACTGGCATCAGTGTGGGAATAATGTGCTGAAAAGTTTGGTACCAAACTTCTCAGTCTTCAGTGAAGCCATCATGGGGCTGTGGAGCCTGTGATGACTACCTCCCAGCACTATATACCCTTAATGGCAGCACTGCACATACAGGGCTCAGGAATGGACCTGGGTACTGTAGGGATACAGGGCTCATGCATCTGTACCCTCACCACTGGCATAGGGCACCCAGCTAGAGGGGTGACTGAGGTATGCCAGGTCTGTGTGTTGTGGGCATGGCACACAGGGATGTGTGCTATGTCGACTCTATATTCTACACCAAGACACGCAGCCTGCAAGGGCCGTATGTGTGTGGCAAGGCACAGGGCCTCTAAAGGTGGCACAATAAGTGCTGCAACCCTTAGGGACCTTCTCTGGTCACAATGCCCTGGGTACCTAGGATACCATTTACCAGGGCCACAGATGCCAATTGGGTTTAGGCTTCAATGCAGTTTTAGGGAAGGAACACAGGCCCTGGGTTCCTGATTGGCAGGATCCCAGGGCACACTCAGTCAAAGCACATCAGCAATTCAGTAAAAGGTGGGGGCATACCATGCAAGAAAGATGGCACTTTCTCACAAGTGGGCGCTACTTAGACGCCGCCCACACGCGCTGACGTCAGTTCTTTCTTTTTCCGCGCCAGCAAGCGCAGATCCGGGATGAGCAGGTACCCCCAGTGTTTTTTTTTGACTGACTTTGAGAATTTTTGCCTCTATTTTTAGGCCTTGCGCTGCTTCACCTTGGCGAGATTGTTGCTGTCGGTTTGGTGCGCGAAGGGAGACAAACCATGTGCACGGACGGGCGATGTGCACGCGCATGGCGTCTCCTCTCTGCCTTACACATTGCCACTGCGCGCTCAAATGCTCCCACTGCGCGCTTTATTCAGCTTCTAGTTTCTCTGTGTGCTGCAACTATACATGGCAGACACATGCTTGTTTTGTTCAGTCCCTGACTCCCGTTTGTTACAGCACTGGCTCAAGTCACGCTGTGTACTTATGGACGCTGGAGCGTACAAGGGTAGAGCAGGTGGCACAGTAAGCAACAGAGTAACAGGGCTTCTTTCTTCTGGGGTAGTGGGCAATAATGCACCACCATTTGCAGTTGGTTTGGGAATATAAGTGGTTCTTGGGAGCATGCGCAAGACCATGAAGTGGTTACTTTACAAGACCCAGCTCTGCCATTGGTTGAGTTTGTTGACATTCTTTCAAAAAAGGGGCTGTCAGTAGCAAGCGCGGATATACACAATGGGTAACATACTATAGACACCGGGGAACATACTATTGGCAACAGGTTACGACTAAGTCCTCCTTGCAGGCGATGTTTCCCCACTGGCACCCCAGTCCATAGCAGCATGGAAGTTACTTCAGCAGGTCTCGCCCCTTTGTCTCTAGGTTTCATTGGCATCACCAGCCACAGCATTCATTTATATTTTTATTTGTATATTAAAGCACAGCACTAGCTCCAAGGAGCAGTAAGATCTGGTGGAGAGTACATCAAAGAAACAGTGTCATCTTTGCATCTCCTTGGGAAACAGAACCAAAGCCCATATTTCACTAAGGTCTAACTCATGGTCCAAAATGTATGCAGCGCAATGTCAGTCTACTGACTGCGCTTCAGCACACCATCATAAGAAGTACTTAAGAGATTCAATTGCAAAATTACACAATCTGATGACTAGTAACAAGACCAAGCAAAGCACAGTTGGAATTTGAAAGCTTTAATTTGACTGTGTTTGTATATTTACATGTAAGAAGGAGCATACTTTCTGCTTTATAAACATCGCTAAGCAAGTGTAAGTTAACAAAAGAACAGCAGGATTAGTGTGGGCTGTCAATCACAGCCTGTCAGTTCTCTAAAGCCCACACATACAGGACAATAAGGAGGCCACAATAAACTAATGCAATACATTACGGTGTGTGCGCTGTGCTGTGCCCTTTGGTGCTCCCTGTCATGCAGGAGCCTGCCAATTTGTCCCACAAATGAGCGCAGAGGGGGATATATCTGAGGGAAAGGTCACAGTGCAATCCATCTTCAAAATGGAGCCAGCAGACATCAACTGTAACTCCTGCCTGCTTCACATCAAAACCAAAGGCAACCCCTCCCCCTGGTGTCTTTTGATTTCAGTCAGCTAGTAACTTTACTGACCTAGTTTCCCATCCTCAACCCAAAATCCAGGCTTTAGTGAGGTGTTAAAGCCCCCTTCCCCCTTTAATGGGAAGGATATCCCAAAACACAATGCTATGAAGTCTCCTTCATTTTTACTGTAATTGCATTTATGTAGCGCTTACTACCCCTGTAGCTGAGCTGGCAGTCTCTTTTACTGACAGCCTTGCTTCTCGTAAGCAAGGACAATACGTACAAAGTGCGTGTTTATGCACCGCTTGTAGGTTTTCAAAACAAATGAATTAAAGGCTTTGTCATTTACAATGCCAAGAGCTCCAACTCTCGCAAATGCGAGACCTATTGTGTTGCAAATGCTTGTTTCATCGAGTCTTCGACTCCTGGTGCAGTTAGGATGCCCGGTTTTAAGTCGTGCGAGGATTGTCATTGCATGATGTCAGTGACTAATCCGCACAGGGAGTGTCTTTTCTGCGTGGGGCGCGACCAGAGCCCAAGTCAGGCCCCGATGCTGGACCATGGCACCGAAGTCTTTGCGGGAGCGGTCCCAAAAGCTGCTGGTGACCCGGCAGTCGGCTCCACGTTCGAGGTCACAGTCCAGTGGGAGGTCGAGGGAGCGTGCACGGAGTCCTCATCATTGATCCTCTGGATCCAAGTCTCCGCACTCGGGGTCAGATAAGGCGAAGCACAAGAAGTCGAAGAAACTTCTTCGTTTTGACTTCCAGTCCAGCTTCAGCCAGCAGCTACTTCTGCGGAGCCGCTGCTACCCTTCAACAAAGCACTTTCCGACGTTCTTCTGGGCTCCTGTGGATAGGAACGTGGCCCAACGCCATTGCCTGGCTCCGGATGACCCCATTTTCCTCTCTTAACACCCCACCCCCAAGAGCTTGGTTGTCCAAGCCTCTGTTTCCCCAACCGCCTTCCCTTCTGCACCACCGCATAGGGAATCCAAGAAACTGGATCAGTCCGGAAAGAAGATTTTCTTTTCCGTCAGTTCTGCGCTGCGGTCTGTGAACACCACATGACTCCTGGGCCGTTATTTCCGCTCTCTGTCGGGTATGGTGGCGCAAGTGCTGCCTCAGTGTCCGAAGGAGGCCTGGACCGCTCTCTCCCAGGCAGGGGAGAGACACAACTAAGTTCATGATTCGTTGTGGGCTAGACACAGTCAACTCACTGGGCAGATCGATTGCAACGACAGTGGCGGTTCGATGCCCCGCCCGTTGAGTACAACCAGATTTTCAGGGGGAGGCCCAAAACACACTTATGGACATGCCCTTTGATGACCGTCGCCTCTTCGGCGATAAAGCAGACCGCACGTTGGAGCGGTTTAAGGACTCACGGGCTACAGCCAAGTCATTGGGGCTGTCTGCAGTCCGCCTTCCTCCGCCTTCTGATTTTCGCTCCTTCGTGGCACCGGGAGGGGCGCCACGCAGCGTTCACAACAGAGCCACAAGCCTGCACAGCAGCAATCTCAGCGCGGACGCGGGTTCTGCCGTTGGAGACTAGGGGGCCAGCGGTTGGGTCAGTCCACCCCCACCCTGGCCACATCTGCCTCCAAACCTTCCTAGTCTGAACTTTCAGGCCCATCAAACGCTGGTGGGCGTCAGGCTTTGCCATCACCTCCCCTACTGGCACACCATCACATCGGACAGGTGGATTTTAAAGATAGTCCGAAGGGGCTACTCCCTCCACTTCGAGACTACCCCTCCAGCCATGCCACCTCATTACCACCGTATGTTGAGGGATCACTAGGTGCTTCTTCAGCAGGAAGTTGCGTCCCTCTTGGCCAAGGGGGCCATCGAGCACATTCCGACGCCAGAAGTAGGTTGTGGTTGCTATTCCCACTACTTTCTAGTGCCCAAGAAGGACAAGGGCCTGCGTCCTATCTTAGACCTCCGGAACGTCAATCGCTTCCTCCGCAAAGAGAAGTTCAAGATGCTCACTCTGGCTCAGGTCTTGTCTGCTCACGATCCACAAGACTGGATGGTAGCGCTGGACTTGCAGGATGCTTATTTTCACATCCCTGTCCTGCGGGCCCACCAGCGTTGCCTGCGGATCACGTTAGGCCATGAGCATTTTCAATTCACCGTGCTCCCTTTTGGCCTCACCAGCGCCCCTTAGGTGTTCACGAAAGTGATGGTGGTGGTCGCAGCTCATCTGTGCAGATCAGGGGTTTCAGTCTTCCCCTATCTCGACGACTGGTTGTTGAAGGCGGGCTCACCCCAGACAGTTGTCTCCCACCTCCAGACTACGGCCGACCTCCTGCATTCGCTGGGGTTCGCCATCAGCCTGCCGAAGTCGCACCTTATTCCCTCTCAGAAGCTCCTCTTTATCGGGGCGGTTCTGGACACAGTGCAGTTTCGGGTCTATCCTCCCGAACAGCGAGGCCGGGATATTCGGGCTCTGATTCCGATCTTTCAGCCCTTGTCCCGGGTTTCGGTCAGAGTGACTGATACTGCTGGGCCTCAAGGCCTCCTTTATCCTGCGGATTGATCATGCCAGTTGGCATATGCAGGCTATGTAGTGGGACATGAATTTTCAGTGTGCGCAGCATCAGGGGAACCTGTCCGATCACGTCCAGATCTCGGAGGGCACTGCACGACAGTTGCAGTGGTGGCTCACGAACCGGCATTGGGTCGACTGCAGATCCCTCTCCCTTCCCTAACCTGAGCATACCGTGGTGACGGATGCGTCCCTCCTGGGATGGGGCTGCCACATGGGAAAGGCGGAGATCAGAGGCCTCTGGTCTCCTGTGGAGTCCAAGCTCCATATGAACATTCTGGAGCTTCGGGCAATCCAGCTTGCACTGACAGCATTCCTTCCCTCTGTCAAGGGGAGAGTAGTGCAGGTGTTCACAGACAGCACGACCGCCATATGGTACTGCGACAAACAGGGCGGGGTGGGGTCGTGGACCCTATGTCAGGAAGCTCTGCGTCTCTGGACATGTCTAGAACATCCGGGCGTTTTCCTGGTGGTTCAACACCTGGCAGGTTCTCTGAACGCCAGGGTGGGCGAACTCCGCCGTAGTTGCATGATAGTTAACAACAAGGGGTGGTGATGGACAGAGTCTCTGAATTAAGCAGAAAACTCTCACCCAGTCAAGAGATCAGGGCTAGATCCAACACCGTTTTTTAGCTCACTGCATCATCCCAGTTTCAGAACCTGGCTGTATGCAAATTAGTCTGTTCCTGTCCCAGTGCATGATGGGAACAGGGCAAACCAAACTACAAAGCCAATTCTTACACTGGAAAGGAAACAAGCTACCGGGGACCGGTTTCTGGCATTTCAGCCTCTTCGGCCCGGCTTGCTTGAATCCTGATGGTGCAGTGAGCAAGGGACTCATGTCTGAGCATACCCTTCCACGCTTAGGGTGGACAAAATAATTAACAACAAGGGGTGGTGATGGACAGAGTCTCTGAATTAAGCAGAAAACTCTCACCCAGTCAAGAGATCAGGGCTAGATCCAACACCGTTTTTTAGCTCACTGCATCATCCCAGTTTCAGAACCTGGCTGTATGCAAATTAGTCTGTTCCTGTCCCAGTGCATGATGGGAACAGGGCAAACCAAACTACAAAGCCAATTCTTACACTGGAAAGGAAACAAGCTACCGGGGACCGGTGTCTGGCATTTCAGCCTCTTCGGCCCGGCTTGCTTGAATCCTGATGGTGCAGTGAGCAAGGGACTCATGTCTGAGCATACCCTTCCACGCTTAGGGTGGACAAAATAATTAACAACAAGGGGTGGTGATGGACAGAGTCTCTGAATTAAGCAGAAAACTCTCACCCAGTCAAGAGATCAGGGCTAGATCCAACACCGTTTTTTAGCTCACTGCATCATCCCAGTTTCAGAACCTGGCTGTATGCAAATTAGTCTGTTCCTGTCCCAGTGCATGATGGGAACAGGGCAAACCAAACTACAAAGCCAATTCTTACACTGGAAAGGAAACAAGTTACCGGGGACCGGTTTCTGGCATTTCAGCCTCTTCGGCCCGGCTTGCTTGAATCCTGATGGTGCAGTGAGCAAGGGACTCATGTCTGAGCATACCCTTCCACGCTTAGGGTGGACAAAATAATTAACAACAAGGGGTGGTGATGGACAGAGTCTCTGAATTAAGCAGAAAACTCTCACCCAGTCAAGAGATCAGGGCTAGATCCAACACCGTTTTTTAGCTCACTGCATCATCCCAGTTTCAGAACCTGGCTGTATGCAAATTAGTCTGTTCCTGTCCCAGTGCATGATGGGAACAGGGCAAACCAAACTACAAAGCCAATTCTTACACTGGAAAGGAAACAAGCTACCGGGGACCGGTTTCTGGCATTTCAGCCTCTTCGGCCCGGCTTGCTTGAATCCTGATGGTGCAGTGAGCAAGGGACTCATGTCTGAGCATACCCTTCCACGCTTAGGGTGGACAAAATAATTAACAACAAGGGGTGGTGATGGACAGAGTCTCTGAATTAAGCAGAAAACTCTCACCCAGTCAAGAGATCAGGGCTAGATCCAACACCGTTTTTTAGCTCACTGCATCATCCCAGTTTCAGAACCTGGCTGTATGCAAATTAGTCTGTTCCTGTCCCAGTGCATGATGGGAACAGGGCAAACCAAACTACAAAGCCAATTCTTACACTGGAAAGGAAACAAGCTACCGGGGACCGGTTTCTGGCATTTCAGCCTCTTTGGCCCGGCTTGCTTGAATCCTGATGGTGCAGTGAGCAAGGGACTCATGTCTGAGCATACCCTTCCACGCTTAGGGTGGACAAAATAATTAACAACAAGGGGTGGTGATGGACAGAGTCTCTGAATTAAGCAGAAAACTCTCACCCAGTCAAGAGATCAGGGCTAGATCCAACACCGTTTTTTAGCTCACTGCATCATCCCAGTTTCAGAACCTGGCTGTATGCAAATTAGTCTGTTCCTGTCCCAGTGCATGATGGGAACAGGGCAAACCAAACTACAAAGCCAATTCTTACACTGGAAAGGAAACAAGCTACCGGGGACTGGTTTCTGGCATTTCAGCCTCTTCGGCCCGGCTTGCTTGAATCCTGATGGTGCAGTGAGCAAGGGACTCATGTCTGAGCATACCCTTCCACGCTTAGGGTGGACAAAATAATTAACAACAAGGGGTGGTGATGGACAGAGTCTCTGAATTAAGCAGAAAACTCTCACCCAGTCAAGAGATCAGGGCTAGATCCAACACCGTTTTTTAGCTCACTGCATCATCCCAGTTTCAGAACCTGGCTGTATGCAAATTAGTCTGTTCCTGTCCCAGTGCATGATGGGAACAGGGCAAACCAAACTACAAAGCCAATTCTTACACTGGAAAGGAAACAAGCTACCGGGGACCGGTTTCTGGCATTTCAGCCTCTTCGGCCCGGCTTGCTTGAATCCTGATGGTGCAGTGAGCAAGGGACTCATGTCTGAGCATACCCTTCCACGCTTAGGGTGGACAAAATAATTAACAACAAGGGGTGGTGATGGACAGAGACTCTGAATTAAGCAGAAAACTCTCACCCAGTCAAGAGATCAGGGCTAGATCCAACACCGTTTTTTAGCTCACTGCATCATCCCAGTTTCAGAACCTGGCTGTATGCAAATTAGTCTGTTCCTGTCCCAGTCCATGATGGGAACAGGGCAAACCAAACTACAAAGCCAATTCTTACACTGGAAAGGAAACAAGCTACCGGGGACCGGTTTCTGGCATTTCAGCCTCTTCGGCCCGGCTTGCTTGAATCCTGATGGTGCAGTGAGCAAGGGACTCATGTCTGAGCATACCCTTCCACGCTTAGGGTGGACAAAATAATTAACAAGGGGTGTTGATGGACCGGTCCCCGGAAGCTTGTTTCCTTCCCAGTGTAAGAATTGGCTTTTGTAGTCTGGTCTGCCCTGTTCCCATGATGCACTGGGCCAGGGACAGACTAATTTGCATACAGCCAGGTTCTGAAACTGGGATGGTGCAATGAGCTAAAAAACGGTGTTGGATCTAGCCCTGATCTCTTGACTGGGTGAGAGTACTCTGCTTAATTCAGAGACTCTGTCCATCACCACCCCTTGTTGTAAATAATTTTGTCCACCCTAAGCGTGGAAGGGTATACTCAGATGTGAGTCCCTTGCTCATTGCACCATCAGGATTCAAGCAAGCCGGGCCGAAGACGCCTGAAATGGCAGAAACCGGTCCCCGGAAGCTTGTTTCCTTCCCAGTGTAAGAATTGGCTTTTGTAGTCTGGTCTGCCCTGTTCCCATGATGCACTGGGCCAGGGACAGACTAATTTGCATACAGCCAGGTTCTGAAACTGGGATGGTGCAATGAGCTAAAAAACGGTGTTGGATCTAGCCCTGATCTCTTGACTGGGTGAGAGTACTCTGCTTAATTCAGAGACTCTGTCCATCACCACCCCTTGTTGTAAATAATTTTGTCCACCCTAAGCGTGGAAGGGTATACTCAGATGTGAGTCCCTTGCTCATTGCACCATCAGGATTCAAGCAAGCCGGGCCGAAGACGCCTGAAATGGCAGAAACCGGTCCCCGGAAGCTTGTTTCCTTCCCAGTGTAAGAATTGGCTTTTGTAGTCTGGTCTGCCCTGTTCCCATGATGCACTGGGCCAGGGACAGACTAATTTGCATACAGCCAGGTTCTGAAACTGGGATGGTGCAATGAGCTAAAAAACGGTGTTGGATCTAGCCCTGATCTCTTGACTGGGTGAGAGTACTCTGCTTAATTCAGAGACTCTGTCCATCACCACCCCTTGTTGTAAATAATTTTGTCCACCCTAAGCGTGGAAGGGTATACTCAGATGTGAGTCCCTTGCTCATTGCACCATCAGGATTCAAGCAAGCCGGGCCGAAGACGCCTGAAATGGCAGAAACCGGTCCCCGGAAGCTTGTTTCCTTCCCAGTGTAAGAATTGGCTTTTGTAGTCTGGTCTGCCCTGTTCCCATGATGCACTGGGCCAGGGACAGACTAATTTGCATACAGCCAGGTTCTGAAACTGGGATGGTGCAATGAGCTAAAAAACGGTGTTGGATCTAGCCCTGATCTCTTGACTGGGTGAGAGTACTCTGCTTAATTCAGAGACTCTGTCCATCACCACCCCTTGTTGTAAATAGTAGTTGCATGATAGATCATGAATGGCGTCTTCACTCGGAAGTGGTGCAAGGTCTTTTTCAGTAGTGGCAGAGCCTTGGTTAGATCTATTCGCCACTGAAGAAAACCCGCAATGTCATCGGTTCTGCACGTTGGAATTTCCAAGGTGGCACTCGCTCGGCGACGCCTTTCGTCGCGAGGAGGAGTTGCGGTCTGTTGTATGCCATTCCACCTATACCACTTCTGCTCAGAGTGCTGAAGATCAGGCGCAACCGGGCACAAGTCATCCTTGTGGCTCCGGACTGGGCTCAAAGAGTATGGTATCGCGAGCTACTCAGTATGAGCATAGATCCTCTGATCAGACTGCCTCTCCGGGAGGATACACTATTGCAGCAGCAGGGGACGGTCCTCCACCCGAACCTGTCCATCCTCCACCTCTTTGCGTGGGGATTGAGTAGTGGCAGTTGATTCCTTTTGACTTGCCTCCTGAAGTTTGTGATGTCATTCTAGCAGCCAGGCATCCCTCCACTAAAACAGTATACGCCTGTAGGTGGAACAAATTTGTGGCATGGTGCACAGCAATGGCTGTGGAGCCCCTTTCTGTCCCTCTTTCTGAAGTACTACTGTAACTTCTTTCTTTGGCCCATCAGGGCTCTGCTCTGGGCACTATCCCTGGCTATCGTTCTACTATTTCGGCCTTTCTCAGGCTCCCTGATCAGCCCTCTCTTTTAAAGTCCCCTGTTGTAAATAGATTTCTCAAAGGTGTTACCTTTTTGCTCCTATTCCTTTTATGATGCCTCAGTGGGACTTGAACCTGGTTATTACATACTTAATGTGCGCTCCCTTTGGGCCCCTTCACAACAGTCCTCTTCGTCTCTTGACCTTGATGACTGCCTTCCTGGTGGCCATCACCTCCGCTAGGCAAGTGAGTGAGCTCCAGGCTCTTTCTTGTAAGCCTCCTTTCCTTTCAGTCCATCCGGACAAGGTTGTGCTCAGGCCCCGTCAAATGTTGTTACGGCCTTTCACATTGGGCAGACTATTACCTTACCCACCTTCTTTCCACCTCTGCATCCTTCCTGGGAGGAAGAGAGGCTCCACCGTCTTGATCCAAAGCGTGCCCTCTCATTTTATCTCAACCGCACACAACAGTTCCTGGTGGATGAACAACTCTTTGTTGGCTACCTTGGCACCAAGAAAGGTTGTGTGGTACACAAGAGGACTATCTCCTGTTGGGTTGTCTTGTGTATCAAAGCCTGTTACTCGTTAGCTAAAAAGGAACCTCCGGTGGGGCTGCGTGCTCATTCCACCAGAGCTACTGCAGCCACTACTGCATTGGGACGTGGTGTCCCCCAACAAGACATCTGTCAGGCAGCTACATGGGCCTTGTTGCAAACTTTTACTGAGCACTACTGCCTGGACAGCCAAGTTCGGAGAGATGGCTTCTTTGGCCGTTCTGTTCTCCGTGACTTTCTGGTGTGATCTTGGTTCGCAGACCCACCACCAGGGTTGGTATTGCTGGGGTATCTATTCTAAGGTAAGGAATCTATCACTGTGTTTCTTTCAGATGAACAAATAACTTCCCTTCGGTAACGATATATCTGTAAGAAACATTAGTAGTGATAGATTCCTTTCTGCCCCACCCATCCTCAACGTTCTGCGAACTGATTTCTAGGGTTAAGGTCATCCCTTTCCGGGCCCTAGTTTCAATGCACCAGTGGCCAGTTTCTTGCATGGCTCTGTGTTACTGGTGCGGAAAGTAGTGTATGGAACTGACGTCTGCGCGCATGGGCGGCGTCTAAGTAGCGCCCGCAACGTCATCTCTGGGACTAGGATGTCGACGGGCGCGGAGTCGCACAACCTACCGACGAGAAGGTGTACTGCTGACAAAAACTTTCCGGATTCAGTCTAACGCCTGGGGGTAACTCTAAGGTAAGGAATCCTGTATGTTTCCTACAGATATATCGTTACCGAAGGTACGTAACTTGTTCCTTATGTGCATTTATTAGGTTTATTACTGTGGAAGTAAAACATATATATATATATATATATATATATATATATATATATATATATATATATATATATACATATATATACTTTACTATTTTAAAGCCAACCCTGGAAAAAACACAGCCTTGTTGTGCCCTCGTCCTTTACACTACTATGGGTGTTTTGACTTGCCCTGTGCTTATTTAAACCGAGCTGTTAATCTTTTTGTTTTTATTTTGCCGTTTATTCTAAGCCAGAGATCTAATGTAACTGGCTGTTTCTACCAGTGCACTTGTTTTTTTTTTGTTTGATTTTTAAGTCTGAGAATTACTGTTTTCCTCTCTGGTTTGTGTGTTTTTACCTCTGATGATTAAACTTTTTCCAGGTTATTATTCTGTTGAATTTTGCTTAGTTTTGGATTGTGTTTTATCGTTGTACTGGTTGCTTTAATTATGTTACTGTACTTGATCTGTCCATTCGCTTTATTTCATGCACTATTTATGATGTTTTTGTTTTCGAGCCGCCCCTGGAAGAAAGCTAATGTTATATTGCTTTTTTGTTTGTTCCCTGCAAGGATAGAGGGATTGGTGCAAATAGTGTCAGTTGAAATTTGTCTGGGTTGTTAATTTTTGATGTTGTTTTGGGTTAATTTTTAACATATCAGTTTTATTATTGTGCAAGTAAAACATATATATTATATGCTTCACTATTCTAAAGCCAACTCTGGATTAAAACCAGCTTTTATGTAGTATTTTAAGATAGTTGTTGCCTTGATCTGCCTGTGGAAGAGATATAGCATTACATTGTATTATTCCAGGAGCCCTGTTAGGACAGAGGGTTTGGTGCCATTAATGTCAGTTCTCGCGTGTTCGCTCCATTAATTTGATTTTTGTGGTTAATTTCTTATTACTTTATTTTTAGTTGGGCTACCAATGTTCTTTATAGTTATGTTTACGATACTTTGTTACAATTTATTTTGTTTTTAAAAATAGACTTTGGAGCACGTGTTGCCTTTATTGACAGTGTTAATAAAACATATATATTGTACACATTTTTTCTCGAAAGTTCAAAAAACTAAAAAGGTACTTGGCTGTGATATGAATGGCCACAAACAGTAGGGTGAATAAATGTGTTTTGCGACTCGCTCTCTGTGTGGGAGGTTTATTCTTAATTAAACCTTTTTTATACGGCCCATTTTCGTAGACTTTCGAGGGCAGACACAGACAAGGACAGTTGATAAGCAGTAACCTAACATCTTTTCTTTTCTTCTTTTTTATTTTGTAATGGTGTGACAAGGTATGCTACGAGCTTCTGAGGGTAGTACAGAGTCTCAGCACATGCCTCGTTCCTTGATGCCTCCTATCCAGAGGGTGGAAAGTAAACAGGCCAGACCAGCTGGACTCAGAGGCACACAGGTTTCAAATAGCAGAATTAACAAGAAAGGAACCTTTTATAAGAGCAGCTGCTCTTTCAGCGGAAAATTCAGATTTATCCTGCAGGCATAGACTTTTATTGTATATTGCTCCAGCCTTACTAGGGGACCACCTTCATCAACTCAAAAGTGTGGTGTGTAAGAGTGCTTTTTACATGAATGTAAAATTGACACTTATTGTTGATGATTTATTTGCTGGTGTGCATTTTTATGCCTAAGTTGACACTTGCGTGATTGATTGTTTCACCTCAAAGCAGAGTGCATAAGGAGAATTGGTGTCTCTTTTTCAATGCAGTACTATAATGTGCCTATTAGTGTCAGTTTCCACGTTAATAAACAGTAGATGTTGTAGCACCCAGGATAAAGTGCTGCTAAATACTTATAAGGTCCCAAGGCGCGAGACCTATTGGCTATGCCAATGCTAGTTTATTGTATTAACCTCTTCAGTGCTGCGCGAATTTCGCTGCAGTGCTGAAGGGTTTAAAATCGTATTGGCTCATGACGGAAATGTTCCGTCATCAGCACCGGAGCACCGACGCTGATGACGGAACCGTTCCGTCATGAGCATGGAAGGGGTTAAGGAATATTTTGTAATCACTAGTGATCCCCTATGAATATTTTTTTTTACCCAAAAAGTCTCCAGGGAGTGGGCGAAATAGATCAGATGACGGACCGCATGAAGGCAGCTCCGGGCTTATGGATCTAGTCTTGCTCAGGCTGAAGGAAAGTCCTTCTCCACTACCAGAGGTTATCTGGTCGCACATGCCTTACTGGAAGGTTGTTTCCGTGGGGAGCATTAGATTGAGATAGGGTGGTGGGAGAGCAAGTGTTTACCTACGCACTTGCACATTATGGTCTGATCTCAAAAAGAAGTTGCACTTTAATATGCTGCAACCTTGTGTGGTTGGACAACGCCCTGAAAGCAGTCTTGTGTTCGAGGCATTTGAGCTGCAGATTGCACGCTATGCATAGATGGCCATAAAGGTGGTATACTTTGGGTCTACCATCAGCCTAAGTGCCCCAGATAGGTCACTTAATAGTAGCACCTCCAGTGGGTTCACAGAATTATCATGCTCATATGGGGGGCGAGGGAGGAAGCGCCTATGCTACATACTTTGTGCATGCGTTTCTCTGGCCTCTAGAACTGTTGCCCAACTTGATTGCTTAACTTCTGACTGGCCATTGCCCTCTTCCCTCCATTACAGTATCATTGGTATCAAGTTGTGCAATCTGTTTTCCCAACTAGTAAAGTTGGTTCAGAAAAACTATCATGATCGTGATAGAGGTTCTTGTTCTCCCTGCTACTTAACAGTTATCAACTCACTCGATTAGGTTGGCCTGAAAAATAAATCGGAACTGGGTGTAGTGGTTGGTGACCCACTTAAACACAATGTAGTTTGTGCTTGCAGAAAGTCACATTCATTGCACTCATTCTTTTAAAGTGTTAGCTTTCTTTTTAGATGCTCTCCCCCAGTCTCCTTCCTGCACTGCAGGCAATGCCAAACCATTAGTAACGTTTGGGGAGCAACAACTTAAAGTACTGATATCTTAATGAAGAAAAAATGTTCATGTTACCATTTGTTGCAGCTACTGCAGTATTATGGCCAAATATACACATTTTAATAGCTTTATTTGCTATAAGCATTTTGCAACGTATATTTTCCCATCAAAGCTGTGACTTAACTGTAAAAAATTATCCAGATTGTAATTATCGTCCATTCTGTGTTAGTGTGAGATCATGCCAAGCACTCCTGTTCTAGCTGCTTTACATAATCCAAAAGCATGCTTCTACTATGTTCTTTCTAATGTTTTTTTAGACTAAATGTATAACCTTTGTGTATGATTTTTTAAAATATTTTTACCAGATTGTCCCATGTCAGTACCTGCTGCAACCTGTGAAGCACGAAGATCGGCATATATATACACAACATTTAAAGTCTTTGGCATTTTCAACATTTACCCAGTGTCGAAGGGCGTTGCCTGCCTCCACAAACGTAAAAACATTGACCGGTTTTGGTCCTGGATTAGCTATAGAAACAGCTCTTCGAAGTCCTGAGGTGAGAGTGCAAAGGTGCAGATGTAGGTCACTCTTTCATAATTTCATATCTGATATTTTTATTTATTTTTCCTGCTAAGTTTCTTCCTATGTTTAAAACAATGCAGAATGTAAAACTGGATATTTTTGTAAAGGTGTGTGTGTGTGTTTGTGTGTGGTTATTATTCTGGACGGCAGGTCTTTATGGATGACCTATGTGCAGTGATCTCAGGAGCGGGGCATTTTAATCAACCCACTGGGGTATTAATGACTTTATTGTTTGAAGTAACGACAAACTCACTTGAGTGAAATAACTGCAGTACTACCTATACCATAATGCTTTGCACTTGCAGAACGCCTACTAGGTATGGACCTGTTATTTAAATGCATATTAGTTGACTGCAATTTGCTATTGAGCACTCAGACTTTGCCTGTGAACAAGGGTGTGTCACCCGAAACGCGTCAGGCTGCTTTTGAATTGATTCAATGCCTCCTGCTGGCTTCGCTACAGTCTCTATTAAAAGAAATGAAAAACCTACCTGGGACTGCGTCTCCAGTCAAGGGCAATGTTTCGTGTGTGTGTGTGTGTGTGCGTGTGTGTGTGTGATATATATATATATATATATATATATATATATATATATATATATATATATATATATATATATATATATATATATATATATATATATATATATATATATATATATATATATATATATAATGTTACATCCAGATGAATATAACCACTGGAGACTTGAATGTTCAAACACACATCACAATGCCAATAATCAAAAACAATACATCACCGGCTGCAAAAACGCATCTTAGCCCACTCCTGACTCGGGGATTCACAGCCGGGGTCAAGAGGCTCCATAAGCAGGGAACTCCTACACTGAATTAGACACGTCCGCCTTCATTCAGGTCTAAAATCCTGCTTTCCAAGTCAACAAACCCCAGTTTTATAATCTCAAAGCACTAGAAGTTTCTGAGAGGACCTCCACTGCGGAAAGGAAACCTATTGAAGTTGACCACTCTCTATGCAAGCATTCCAATGGCAAAAGAGTTCTCAGATATTCTTCTGTGCTCCCACATGTTCAGCCCCATTTCTTAACGAAGCTTGAGAAAGTACAAATCCTCTCCAAAATTACAAAAAACATCTTGAACGTGGAAAGCTTAACAGCTTCAGTGATCTGGGGCCTGCCTGTGTGTGCAAAGCTCATGCCAGACGGAGTCAGAATTCAAGATGGCATAAGGGCATGGCAAAGCCAATAATAAAAACGTTCTAAGACTTCCCAATGTGCAACACAATGTACTTTTGTGCACCACCGCCTATGGCATCTCCCACTTCATTTCCCAATTTACAACATATTGCACATTTGTGCACCGCTGCTAGCATTACACTTCGAGACGTAGAAGTACATTTCACACATTTCTCTCTCTCTCACTTTCAAACTCACATCCCACATATTCTGTTCCTGGCACGGCTTTTCTACTCTGTGGAAACACTCCCACTCTGCAGCTTTAAGGAAGTGCCTCTGGTACTACACCCTGAAAATAGGGATTGTTATGGAGCAGTGCAGAAGATTATAGTAGTGAATAAATGTATAGTTAGACATCTAAAATCATATATTCTAGTCAGTTGACTGGCAATTTTGCAATGATTAGTATACATCTTTTAAACATTCAACAATTAAATGTTTCAGAACCTGACTCCTCTGTATTGAAGCAGTGGTTTGAAATAAATCCACAGTACCCACATGATTTCTTTTAAAAAAACAATCATGTTTTTTTGTATTAGTATAGGAAAATTAGGCAGCTGTGCTCTTCTTATATTAGGTGAGTAATATGAGAGTTGAGGAATATACATTAGCTACTGTATTTTCAGGAATTCTATACATTAGATTTTATCCAGTGCACCGTTGGGCCACCTGCATTACAGGACAGTCTCTGGATCTAGACTTTGATTTTAACTGTACACAGATTGATCTATTTCACCCCTTGCAATGTCTGATCACTGTTTCATTGTCAGTAAAAATAGCTCCCCCTCCCTCGCAGCTCCACCATTAAGTAAGGCCTGTCCCTGCACTCTTGAGAGTTGGTGATAGAGGCCCTCCTCCACCTGCTGGTTTCCCTGCGCCTCATCCCTGGTGGTCCAGTGGACCTCTGTCTCCTTCCTCTTGCTCTGCTCTTTCACTCGTTTTCACTCGTTTTTCTGCCCTCTTCTATTTTTCACTTTTCTGCATTTCTGCTCTTTTGTGCCTTATTTCGGCTTATTTTCCCTTTTCCTTTATCTCCTTTATCCTTATTTCCCTGCCACTGCTGCCCACACAGACCCTCATCCCCTCCCCCCCCCCCCACACAGCGGGACCGGCCCAATCCAGCTCCCCTCCTCGCTCCCAGCTGTCCAGCTCTCCCCGACCCCTACTTAATGGCGGCCGCGCTGAAAGTTCGCCAAGGGCAAGACCGTCTGCGCCTGACCGCGACCAGGGCCAGGAACCCTGGACCTCCGCCCTGCCAACGCTACGACCCAGTAGCACTCCACGCACTCAACCCAGGGCACAACAACTGCAAGCTAGAACACAACCGAACCAAAGACCCTGCAATGCATCCTCCTCAACGTCCGATCCCTCCACAAACACACCACCAAATCTGGGACCTCCTCGACAGCACCACCCCAGACGTAGCGTTCTTCACCGAAACCTGGACCAACACCACCTTGGAACCGGACATCGCCATCCTCCAAGATCTCTAGGAAGGACCGTCCCATCCGCCCGGGAGGAGGAATTGCCATCATCCACAAATCCAGCCTTCGACAGATCACACTCCCGATGAGCCCACAGAACTGAGGGAACACCTTAATTTCAAGATACTGGCCAGCCCCTCCGCCACCCTCCAAGGAACCCTCATCTACCGACCCCCTGGACCCCATAGACACTTTGCCAACACCATCACGGACATCATCTCCCCGCAGGCCATCGCATCCACCAACTACACCCTGCTGGGTGACCTCAACTTCCACCTCGACAACCAACTGGTCCCCAACACCACATCCCTCCTGTGCAACCTCCACAACATTGGACTCCGCCAGATCGTGACCAAGCCCATGCACTCAGCAGGACACACCCTCGACCCCTCTCTTCACTACAGGAAACTCCTTCACCTTCATCCACACCACCGAATTCCCATGGACAGACCATCGTTGCGCCACTTCACCTTCAGAACATCCACTAACCACAAACACCAGCACCTGCTCCCACAAAGAAACTGGACTAAACTCAGACGACCAGCTCACCTCCTCACTGAACAATTCCACCCCAACTATCGCAGAAAACGACGACACCAACACTGCAGCATAGCCCCCTCAGGAAAAACAATAATACCCGCTACAAGAAAACCAGATGGTTTACCACCGAATTTCGAGAGTCCAGACGCATTTGCCGCCACCTCAAAAAGGCCTAGAGGAACACCAAATCCACAGAAGCCCATAACGACTACAGAGCCGCCACCAACGCCCACCATCAACACGTCAGGAAAAAAGCGATTGAAGACAGAATCACCACCCACGTGCACAACGGCAAGGAACTCTTCAGCATCATCAAGGAGTTCGCCCAACCCTCCAGCGAGTCTACCGACATCCCTCCCTCACAAGACCTCTGCGACAAACTCAGCACTTTTTTCCACCACAAAATCAAGAGCAACTATGAACACTTCGAAGAAGACAACCAACACATTAAACCCTCACCAACCACCCCAGACACTCGGAAACCAGCGATTAACAACTGAACAGCCCTCACCACCAAAGATACAATTAAGTCAATCCACTCAGGGGCCCCATGAACCCCTGCCGCCACCACATCTTCAACTGAGGCCCAGACACCAACGCACCCATGCTCTGCCACACCATCAACTGCTCTCTGGCGACCGCCTTGTTCGTCGACGACTACAAACACGCCATGGTCAACCCCTTTCTAAGGAAAACTTCATCGGACCCCATCAACCTCAAAAACTACAGACCCATCTCCGTGCACCTGTTCCCAGCAAAAGTCATTGAGAAAGCCATCAACAGCCAACTCACCACATTTATTGAAGAACACAACTTCTGTAGTAGGGGATCTCTGTGTATGGTCATAATCTAGTGAATAGTCCCGCCCTTTGTGTTGGACCCCGGAACAATCAAAAATAATCTCTTGAGCGGTCTTCTTTGCAGTCCTGAATAGACACTTAAGAGAAAATCAAGACAAATAATGCATCCTAACACTTCCAAGGCTATAAAGACCACCACTTCATCTAAACAGTGAAAAGGATAGCCAACAATGTCAGATTTTACACATTTTACCAAGTTTCCCTCCCCTTCACCAAAATCCTTGAAATGATAGAGAGGAAGGGTTGGACAGACAAGCCCCCATAGGCTGCCATTATGTGTCTGGAAAAGGGATACCGTGCCTTTAAGGAACTCTCCATAGACCCTCGGTATCCCAGGATGCACAGCCAAAGTCCTTTTACTTTCAGTTCTTTTTTCCGGCTCCTGCTAGCAGGACCCTGGAGCATTGAGCTCTCCCTTTTTGGGTATTTATTCAATTGTAGGCACTTTTCAAGTGTTTTGAGTGTTTCTCTCGAGGTCTGGGGTCTTCCTCTTCCTTTTGCTGTGTTTTATAGCCAGTTTTGCCCACTCTTTCTGTCGAATATGCCAGCTTTATTCAACTAGTGCCCTGAGTGTGCCAGGAAGAAGGCTAAATCTGACCCCCACAGAGTATGCATACTCTGTCTCTCTTCCTCCCATGTCCCTGAAGCCTGTGAGATTTGTCAATCTTTCTCCAGGAGGACCCTGCGTGACAGGGAGAAGATTCGGCTCCAAGGCCTGGAGCAGAGGAGACATCAGAAACCAGGCCGGTCTGGGCATGGAGGGACTCAATTGCACTTCAACAGGACGGCCGTTCTGTTGAGCAAGCTGGGGTTGCACATAAACATGTCCAAGTCTGTTCCGACTCCTGTTCAGTGCCTACAGTACTTGGGAGCCTCCATCGATACTCTTTCAGCAAGCGTGTCTCCTTCGGAGGAGCGACGCTTATCGATCCTTCGGAAGGGTCAGGCTCTCATGGCTGTTCCATCTACGACAGTGAGGACGGTGTCTTCCCTACTGGGGTCGATGGCCTCTTGCATCTTCCTCATGCCGCACGCGCACCTCCACATGAGGCCGTTGCAGGAATGTCTGGAGGATCAGTGGCACCAGAAGCGGGGGAGCTGGGACGACAGCATCCGGCTGTCCCTCCACGCTCAACAGTCCCTGAGATGGTGGTGCTCCGCAGAGAATTTCCTCAAGGGGGTTCCATTCAACAAGGACATTCCCATTCAGACTGTCGTCACGGATGCTTCTCTCCACGGTTCAGACCATCTACAGATCCAGGGAACGTGGTCCCCGGCGGAATCCACGTATCACATCAATTTCCTGGAACTCAGAGCTGTGCATTTGGCACTGAAGGCCTTTCATCCGTCCTTCCAGACCAACTCCTTGCTTGCACAGATGGACAATATGACCACAATGTATTACCTCAACAAGCAGGGGGGCTCGAGATCGCGCACACTGTCACAAGAAGCCAGGCGATCTGGCACTGGCTGCTAGCCAGAGGACTGACTATAACGGCTACCCATCTGCCAGGTGTGCAGAATGCTCAGGCGGACGCACTCAGCAGGCTGGTGCAAGAAAACCACGAGTGGGTTCTAAACGACGAAGTGCTAGGAAACCTCTTCGATAGGTGGGGCACTCCGGACGTAGATCTGTTTGCCACAGCCGAAAACAGAAAATGCCGAGATTTCGCCTACAGGTATTACCAACCGGGGACTCTGGGGAACGCGCTATGGATCTACTGGTCGTACAGCTTTCTGTACGCTTTTCCACCCATTCCCCTGATTCCGGCAGTACTCGTGAGTCTGTCTCACTCCATAGCACCGATGATCCTCATTGCTCCGGATCCACCCAGACAGTGGTGGTTCACGGACCTGCTTCACCGGTCTCTCCTACCCCATATGCGGCTGCCGTGTCGGCCGGACCTTCTCACGAAGTTCGGGGGGCAGAAGGTGCACCCCAACCTCTCATCGTTGAGTTTGGCGGCATGGCTCCTGAGATAGTGCAATATGGACACCTGAATCTTCCTGACGATTACATGACTATACTTAAGGAGGCTAAGAGACCTTCCACTAGGACTTCCTATTCCTACAAGTGGAAGAGATTCTGCATCTGGTGCACTTCCAAGAACTATGATCCGACAACCTCCAAGGAAGATGTCATTCTTCCATACCTTTTGCATTTGGCTCAGTCTGGCCTTAATTTTCATTCTATTAAGGTTTATCTTGCAGCATTAATTGCGTATAGGAAATGCCCTTCACAGACATCCTTCTTCCAGATCCCTGTGATTAAAGATTTTTGGGAAGGATTGAAGAAAGTGTTTCCTCCTGTTCGGCGTCCTTCGCCATCATGGGAGCTGAATGTGGTGCTGTCCAGGTTAATGAAGGAGCCTTTTGAACCTATTCATAAGGCTTCTCTGCAGCACTTGTCATGGAAGGCGGCCTTCCTTGTGGCCATTACATCGGCCCGCAGGGTGAGTGAAATTCAGGCATTGTGTTGCCAAGAACCTTATACTGTATTTCATGCTGCTAAGGTTGTGATGTGTACTCACCCTAAGTTCCTTTCTATGGTGATTTCTGATTTCCATGTCAGACTATAACTTTGCCTACGTTTTTTCAGAACCCTTGCACTCCAGCGGAGAGATCTCTTCATTCCCAGGATGTCAGGAGAGTGTTGAAATTTTACTTGGATAAGCCCAAGGACATTCGTAGTTCAGACCAATTGTTTGTCAATCATGGGTCGGTCAGGACTGGTCTTGCCATCTCGAAACAGTCCATTTCTAGATGGATTGTGTCCTGAATCCAGTTATGTTATCAGAAGGCTAACAAGACCTTAGGGGGTAAGCCTAAGGCTCATTCTACCAGAGGCACAGCAGATACAACAGCTTTGCTTCGTAATGTTCCCATTGCAGAGATCTGCAGGGCTGCCACTTGGAAGTCGATTCTTCACACCTTTGCTAAGCATTACTGTCTGGACTCTGATGCCAGAGCAGATGCTCAGGTTGGGCAGGCTTCATTGAGAAATCTGTTTGCACAATAGAAGTGTTGTCTGTTTTTTCTCCACCGCCGGGTTGGTTTTTGGGATGGGCTTGCCATTGTATTCACTAGATTATGACTATACACAGAGATCCCCTACTACATAAGGAGTAGTTTCTTACCTGTAACTCCAGTTCTATAGTAGGGGTATCTCTGTTATAGTCATAAGCGCCCGTGGAACTTGGTACTGTAATGTATGCTACAGGCCTTGCTTTATACACCTTCAAAAATAACTAAAAATAAAAGGACTTTGGCTGTGCATCCTGGGATACCGAGGGTCTCTGGAGAGTTTCTTAAAGGCACGGTATCCCTTTTCCAGACACATAATGGCAGCCTATGGGGGCTTGTCTGTCCAACCCTTCCTCTCTATCATTTCAAGGATTTTGGTGAAGGGGAGTTTTCTCTATGTGGGAAACTTGGTAAAATGTGTAACATCTGACATTGTTGGCTATCCTTTTCACTGTTTAGATGAAGTGGTGGCCTTTGTAGCCTTGGAAGTGTTAGGCTGCATTATTTGTCTTGATTTTCTCTTAAGTGTCTATGCAGGACTGCAAAGAAGACAGCTTAAGAGATTATTTTTGATTGCTCCGGGGTCCACGCACATGGGCGGGACTATTCACTAGATTATGACTATAACAGAGATACCCCTACTACAGAACTGGAGTACAGGTAAGAAACTACTCCATCCTCAACTCCTCCCAATCCGGCTTCAGAAAAAACCACAGTACGGAGACCTCCCTCCTCTTCGCAACAGATGACATCTGCACCCTACTGGACAAAGAAGAAGCAGTAGCCCTCATCCTCCTCGACCTCTCAGCGGCGTTAGACAGTCTCTTACCGCACCCTAATACGCAGACTCTACGACGCAGGAATACAGGACAAGGCCCTCGACTGGATCCTCTTTCCTCTTGCAGAACACAGCGGGTCAGAATCCCCCCCTTTCCTCTCGGACCCTACACCTACCACCTGCAGAGTCCCCCAGGGCTCCTCCCTCAGCCCGACGCTCTTCAACGTCTACATGGCTCCACTCACCCCCATTGTCAGAACCTAAGGACTCAACATTGCGTCCTACGCAGACGACACCCAACTCATCCTCTCCCTATCCAACAAGCTCAACACCGCCAGACAACTTCCAAGAAGGCATGGAAGCCGTCGCCAAATGGATTAAAAACAGCTGCCTACAACTAAACACCAGCAAAACAGTAGTACTCTTCATGGGCCCAAACCCAGACACCTGGAGTGACTCCTGGTTGCCCCCCTGCCCTCGGAAACCCGCCAACCCCCACAGAGCACGCACGCAACCTAGCAATCATCCTGGACTCCGAGCTCAAAATGGACAGCCAGATCAACTCAGTCTCATCTTTCTTTTTCCACACCCTCCGCCTCCTTTGTAAAACCTTCAAATGGATCTCCCTCGAACATCGAAAGACTGTAACACGCCCTGGTCACAAGCAGACTCTACTACGGCAATGCACTCTACGCCGAAATAAACAAAAATCTCGCCTGCAAGCTACAGAACATCCAGAACGCCGCCACAAGACTGCTCCTCAACCTGCCAAGCCACTCCCACATCTCCCAGCACCTGTGCACACTCCACTGGCTCCCTGTTGAGGCGAGAATCACCTTCAGGATACTCACCCACGCACACAAGGCCCTCCACGGCACCGGACCAGCATACCTGAATAGCAGACTCAAATTCCATGCACCCCAAAGGGCCCTATGATCAGCCCAGCTCTCCTAAGCCGTGGTCTCCCGCGCCAGAAAGACCAGATTGGGAGGACGTTTCTTCTCCTTCCTCGCGGCCAAATCTTGGAACGCCCTTCCGCTCACCTCAGACATACAACGTCGCTCCCCATATTTGCAGGAAACCTCAAAACCTAGCTCTTCGACAGACCCCCTCCTTGATGGAATGGAACCTGCCCCCGCACTCCCCACCCCTAGTTCCTTGAGACCCTTACGAGTGAGTAGTCGCGATTTAACAAACCCCTGATTGATTGATCAGTCATTTTGTTAATCTGACTTATTGTGAGAACTGAATTTTCTTTTTTTGAAGGAAAAATAGTTGATGTAACCAATCTAATTCCATTTGCCAAAGATTTGCGCCTTAATTTGCATTAAATGATATCCTTAGCATCTCACTTTAAGATATTTGTACATTTGAATACATATCTCTAAGGAATTTAGTTCATGTACCATCTAAACTGACACCACCCGGATCTCGAAACCCCTTTCCTGCAATGATTTTGCTAAAAAATGGACTTCTGGTGAGACATAAAAAGTCTAATGCATTTTTTTGCTATGTGGATTTTAGCAACAGAACTGCAGAAACATCTTGAAACTAACATATTTGTTTCTAATATTTCTGGGGTCTCTCCATCTCAAAGGACTGAAACTGCGGGATCTATTAGCAGTATTTGATACCATAGAACATAGGCTATTTTGCAAGATGCTTGCTGGCTGCAAGGGTCGAAGGGCAGAGCTTTAGAATGGATATATTAAATGTTATCAGATTGCATGCTGTGTAACTATTTCAGTATGGTCCTCTAATTATGGTCTTTACTAGGGTGTTCAACAGGGCTCCACCCTCAGCCTGATATCTAACATCCATGTGATTCCTCTTGCACATTTGATTACATGCCCATGGCTATATGATTGTTTTGAGGTGAGCCTGCTTTAAAAACACTGTTTGTGCAGAAATTAATCCATATGGTCTTAGTGTTAATAAAACAGCCTTGTTTCTGGCTTTAGAATTTTGGCCGCTGAGTTTAGACAACACCCTCAACTAGTTGAGTCTCATAAAACAGAGCATTGGATTTGCCTGTCCCTTTTAATTGATGATAAAGTGTCAGTTAAGTCTGTACATTTGTCTACATTTTCAAAAGCATAACCCCTCTCCTCCAGTTACTAGCTTCACATCAGATCTTCTTGAACACACTCATTAGATTTTTTTAAGGCTACTCTAGTCTCAAGTCATTTACTTAAACATAGCTCAATGTCATTTAAATGTGTTTCACGCTGTCCCAATTGAAACCATTAGATTAGTGGCAGCTCACTGAAGGTTTTTCTTATGACTGTTCATTAATTCATGATGTGATGGTTATCGTGTGGAAGACTGTCTGAGGCTGTGGACTTTGCTCGCTGTATCGATCCCATTGTAAAGCATGTGCTTGTGAGCTGTGCTTCATATTGGACCCGAGATTAAACAAACCTATTCGAAAGATCAAAATATTTGGAAGCAGAACATTGTGTAGCTTGGGCTATACTGTGTAACAAATTGTTATTCTTTCTGATCTTGCCCTTTGCTTAACAGGTTTAAATCAAGGTTGACTCTTTCTTTGAAACCTGTCATCTGCTTAAATAGCTTCTATCTATTTTGTTACTGCTCATTATTTGAATCTCCACTTGTCTTTTCTGTATTTCGTTTGTTTTCTGTTTTTCCTCAATTTTTATTAGAAAACATGAAATGCTGCTATACACGTATATGTTGACTGACCATTTAATAAATACATTTGTAATGCATAGATAGGAAGATGCATATTCAACATTTCCTTTCTTAACCTTTTCCAGCGACCAGAATGTGTTAGAATTTATACACCTCCGTTTATTCTGGCTCCAGTGAAAGATAAACAGACGGAATTAGGAGAAACGTTTGGAGAGGCTGCACAGAAATACAATGTTCTCTTTGTGGGTTATTGTTTATCTCATGACCAGAGGTGGCTGCTTGCATCTTCTACTGACCTCTATGGAGAATTATTGGAGACGTGTATCATTAATATTGATGTGCCGAACAGGTGAGCTAATGATAGTCTGGTCACTCATGAATGTTAACTGTATGGGTAAAATGTGCTTATTTATGCAGCTTTAATAATAATGGGTTCCAACAACCTTACGCAGGAATCATTACTTAAAAGATCATTGAAAGATGAAATACTTACTCAATTGTTCAGTTTAAAGAGCTAGTCTGTGTATGCAAGATGAAGTAATCAGATAAAAACCAGCATGAATTGCATAAATAAATGTCTAGGAGTTTGCCCAAAATCAGTGGTCTTATTACTGTTGTCCCAAAGATCCATGTCCATGATCAATTTGCAAGTGACTGTTGGGATGCTCCATTGTAGCGACTGCAGAAGTCACTGCATTATTGTGACCCATCCCATAAAGTGAGTACAAAACTTTGACATCCCCCACATTGTGAGGGCCTCAGACTCTTTAGACCTGCTATAATGTCAAGGGTAATCACGCGAAGAGTTGTGATGGGTAAAGTGGTGGATTTTGGGAATTGCCAAATTGCTTGCTTGAGGGCCGACCTTAAGTCCTCCACACTAAGCACACAATCACAGTACTCTTTTCTTAAAATATTTTATGTGCTTAGTTTAATGTGGCTGTGATCCCTAATTCACCAGAGGGTATTGTCAGACTTTCTGGACCGACATCTCTGCCAGATACTAAGTATTTCGAGAGAGTTGTGCTCTGGGAGGTCACATACTGCAGTATTTAAAACAAAAAAAGTAGGTTGTATTCAGCACAGAGGCAATATCTGGAATAAGTATATTGAACCTGGAGCTTTCAAATCTTTGTTTTGGAGTTAGCACTGTCCTTTCTGGATTCCATCTTTAGAAAACTGTTGGTTGACATAAATGATTAGTAATTGATTTCCAAATTTGTGTTGACTCTCACAATAGTTTTAGACTGCAGATATTTCTATCTATAAGCTGCTCCAAATCAAAATGTTCGAGGCATATGAACTGCAAATAGTACACTATGCATTAGATCGCCACCTGGTGTTGGGCTCGGATGATTGCAGGTTGTCTTCTTGGAAGAAGTCTTTGTTAGTCCCAATAGGTGACTCCTCCCTTGGACAATACCATGCATGGGCTTCGGCTCCATCCTCAGATTGTTTTTTTCTGCCACTGGGTTCGGATGCGACTGCGACACCTTTTGAAGACTAAGTTTCCATTCCGGTCATCCAAGTGGGCCTTTGGGCCTATCGACTCCGTGCGGCTGCACCATATGGAAAGAACTCCATTCCGAAAATGCCCAAAATGTCAATCAAAGTTCTCTCATAGCGACCACCACGATGTTTGTAACCTCTGCCTATCGCCGGACCACAACGAGTCGACCTGCACAGCCTGTGCTTCCTTCCGCTCGAAGACAACCATCCGAGACCGGAGGGCCCGTCGACACGAGATGAGGAGAACAGCTCAAGAACCGGAAGACATCTTCGCCGACGAGGCTCCACTCGTTCCCGAATAAGACTCACCGGATCTCCTGATAGTCTCCGAGGCAAATGACTCCGATGACTCCATTCCATCGGGTCAGCGCGTGAGTACTACTGCCCCGGCCACACATACGCCCAAACAGAAGGCAAAGGTCAGCACTCCGCCCGCTGGGCCCAGTCGAGATCGATCATCTGCTTCGAAAGTCCCGCCCTCAGGCTCGACTCCGAAGAAATCTTCCATGCCTTCCGGTGCCTCGACACCTACCAAGAGTCTTCCATCGGCTCCGAAAAAATGTCCTCCGCCTTCCGGTGCCTCGTCACCGAGCAAGACTGTCTGCACCGAAGCCAAAACACCCTTCGGTTCCGACACCGAAAGAAGTGCCGATACCGAAACTAAAACCTGTTTCGGTCACGAAACCGAAACCAAAAGACGCACCTGCTCCAAAGCCGCACACGGTGCCGAAAAACACACAGCCTGATTCTGAGGCCTCCAAGCCCTTGAACATGCCTTCCAAGCCAAAAATGACGCCTTCGACGCCGTAACCTAAGCCACAGGACGCTTTAATACTTTCCGAGGCTAAGGACACTAGACAACCAACGCCGGCACCGAAAAAATCGACGCCCAAGAAGGTTGTGCCTCAAGAGGACCTTTTCCAACCAGATCCTCAACAGAAAAAGATCTTCATCGACCCGAAAACCGGTCATGTTGGTGCCACACCGCTCAAGAAGAGACCTGCAGCTACACCACCGACACCGGTGGTTCCTGCCAAAAAGGACTGTGCAACCTCTCCTCTGCTTTTTCCTTTCTTGTCTCTCCTCCTTCTCCCGTTCCTCCCTATATTTAACCTCAAACCTCTCCTATACAGTCTCCATTGTCACCACATTCGCCACAGAATGAATGATGATGAATATGATTTGGGTGGAGGGGACGGGGAAGGAGACACTGCATACCCTGTAGACGAGGGCACGTGGAATTTTCCATACACAAAACCTGCGTCTGGGTGGGGCTTTCCATGCCCTGCAAATGACCCTGATGTCCCTGTGGCACCCTCATACCCATCTAAACCTTCTCCTCCTGAGGATACTATTGGGTTTGGCCAACTAATACACAGAGCTGCTACATACCATGGTGTCTCCATGCATTCTAAGGCCATTGAGGAAGATTTTCTCTTAGATACTTTTGAGCAGTCTCAGAGATCCGCTCAAATTCTTCCCATGATCAAAGGAGTGGTTAAGCATGCTACTGAGGTCTTTAAAGATCCTGTGCGTACCAGAATTTTAAACCCCAGGATTGAAAAGAAATATAGACCTGCACCCTCAGACCCAGTCGATATTAGTGGACACCTACCACTAGACTCCTTGGTGGTGTCCAACGCATGTAAAAGGGCCAATTCTCAGACTTCTGGTGAAGCACCCCCGCCTGACAAAGAATCCAAAATTATTGATGCGTCAGGCAAGAGAATAGCTGCGCAGGCTTCCAATATATGGCGCATAGCTAATACACAAGCCCTCCTCGCTCGTTATGATCGGGCTCACTACGACCAATTGGAGAAATTGCTTGAACACCTCCCAGATGAAGTCAAGTCAAGTAAAGATTTGTATAGCGCACTACTCACCCGGAGGGTCTCAAGGCGCTTGAGGGGGGGGGGGGGGGGGGGGGTTAGTTACTTATCAAATAGCCAAGTTTTTAGTTGTTTTCTGAAGGAGAGGTGGTTCTGTGTAAGGCGGAGGTGGGTGGGGAGAGAGTTCCAGGTTTCGGCCGCTAAGTAGGAGAAAGATCTTCCTCCCATGGTGGTTCTTTGGATGCGTGGAATCGCGGCGAGGGCTTGATTGGACGATCGTAGTTGGCGGGTGGGGGTGTAAAAGGTTAGGCGCGTGTTGAGGTATTTGGGTCCTAAGTTGTAGAGGGCTTTGTGCACGTGGGTGAGGAGACGGAACGTTATTCTCTTGTTTACGGGGAGCCAGTGAAGGTCTCTCAGGTGATCGGATATGTGATTGTGGCGGGGTAAGTCTAAGATGAGTCTGGCGGAGGCGTTCTGAATGCGCTGGAGTTTTTTCTGTAATTTGGCTGTGGTTCCGGCGTAGAGGGTGTTTCCGTAGTCCAGTCGGCTTGTGACAAGTGCTTGGGTGACCGTCTTTCTTGTTTCGGTAGGGATCCATCGGAAGATCTTTTTGAGCATACGTAAGATGTTAAAGCATGAAGATGAGATGGCGTTGACTTGCCTGGTCATCGAGAGGGAGGAGTCTAGAATGAATCCCAGGTTGTGAGCATGGTTCGTTGGTTTGGGCGCGCTGCCTAGGGCCGGTGGCCACCATGAGTCGTCCCATGCAGAGGGGGATGATCCTAGGATGAGGACTTCCGTCTTGTCTGAATTCAGTTTTAAACGGCTGTTCTTCATCCATTCGGCTACGTCTTTCATCCCTTCGTGTAGGTTGGTTTTGGCGGTGTTTGGGTCTTTGGTGAGGGAGAGGATCAGTTGTGTGTCGTCAGCGTGGGAGATGATGTTGAGGTTGTGTTGGCGTGCGATGGATGCAAGGGGGCTCATGTAGACGTTGAAGAGGGTGGGGCTGAGCGATGATCCTTGTGGTACGCCGCAGATGACTTCGGTGGCCTCTGATCTGAAAGGGGGAGGCGGACTCTCTGGGTTCTTCCGGCGAGGAACGATATGATCCAATCCAATGCTTTTCCTTGTAACCCGACGTTGCTGAGGCGTTGTACAAGGGTGTTATGACAGACCGTGTCAAACGCTGCGGAGAGGTCCAGGAGGATAAGGGCAGCTGTTTCCCCGTTGTCTAGTAGTGTTCAGATGTCGTCTGTGGCTGCGATGAGGGCGGTCTCGGTGCTGTGTTTGGCTCGGAAGCCGGACTGTGAGGGGTCGAGGGAGTCGTTGGACTCGAGGAAGGCGGCGAGCTGACTGTTGACGGCCTTCTCTATGACTTTGGCAGGGAAAGGGAGGAGCGAGATGGGGCGGTAGTTCTTAAGTTCAGTTGGGTCTGCTGTAGGTTTCTTCAGGAGGGCACTGAGTTCGGCATGTTTCCAGCTTTCCCGGAAGGTAGCGGTGTTGAGGGAGCAGTTGATGATATCCCGGAGGTGGGGTGCGATGATGGAGTCGGCCTTGTTGAAGATGTGGTGGGGGCATGGGTCGGTTGGTGATCCGGAGTGAATGGAGTTCATCAAGCAAATGGTGTCTTCGGTGCTGATCGGGTTCCAGGTGCAAAGGGTGGTGGTGGGGTGCTTCAGTTCGGTGGTAAGGGGAGTGGACTGGTCACCGAAGCTGTTATGTATGTCAGCGATTTTTCTGTGGAAGAATGAGGCAAGAGTCGCAGAGGCCTTGAGAGGGAGTGATGTCGTTGGTGTCGGCGCTGGGATTGGTAAGCTCTTTGACGATGCTGAAGAGTTCCTTGCTGTTGTGGGTGTTGTTGTCGAGTCGATCCTTGAATGCTGATTTCTTGGTGGATCGGATTAGCTGGTGGTGTTTGCGGGTGGCGTCCTTGAGGGCGGTCATGTTGTCTGTGGTCGGGTTTTTTCGCCAGGCTTTCTCGAGGGTGCGGCAGTTCTTTTTGGAGTTCTTGAGGTCATCATTGAACCAGGAGGCTTTTTTGCTACCTGGCTTGTTGTGTTGCTTTTTCAAGGGTGCTAATTCGTCAGCGCAGTGGGTGATCCATTGTGCGAGATTGCTGGCTGCTTGATTTGGGTTCGATGATTTGGCGGAAGGGTTTTGGCTTAGCGATGTGGTGAGCTGGTCGGTGGTAAGTTTGTTCCAGTTTCTGCGGGGGACTTGTTGTGGGTGGTGGTGGGTTGTGGTCTTTCTGAAGCTGAAGTGAACGCAGCTGTGGTCCGTCCAGTGGAGTCCTGTGACGTGATTGAGGGAGACGTGCTTGCTGGAGGAGAAGATTGGGTCGAGCGTGTGTCTGGCGTAGTGGGTGGGGGTGTTTACCAGTTGTTTGAGTCCGAGATTGGCGAGGTTGTCCAGAAGGGTGGTGGTGTTGCTGTCGTTGTTCTTTTCCAGGTGGAAGTTGAGGTCCCCTAGTAGAATGTAGTCTTCGGAGGGGAGGGCGTGTGGGCTGATGAAGTCAGTGATGTCTTCGCTGAATTGTGTGCGGGGTCCTGGTGGTCTGTAGATGAGGGTGCCTCCAAGTGTGGTCTTGGGGTCGGTGTGTATCTGGAAGTGGAGGTGTTCGGTGGCTGTGAGGGTGTCGTTGGAGCTGGTTGTGATGCGGATGGTGTTCTTGTGGACGATGGCGATGCCTCCTCCGGTCTGGTTGATGCGGTCCTTTCGGATGATCTTGTAGCCGTCCGGGATGGCTATGGCGATGTCTGGAGCTGATGAGGCGTTCATCCAGGTTTCGGTAAGAAAGGCGACGTCCGGCGTAGTGTTGTCTAGTAGGTTCCATAGTTCAATGGCGTGTCTGTGGACCGAGCGGGTGTTGAGCAGGATGCACTTCAGGTGGTTAATGTCGGAGCTTTGTTTGGTGTTTGTGGGTGTAGTGTGGATCCTGATGCAGCCGAACTTGCAGGATTGGCAGGTGAAGGGTCCGTGGGTGCGTCCTGGGATGGCTTGGTGGCAGTCGGGGAGACGGCCGGTGTTGAGTGCAAGGAGGGTTGCGGCGTTGTACGTTAGGCGGGTGGAGTGGGTTTTGCGTGGTCCAGGGGGTTTGGCGCTGGGCGCGGTCCAGGCGCGGACGGGCGTAGACGGCCTTACCTTTGGCGCGCATAGGGCGCGTGAACGCTGCGCGCAAGTACATCTGTCATAAGTGGAGAGTGGGGGGGCGGAGCGAGGGAGGAGCAGCTGAGAGGCGGGAGCGGGGTGGCGCTTGGGGAAGGGATCTCTTGTGGATGCTGTAGAGAGCGGGGTTGGGGACGCGGGGGAGCAGCGGCGGGGAGGAGAGAAGGGCTGGGACACCAAATGGCACCAAACAGCAAAAGGCAATGCAGGGCGAGATCGGGGCACAGGCTGGCACAAATGTTTAATAAAGGCAGCAAATACGATCTCAGCAGCAGAAGCAATGCAGAGCTAGGCTGGCACAGAAACTGAAAAAAGGCAGCAAATACGATACCAACAAGGCAGGCAGCAAATACGATACCGACAAGGCAGCAGTTACAGTGCGATACCAACAGGGCAGCAGTTACAGTGCAAAGCGAGAACGGGGCACAGGCTGGCAGGGCACAGGATGAGGTGCGAGGACGGCCAGGATCGGGTGGAGCGACCGGATCTGACTGGGTCAATACAAAGATCAAGCTACTGACCTCATACAGGAAGGCAAGTTAATATCTAACGCTTCCATCAAATGCGCACTAGATGCCGCAGACACAGCATCTAGGGCTATTAATTCCAGTGTCGTTTAGGAGACATGCGTGGCTACGCATCTCAGGGTTCAAACAAGAAGTACAAACCACCATTTTGAACCAGCCTTTTAATCAGAACTAATTATTCGGCCCAGAGGTAGACACTACCCTTGAAAAAATGAAAAAAGACACAGACACTGCCAAGTCTATGGGGTCCTTAGTCTACCCCAGCTCGAGGTTCCTTTCGTCGCTCCTTTTACAGGGGCGGCTCCAAACAAACGAACAGACACGAGCACGTCTTTCAAGACACAAACCTCCTCCAACAAGGGTTACTATAGAGGAGGATACAGAGGCAATAATACCAAGGGAAGAGGTAGAGGTAATAACACTTGAGCCTCTTCCGCCCCTAAGCAATGACTTCCCTACGCTCCCTCCACAGCATTCTACTCCTGTAGGGGGACGACTCACACAGTTCCTGCCTGTCTGGAACTCCATTACAACAGACAAGTGGGTAAGACAGATTATCCAACATGGCTACTGCCTAGAACTTACAGCAACCCCTCATCACATACCTCCCAGACAGCGTCCAATGTCTACCGATCATCTAGCTCTGCTTCAGCAAGAGGTTCTGTCCCTTCTACAGAAGGGTGCAATTCAGTTAGTTCCTTTACAGGAACAAGGGACGGGGTTTACTCGCTGTATTTTCTAATTCCAAAGAAAGACGGGACCCTAAGACTGATTCTAGACCTCAGGCCCCTCAACCATTACATACAATCAGATCATTTTCATATGATCGCTCTGCAACAAGTGCTTCCACTGCTGCAACAAGGAGACTTCCTTGCTACAATAGATCTGAAAGACGCCTACTTTCACATCCCTATATATCCTGCTCACTGAAAATATCTAAGGTTTGTACTGTAAGGACAACACTATCAATTCACAGTCCTTCCATTTGGGGTGACGACGGCACCAAGAGTATTCACAAATTGCCTAGCAGTAGTAGCAGCACATCTGTGGAGACAACAGATCCATGTCTTCCCTTATCTAGACGATTGGCTCATAAAAGCCAAATTGGCCAGTCGGTGTGTTACACGCGCACACATCAGACGATCCAAACGTTGCACACCTTAGGGTTTACAATAAACTACACCAAGTCGCACCTAGAGCCTTCACACGTACATCAACATCTAGGGGCTACAATAGACACGACTACACCTCTAGCTTATCCCAGTCCAGCCAGGATACAGAGCATTCAAAACTTAGTTGCTGTGTTTCAACACCAACAGTCTCTCCCAGCCAGAATGTTCATGAAACTCATAGGCATGATGGCATCTTGCATCTTCATAGTTCCACACGCAAGATTGCAAATGCGTCAGTTACAAGAGTGTCTAGCACGACAGTGGAACCAAGCTCACGGTCAACTAACAGACCTGGTGTTGGTGGACAGCCGCACACATCGCTCTCTGCAGTGGCGGAACACCAAAAACCTGACAAAGGGGCGGCCGTTCCTAGAGCCAGTTCCACAAGTATTGCTCACAACAGACGCATCCCTCACAGGATGGGAAGCCCATCTACATACCACTCAGGGTCAATGGACCGCTCAACAGCGGCTACTCCATATCAACCATCTCGAGCTGCTAGCAATATTCCTAGCACTCAAGTCCTTTCATCTTCATGTGCAAGGCAAGGCGGTCCTCTTCCGGACAGACAATATGACAGCCATGTACTATATTCAAAAACAAGGGGGGACACACTCTCTGCAACTGTCCCAGCTTGCACAAGACATTTGGAGATGGGCCATTCCTCAAAACATACATCTGCTAACGGAACACCTTCCAGGAGTTCACAATCAGATAGCAGATCTGTTGAGTCGGCAGTCACAACAGATTCACGAATGGGAATTGCATCCACAAGTTCTTCAGCCATTCTTCCAACAGTGAGGTCATCCACACATAGACCTATTTGCCACCCACGAAAATGCAAAATGGCCAGCCTTCGCCGCCAGGTTTCCACACCCACTGTCCGAAGGCAATGTGATATGGATGAACTGGTCAGGCAGATTTGCGAACGCTTTTCCGCCTCTCCCACTAATTCGATTAGTGGTGCGCAAGCTCAGACAACAGTCTCTCACACTAATCCTTGTAGCTCACACGTGGGCACGCCAACCGTGGTTCATCACGATGCTGGAACTCTCTCTAGTTCCATACCAAAAGTTGCGGCTCACTCCATCTCTGTTAACACAGAACCATGGCGAAATTAGACACCCAGACCCACACCAACTGAATCTGGTGATCTGGCTCCTGAGGTCTTAGAGTTTGGTTATATAAACCTATCACCAGACTGTATGGACATTATTAAAGGAGCCAGAAAACCCACTACCAGAGCGTGTTACGCTGCTAAATGGAAAAGATTCCCAATTTACTGCAAAAATAACCAAATTGATCCCCTGGATGCTTCCATCCAGAATATCATTTGTTACCTTCTACATCTACAAAGGTCTAATTTGGCATATTCTTCCATACGCCTGCACCTTGCAGCAATTGCAGCTTATTTACAAAACAGACATCTGTCTCTCTTCAGAGTTCCCGCAATTAAAGCGTTCATGGAAGGCTTGAAAAGGATAATCCCACCCAGGTTGCCTCCTTCTCCTGTGTGGAACCTAAATGTTGTCCTTACCAGACTTATGGGACCCCCTTTCGAGCCCCTATTTAGATGCGATCTGCAATTCCTAACATGTAAAACTGCTTTCCTTGTTTCAAATACATCCTAACAAAGTGGTTCTTAGGTCTAATCCAAAATTTCTCCCAAAAGTTGTCACTCCTTTTCACCTCAATCAGTCTGTCGAGCTACCTGTGTTTTTCCAAAACCCAGACTACGTAGCAGAAAGGGCTTTACACACCCTAGATGTTAAAAGAGCTCTACTCTACTATATCGACAGGACTAAATCATTTAGAAAAACGAAACAACTGTTTGTCGCTTTCTCTCCTCCGCACAAAGGCAACCCCATCTCTAAAGGCGGGAGTGCCCGGTGGATTGTAAAGTGTATACAAATATGCTATATAAAGGCTAAACGTACACTAACAGTTCCTCCTAGAGCGCACTCCACTCGCAAAATAGGGGCCTCTATGGCTTTCTTAGGAAATATACCACTAGAGGACATATGCAAGGCAGCAACATGATCTACACCACACCTTCACCAAACACTATTGTGTTGATGTGCAAGCCAAGCAGCAAGCTGCAGTAGGCCAAGCTGTCATTAAAACTCTCTTTCAAACGACTGCAACGGATACAGGTGACTACCGTTAGAGGTGATACTGCTGCACAATTGATGCACAGTGTACTATCTGCAGCTCATATGCCTCGAACGGAAAATGCTGCTTACCAGCATGCATCTGTTCTTGGCATGTAGAGCTGCAGAGTTGTACACGCCCTCCCGCCTCCCCAGGACTTGTATCCGTTCCAGTTTTGCATCTTACTTAGATGCACACGCATGGACATCCCTTTTTTAGGTCGAGCTGGTAAACTGCATCCGAAGGATGCAGGTGTCCAGCTAGAGACCTAATGTTGTCTGTCTCGGGGGAAGGAGGACAAGAGGGTGTTACGAGCTTTTTCCCTGGATTTGTGTGCGCGAACGCGCACGTTCCGTCCTGCGCCGCGCCGTGCACTTCCCTCCCATACTCCCAGCAAGTCAGCCTAACGCGCATGCATGCACACAGACACACACGCGCGCACACACACTTACACAGACACGCAGGCACCCAGACTGGCAACCCCCCCCCCCCCACACAGTCACACACACGCATACACACAGACTCCAAGACACATACATACACACACACACACGCTCACACACATACACAGCCCGCCGCGCGCGCACACACACATGCCCCCCCCCCCCCGCCTGCTCCGGTGCTCTAAACAATCGCGGCTCTTCCGTGGGAGGCGGGGTAGGCTCCCGCCCTCCTACTTCCTGTTTGCGGTTGTCCCGCCCGGCCTGCCTGACTTCCTGGTCGCAGGCCGGCGGCGCGAGCTCTGGGCGGACTGCAGCACGCGCTCAAGCGAAGATTTCCCTGCCCTCGCAGTTGTTGTAAGGTAAGAGAAAACTGCAACGAATGCTTGATTGCTCCATTGCATGAGGATGTCCACAGAATGTTCCACTGCATGAGAGGGGGAGAGGGATCACCCCTTTCCATTAGATGGGGGCTCTGGATCATTCCATGCCATTGGGGGAGCCACGGATTATTCTAACAAACAAATTGCAAGTCAGACCGAAACTGCACTAAAGAGCAATTGGTTGCACTTCTGCTAGGGGGACAGAGGACAGCTTCACTCTATGAAATTAAAAGATGTGTCATCCACTCGTCTCACAGGTCATTTAAATATGAAGAGGAACTACATAGGCCGTGGAATCGATCGCTTCATTGTACGAAAAAGAATCATAAATCTTTAACTGCACGAAGCTAGAGAAGCTAAACAATGAACTCAACCCCCTGCACAAAAGCGTCGGGTGGTGGAATCCTCTACTGGCGCACGAGGACGGGGGCGATGTCTCGGAATGTGGCACGACGTCGGATCAATGGATCATACCACTCTGTGGGAGGAGGAGGAGGAGGAGGGGGACTAGACAGTCCTCTTCAACTGCCTGTTCCCATATTTGCTTTTACTTTATGATCATCTGGTACAGGTAACATTTGAGGCAATTCAAAATGAATGCCGAATCGTCCTGTGTTGTATTGTGTAGATAGTTTCATACACGTTTTTACTAGCAGACGTTTAAAGAATTCACGAGGCACCAGGAGCAACGAATTTGTGACGTACATGGGTCACTATATGACTGGTTCATAAATGCATGTCGATTCAGTGATGGAAGAAAAAAGGAAAATAGAAATGCTCACGGATAGAGAGATAGGTAGATACAGGGAAATAAAAATACTAGTAGAAACAAAACGAAAAAGAGCGTGAGCTTCGATCTTGGGGTCCTAAGAGTGTAAATGTCCTGATCTCCTTTTTGGCAGTGTGTATTCCTGCATGCAGCTGTGGACATAGTAGGAGAGGTAAAGTGTGAATGGGGTTACATCTAGACCTCACATATAGGTATCACATTTGCGAAAGTTATAACTATTGGCATTGTAAATGACAAAGCTATTAATTTAGCTATTTTAAAAAAAAAAAACATAAATAAAAACTTTGCCATTTACAATACCAATAGCTCAAACTTTCCTAATGCGAGACCTATTGCATTGCAAATGCTTGTTCTTTACTTCTACTGACTCCATCATTTCCCATCATGGTGAAAAACAATCTAAGGATGGAGCCGATGCCCATGCGCAGTATTGTCCAAGGGAGGAGTCGCCTCTCTCGTGACTACAAAGACTTCTTCCAAGAAGACCACAACCTGCAATCATACGAGCTCAACACCAGGTGGTGATCTAATGCACAGTGTACTACTCTGCAGCTCTACATGCCAAGAACAGATGCATACTGGTAAGTAGCATTTTCCTTCCTGGGATTTTTTTTGTTTGCATTTTTCCACTAGATATATAAAAAATATGTGGCTGCACATGAGTAGGACAAGTAGCTAGTTTACCCCCAAGTCATGATAATACTCTAAAGAAGTGTTATGTGGGGTAACTATCATTAAAACAGGAACTGACAGTTTTAGGATGAATGTCCAACAATGTTCTTGGCTATCGACCGATTTAGCACTCCAAAAATTTGCTCGCCTGCACATCAGGCTCTCCAAGGGACCCCTGCCCGGCATTATTATTTAGCTCTTTAGTCCCCCTCATTATTTCTCCTTTGAATTTGATTTGGAAGACCTCCCTGCGAACTGGGGGCTGTCCCTTCGACCTGGAAACAGCCTATGCTAATACATATTCTAAAAACAACAAATGGCCATCCTTCTGTTTTTAAAAAATACCGCCCTATTTCCCCAACTACCTAAACCAGCCAAAGTCCCTTGATAAGTAGTTCAGGAGCAATTAGCGAATTATCTTGAGACACGCCATCTTTTACGCGACTCAGTCCTGGTTTGGATCCGGATATAGCACAGAGTCTGCCCTGCTGGAGGTTTCTGAAACCATTCGTGAATGTGTGGACGCACACTAAGCAGCAATGTTGGTGCTCCTGACCTGTCTGCGGCATTCAATACGGTCTCTCAATTTTGTTTGAGAGACTATACAGTCAGGGATCAGATCAGATCCTTTCTAAATGGCTGCTCTCAACAGGTCTCCCATCAGCCATTTGTGTCTGAGGATAAACCACTGAATTGTGGAGTACCTCAGGGTTCCACACTGAGCCCGTTATTTTTTAATGTATATCTCTCTCCGCTGGCTTCAGTGGAAGGCTCTTGTGGTGTCCGAGTGATTTCCTACGCTGACGACACACACAATTGGTGTTCTCATTTCAGGGTCACTCTGACGCAGCTTACTCTAATTTTAGACGCCTCTTGTGCAACATCTCCACCTGGATGGCATTAAACACACTTAGGCTCAACTCTGATAAAACCGAGGTGCTGTTCTTTAATCAAAAAAACCTCCTCCACCTCGGTGGCCATCGAAGTTGAAACCCCTGCCGGAACCTGTGGACTCAGCCAGTAATCTTTGATTCCGGTTTAACAATGAGCTTTCCTGTAAATCTCAAATCCACCAGGTTTCCTCCGCGTGTTTTGGTAAATTGCACATGATTTGCAAAATTCTCCCTTTTCTCCCTCTGGAATCTCGCCGGACCATTGTTCATGCCCTGATCACCTCACATCTGGACTATGCAAATAGATTGTACGCTGGGGCTGCTGCCTACCTGATGAAACGCTTACAGATTGTTCAGAATGCGGCGGCCTGGTTGATCAATAACATCCCATATTGACACTCGATCTCTCCCCACCTGAAGAAGCTACACTGGCTTCCAGTGACCAGGGACATTCAGTTTAAGTCACTGGTTTTGGCCTTTAGAGCAATTCAGGGTCAGTGCCTGGTCTATCTCAGAGGTCTACTCAAGCATGCTAAGTCCAACCGCTCACTCAGATCAATCCATCGCCGCCTTTTGGTGATTTCCCGTTTTCACCACTCCCGAATGGGTGGCAGAGCTTTCGCAGTGATCACTGCTAAAGCCTGAAACAGCCTACCTCTGTCCTTGCGGATGGCTGAAACCGAATCTATTTACTGACAAGACTTGAAGACCTGGCTGTTTTCCAACTCTTATCCCTGTGTGAGTATTTGCATCTGCCGCCTGTCTTGGCGCCGGGACACCCCCGTCAGGGGTAGCTGTGCACTTTACAAGCTTCAAAAATAAATACCTAAATTTAGTAAATGTTAACATTTCAAAATTCATTGAGTTTTGCAGCATTCGAGATTTTAGGCACAATGTTGAGGGTGCTGAATATTTATATTGTATAGATTTAATAAATATATCACCAGTATGTGACTGACTGGCGCAGCATCATGAGGTTGTCTGTATGTAAACATGCAACCAGCCATATTGTAATTGTAAAGTAAAACATCTGATAAATACTTCGAATCTTAGAGTCCTCACCTTTAGAATAATCAAGAATCTGGAAATGTTCACTGTATTACTCTCATGCCTCACTAGGTAGCGCTTTACTGCTCCATGTTGTTCCTCCCCAGAAGGGACAGAGCAAAGTCTCATACAAGTGACAACCCTGCTCACCAAAATAAGTTCCTTTCTTCCTCCACTTTTCAATGTGAATCTGGAGCTGTTTCCTTTTTCGTTGCTTTATCAGTTTTTCTTAAAGTGAATTCCAGTCTATAAGGAAACAATGTCCCCACCCAAAAGTACAGGGTTCAAACCATACTGTGACTGTATTAAACAGATGTAGTTGACCAACCTGAACGTGGTGTTCCTCGGACGTTTGGGCTTGGGTCTCAAAAGTAGTTTGAGGAATGTCCCCTCATGTGCACAAAGCCTTACAGTACTATGATGAGAAGCTATAAATCATCAAAAAAAAGAATGCAAATTGAGTACTAAGTCGAGGTTGATAACTTGTTCACACACTAAGGCGATCCTGCATCTGGTCCTGTTCTGGGTCTCCCTGTGAGTCGAAGTGCAGCTCATACCACAGTTTAACCCAATGTGACTAGAGTTCCCCAGGGCATCGGCAACTCCACAACTGGTAGAGGCCTTTAGGGAGGCTGTGACGCATAGTTTTGACACACTGCTGGCTCCCTCTAGCCTCAAGGATCTGCCAGAACCTCTGATTGGGTTGCCTCCAGTGGATCCATTCTCAGTGCCATCTGAGCCCCTGGTACTTCCCTATAGTTCCACACGGACTCCAGTGCTGACTTCTGATCCCGCACGAAGACCTTTGCAAGTCACCTCTTCTTCAACAGTGGTGCCTAAGGTGGATGCCACCTCTTTTCTGACCCAGAGCCTAATCTACCTCGCCTCCCACCCACACTACCCCCATCAACACCAATCACCCCCATTCGCATTTCCTTCCTCAGCTGCTCCACCCGCTTTTTGGTTCCAACTCTGACCAGTGTGTGCCATGATTTGGAGAGGATGGGATAAATTACCTAAGCATTATAATGACAGTTTGCACAAAGTCTAAGGGGCTGAACCACAATACAGAGTTTTTCCCCACTTGGTCCGCCAATGGAAGAGTGCTTTCTTTTTGGTAGTCATCATATGTGCTGCAGAAGATCTACAACACATTTCTGAGGTGAAAACAAATGTTCTTAATGAAGTTTTTCCACCTGGTCGAACTTCTGAGACCTTACTCCTATTTATTGAAGTCCTAATTACCAGACTTTTGGACACTTGGCCCACCAGTGAACAGGAACGTGGCTGGTCGTCCTTGGCCGGACTTCAAGCAAACGTCTTTTTTTTTTTTTTTTTTATTCATCCATCCAAGCTTCCACCAGCAAAGGTAAATCTACCTCCTCCCCTCCCTTAACCCAACCCCCCAGCAAGAAATCGAAAAGGATTGAGCCGTTGAGAAACATTTGTTTTGCAGCGTGAATCTTTCTGGATTCACTATGCTGTGCATTATTCCGTGGTCTAGTGGTTGGGTCCGGAATCATCGTATTTTTTTTTTATTTTTTTGGGCGTGGCCCAGGTGGGAGTTTACGTCCCACCATTTGGTGTCCTCCCGTGACGTCAGTGCGCTACCTCCGGAAGCTCCCACCTTTGGGCGCCATCTTCAGATTCTTTTTTCCACCGTTGAGTCTGGATCGTCACTGAGGAGTTCAAGTTTTTTAGAAAAGAGAATAGGAATAACAGGCCGAAAACGCCAAAAGTTGGAGCTTTTTCAACACACGACCAGGAGTGCAGAGCCGGGATGACGAAGAGTGTGAGAAAGATAAAAAAAGTCGACGTCCAACGGAGAATGCGCACACAGGGGGCCCCATGAGCGCAGGAATGGACAAAACCCATTCAGATTTTGCCGCAATTGCCACCACAGAGGATGGCAAACTATACCATGCAGGGGCAAGAACAACCCCTGTCGCTCCGGGACTTGGGCCTCTCCAGTGGAGAAGAGGACAACATCGCCGAGGGAACTGAGGACTACAGTCGCAGAGACCAATAAAAGTCGACAAAGGAGGTAAGAGACGTCGACCCTTAAAGCCCCGACAGACTCTCCAAAAACTGAGCCAAAGTCCTCGAAAGGAGCACTGGCGTTGAAGCACTTTGACAGCCATAGCTGCGTCCAGGGACAAACAGCCCAGCGGATCCTTTGAAAAAGACTCCCAGCCGGCGAAAGCTCTAGAAAAGCATAGGTCATCAAAGCACAGTCTCGAAAAGGTACGCTCGACGCTGAAGGAAAAAGAGCTGAAGGCGACTTCGACGTTAACATTGACCTCGAAGAAAAGCGCTGAAACTTTCAGTGCCGAACAGGTGACTGAAATGGAGAGGAAGAAGAGAAGGCTCGAGTCCGAAATGGACAGTATCCTCCAAAGAAAAAAGGACTTCGACGAATGAATGAGCAGATACGCCATCCCTTTGAAGCCCTCTACAATAGTCGAAACAAAAGTTGAAGAGGAGTTTGACGCCGCTGACCCGCCGTAAGTTCCTGAACCAGCTGAGCAACAGGACAAAGAGGGCCTGTATTATTACGAAGGAGAAGGCGAGGACGATCAGTGAACATACTTGGGCTTGACGTCCTCGGAGGCGCAGGACCTGGAATAGCAGGACCTCGACGCCGAAAGCCCGGAGGAGGGCGTAGTCATATCCGTCGAGGCCTTCACCGCAGGCGATATTGGCATCTACAACATGGTCATCAAGAACGCTGCAGCAACATATGGGGTTAAATTAGAGGAAGAGAAACCAAAAGCTTGTTTCCTCTTGAAGACTCAGCCCCCCACTCAAACTAGGAGCCAATTCCTGTCAATCAACAAAAGGGCAAGAGGGGAATTATTTGCGCAAATTGGTATCTATATTATCAGAAGATTAGTATAAACTAGTTAATGCTCTAAGGATGAGATACAACCCTTGCCTATGGTTGTAACTATAGACAGACAAAGTTTGTCTATTTGCACACAAAAAGATCCACTTTCTCCTCCTGAGCAATACTAGAAAGTTGTATAAAGATCTATTAATCAGAAAAAGACACCATGATTCAAATAACAGTCCAAACAATATAAATAAATTCCCATTGGGTCTTCTTTATTTCATCTGTTTCTTTCAGTCACTCTGTACTTCCTTCTATGTTTTCATAATGAATTATTTTTATTCTTTTGCTTTGCCAACACGTGTTTCGTCCTGCTTTACAGCTGAGGACTTCGTCAGGGCTAAGTCGTCCAAGTATCAGGTCTTTCAAACCGTATGGCGTGTTAAATGAATTTCCTGCGATGATATTTGTATTCTTCTCATATATGTTTATTTCGTCAAAGCCGATATCTCTTGGCTCACGGTTTATTAAAATAGAAAAACCTTTATCGACTTATCCATAAATCGGTGGCGGAATATTCTTCCTCGGCATAAGGGAGTCTTCAAAGTTACGGCCTCTAATGAATGAGCAGATACGCCATCCCTTTGAAGCCCTCTACAATAGTCGAAACAAAAGTTGAAGAGGAGTTTGACGCCGCTGACCCGCCGAAAGTTCCTGAACCAGCTGAGCAACAGGACAAAGAGGGCCTGTATTATTACGAAGGAGAAGGCGAGGACGATCAGTGAACATACTTGGGCTTGACGTCCTCGGAGGCGCAGGACCTGGAATAGCAGGACCTCGACCAGGTCGGGATCATCTTCAGGACTACACTATATAACCTGATTTTGGAGATAGGGATCGAAACCTTACGTCGACTGTTTGCACAGAACTGCCTTCTTTTATGTTTATGATATGTGTGGTAGTTACTGTTGGTTAGAGCTTACATAATAATTGTATGCACTGTAAGCCACCTTTTTCTCCAAATTGTTTGCCTGTTAATTTTCCCTATTTTCCTTTTTACTGTCCCCTTGGTCTCGGTACAGGCTTGTGCCTAGTCATTTGTGGGTTGTCCCACTTCTAAAATTTGCATATAATTCAAAAATCTTTTGTAATAAACATCTCCTTGTCCGGCTGGATATTGGAGTTAAAACAAAACGCAGTTCTCATTTAATGTCTGTGTTTATCATTTTTCATGTTAATGAAATGAGCTTAGGACCTTTGTTTACTCTATAATTCTAATTACCCGAGGTCCCATGCTACCTATACGGGTTCCCTTGTTCTATATACCAGTCCATTATAACGTCAACAGCCAGGAAGAGGGCCAACATTCCCACGAATTCAGGGCCACCTCCAGACAAAGAGTAAGAGAATAGAGCTCATGGAGAGAAAAGTACAGAGGACTGCGGCGATTCACTGGCTCATTGCAAACTCCAATGCCCTAATAAACAGGCACGCATATCAACATTGGGAGGAGGTCAGGCAGCTGCTCAAACATCTCCCAGAACAATACCAGCACAGGGCAACACACCTGATGAAGGAAGGCAAAAACATGGCCAACACCTGCCTAACGTCAGCCCTGGATGCGGCAGACCCATTCAGCAGGCTTATGACGATTAGAGTGATGGAGAGAGTGCATGCCTGGCTGAGGATATCAGGTTTCAAACCAGAAGTCCAGAACAATATTCTGAACACACCCTTCAATGGGGAACAACTGCTTGGGACACCAGTTGATGAGAAGCTGACATAGCTCAAAAAGGATAATGAAACTGCAAGGTCCATGGGAGCGCTGCAGTTCAGATGGATGAGAAGGGGCACACCCTCAAGGAGACAAGGCGGCAGAGGAGGAAGCCACCAAGGAGCATCGCACCAGGCCTTCCAGCAAACTTATCAAGGAAACAACCAGGCGCAGCAGCAAGATCAGCAACAGCAAAGCTGGCAATACCAACCGAGGGGCCAGTCCTTTCGGGGGCGATCGAACGGATGGGGACAAACGAGAAGAGTGGGACAGCAACCCACCTCCAAGTGACTCCTCTGTACCAAACGTGCCCACCCAGACATCTTTAGAGGGGCGGCACAACAAGACTCAAAAAGCAATTGGACACACACAAAGGAGAAATCATTGAACATGTAACACCGGTAGGAGGCAGACTAAAACACTTCTTCCAGGAGTTGAAGAAGATAACGGACAAATGGATACTCTGCCTCATACAGTTCGGCTACTGTATAGAACTGGAAAAAACGGCAACAAACAGGAGGCCAACCAACAAAACGCGCTCAACAAGAGAGCTCTCGCTCCTCCTGCAGGAGGCACAAGAACTCCTCCACAAGGAGGCAATAGAAACCGTGCCGTACAAGGAAAGAAACAAGAATGTACTCCAACTACTTCCTTGTACCAGCTTAGAAAACTTGATTTTCGAGAGAGTTTTCAAGCTGCAAAACTACACCGACAGGTAAGAAACTATTTGTTTTGCAGCATGAATCCTTTTCTGGATTCACATGCTGTGCAGTATTCCGCCATCTAGTGGTTGGGTCCGGAAAATACTTTTCTTTTTCTTTCTTTCTTAGGGTGTCGTCGACCACCATTTGGTGCTAGGTCCATCCCTCGTGTGACATCAGACAGTGCCCCGGAAGTTCCTGTGCGTGGTAGCCATCTTCAGATTCTTTTTTCTGCCGTTGTGTCGGGAAACAAAGGGAGAGACATCGAAGATTTGAACGAAATCCCTGAAAGAATCCTAGAATTTGATTGAAAATACCATTGACTGCGAAGACACTAGAGAAGAAAAAAGACCTCCAGATTCTTTTCCCGTCAGAGGACCCAGACGAAACAACGCACATGGATCAACAGCGGGGGAGGTAGGGGCCATAGAAAATACCCCTTCCAAATTCTGCCCAAAGTGCCACCCCAAGTTTGCTCAGCGCGATCCACGTGACGTTTGTAACCTCTGCCTGCTGATGGATCACATGGATAAAGGCCTGCGCGTTGTTCGTATCAAAGACACTCAAGGTACGCCGAAAGCAGAGGGAGTACTATTAGGCAACCATGCTCCAAACCAGAAACCAACTTTGCTGATGGACTTGGGCCTCTCAAGCGACAAAGACAACCAGGAAGTACCCGTACAATCAACACACGGGGTCAGTCGTCGAGATACTTGAATGGGATGCCGAGATGAGGCATACCATGAAGAAATCGACAAAGGACACTGAAAAAATGCCATACAAGGTAAGAAACCCTTAAGCGTCGAAACCAAGGGGCATAAAGAAAATGTGAAAAGGGCAACCCAGGCGTCGAAGAAAATGAAAGTCAAGGGTCCGCCGTGATCAAAAGAACCCCACAGATACCACTGCAGGAATACCGACAAGAGAAGACCGTCTAAATCAACAAAGGCAAACACCGAACGAGAGGCCACAAAGGGAAAGACCACCCCCTCCGAGCCTGCAACCGCCACCACCAAGAAAAGGATCTCCCTTGCCTCAAACGTCGAAAGGGCCCTCGAGGTGGAAACAAAGAGATGCCTCGAAGCAGAAGTGGCAGCACTCCTTCAACGAAAAGAGTTCCAAGCGCTGAAGGAATTCTGAGTACTCACGAAGACCGCCAAAGAGGAAGATATTCTCAAATCTACAGCAACCCCCGAACCAGGTGAAGAAACGTTAAAGAGGAGCTCAAAGCTCCAGAAGAGGAGGAAGCCTCTGGGACTTTCAAGGAAAAATGGAGCGACCTGGACACAGCCAGAAGAGATCTGTAGCTATCCCTCAAAGGCTTCTCCACCAGACAATATAGCCTTCTATAACAGCCTCATAAAGAGAGGAGCTGATTCCTTCGGGGTCCCCTTTGAGGAGGAAAAAGGAGACTCCTGCTTCCTCCTAGAGACTTTTTCGCCATCCACCAAGGGGACACAATACCTCCCAATGCTACCAAGCTTCCTGGCCCACGGCAAGGAGCCGTTGAAGGAGCCTCTTAGCAAAAGGGTAACCCCAAGGGTGGAGGAAAAAAATACAAACCCTTAACTAAAGACCCTAAATGCATTCAGTGAAGCACAGTGCCAGACTCCATCATTGTCACCACGGCAAGATGGGGCAATGCCCACTCCACCTGGTCCACATCCAGAGAGAGAAAGCAAAATAATGGACATAGTAGAGAAAAAGAAGCAGCAACACAATGGCTAATTGCAAACTCCAGTGCTCTCCTCAACAGGTATGGCCATCAACAATGGGATGACATCGAAGAACTGATGAACAAGCTCCCATAGGAGGATAGAAAGAGGGCAAAAATACATCATACAGTAGGGCAAGAACATAACTAACACCTGCCTGAAATCAGCCCTAGATGAAGCCAGCAGAAATGTGCTCAGGCACAATGTTGAGAAGGCTCGCCTGGCTTCGAATATCAGGCTTCAAGCAAGAGGTCCAAACCTCAATAATTAACAGACCCTTCACAGGAGACGCCCTGTTTGGAAGTGAGGTAGATGAATCACTTCAACAAACAAAGGAAAATGAAACAGCCAGGGCTATGGGAGCCCTACAACAGAAGGGCACCTTCAAGAGAGTCGGTTTTAACACCAGAAGACCAACAGGTAGTAGAGTCTTAACCGCATCGATGCAGCGCATATTTCCGCTGTGCGCTAACGCTAAACGGAAACCTATGCGTTCATGACGAGCTCAGCTCGTCATGAGCGTACGAGAGGTGTACCTCATGACGAGCTGAGCTCGTCATGAGCGTCTAAGGTGTTCAACTCAAGCAGCAGTCCAGATACCGAGCCTGGCAATAGCAACCAAGGCACCCCTTTCAGGGCACAGGAAGAGGCAGGGGACAATGCTAGTGAGGGGGAGGAACAAATTCCCAGTGACTTGCCCACAACAAAAGACCCCCCACAACACCAGTGGGAGGCAGGATAGTACACCACCTAAGTCAGTGGAAAAACATCACCACACACAGTTGGATTTTAAATTTGGTACGCCACAGCTATTGTATCGAACTAAATATAAAACCAACCAAAAAAGAAAAAGATCCAAGGAACAGAACTCCTACAATTAAGACAAGAAATAAAGGAACTCCTGCAAAAACAAGCAGTAGAGATGGTACCAAAAATGGAACGCTCCAGAGGAAACTTTTCACCTTACTACTTGGTCCCAAAGCAAGATCTCACGATAAGACCCATCTCAGATTCATAAACAAATTAATTCGCACACAGCATTTCAAAATATCACCATTACAGGAAGTAATCCCACAGCTGTAAAAAGGGGACAGCATGGAAACGATAGATCTAAAGGACGCCTGTCTACACATACTCATGAACCAAACTCACAGAAATGCCTCCGGTTCTTCCACGACAACACTCACTACCAATTCAAAGTTCTGCATTTTGGGATAAAATCGTCACCAAAAGTCTTCACAAAGTGCTTAGCAGCGGTTGAAACCTAATCAGTTAACTCACCTGTGAGAAAAGAGTCGTCCCGTGCATTCAGCCGCAGCCAGTCACCCGTGCAGTCTAAGCGGAGCAGAGCCGCGGTTGGAGCCGGCGTTTTTGAGGAACGGATCGAGGTGCTGGGTTTGAGCTGAGGGGGTCGGGTTGAGCAGGGTCAAGCCGCGCAGGTTGGTGCGTCGGCGGTAGTTCTCCCCCGCTCCTCAGGCTTGCTCACCATCCCCTCTTCCTCCCTCACGCAGTGTGAAGAGTAAGCGGTGCAGAGAAGGGGATTAGGGCCCTGCCCCCACGGACGTACGGAAGTAGACCCGGACAGGACCGGGCACAATCAGAGGGAGGATAACCAGCCAGCTCGCCAAAACCAAATGTTTTCATAATATTTATCATTACATTGACTGGATTTATCTCGTATGGCCGCAGCAAGCAGGATCTACGAGGGCTCACGAGGAGTGATTTACGTGCAATGATTCCTGCCTAGACTGACACTCCGGGCGGCTTCTGGCAACGGCCAAATGCAAAACTGACTTAAACGAGTAATAAGGCGGTGATTGGTGTGAAGCAGAGCTTTGCAGATTTGCGGGAGAGGGCGCTGCCACACCGCCCTCAGCACATGAGACACCCAGGTGGGTCTCTAGCAGCAGGGGAATAGGCTGCCCTTCATTGCATCTGAACCCCTTCTGAACCTCCTCCGTGGCTGGTTTATACACCCCACCACTGGACTGTTACGTCCCGCAAACCTACTGTAATTGACACAAGCCACAGCTATCCGCTCCAGCCTGTGTCCATGTGAAGACCGTTTGGCAGCTGCAAGGCTGGAGTGGCCATCAAATGCAAGAGGGTGCTTTGCCCAGCTTACCCAGCTTTGCTTATCCATCAACAAAAGTGGGGAAAGGAAGACCTTGCAAAACGCTATAATCGCCACAAGTGCCTCGGGGGGAGGTAAGTGAGAGCCCATGAGATGCGGATCCGCCTGCCTGTGCCTTCCACCACCACGTCATATGGTCTGCTTACAACTACAGCTAGTCTGCCACCTTCACTGGCATAAGTAACCATTGGACCGAGTGCAGAGGTGTTGCTGACAGGGAAAGCGCAAGCTCCAAGCAGTACCTCCCAGGTGCTTTATGGAAGGGCAAATCACAAGGCCACAAAGGAAACTACCCCGGAGAAAGGGTACTACCCAACAGTCGGCATCACTGCAAGACAAAGTATCATACCACGGTGGCCAACTGTCACAAGCACGGATCAGTGAGTTTTTCAGTAAGGCCATCTCTCAGACGGGCCCTGCCCCTACCACGACATCGCAGTGCGATGCGGAAGCCCAGGTCCACAACCAGCTTTCCTCCCACAGCCCCGTCATATCAAAAGATCACTTTCTGAGAGTACTCACTTGTGCTGACCTCAGGCTCAGGTTTCACCTGAGAAACACCAGCCGTACAGGCCGTTCCAGGAGGATGCCATCACGATTCAGGACACTTCTGTTGTCTCACTAAGAGTTCACCCCATCGGCACTGCAAACCTTTCTGCACCAGACTCTGGCTCAGACTTTACAAAACCTGCTGCAACAATCACTGCAACCTCCTCAGCCAAATAACAAGTTTAAGCCCATGATGGCACCTTGTCCACCCCTTTAAATCTTGAAGAAAGCAGCGGAGACCCGGCAGCAGCTCACTCATCATCTAAGTTCGCGCCGTGCTGCAGCCCGGGTGCACATCAAATCGAGCCCAGTGATTCCTTCTAAGGAAGAGCCCAATGTATGAAAGCCTCTTGTCCTCTAAAAACCTATCCGATCGATTTTTGGCCATCCTAGAAGCCCGAATTGAGGCTTCCCTAGCGCATACACCGGGCTTCAGCCCTCATTACAATTCTTTTAGTACTGTGCAAGAAGACAAGGACCCACCTATGCCCACGCCGTCGGGGCCTACAAGCCCTTTCTCGATCTCATTATTGCAACCGCTCTGTTATGGCAATCCCAGAAACTGAAACAGATCGACTCAATTCAAACTTTGGCTTCAACATTGTCTGGCCTGGGCTCCAGGCTAAGTTCTCTTAAAAGGTCAGTAGGGCCTTCCAATAGCTTGAACTCTTGTTCCTGCTGGCCATTAATTTACAAACTTTCATCTCTTACAGAAATTCTGGGCTCGCTTCTGGACAACGTGAAGCTCAATACCAACATCAATGGGAAACCGAAATCTACTCAAGCGGATCAAATTGGTTCTCCCTCTGAAGAGTCCTTGTGCCTAGCAACTTTGGATTCTTTACCATCAGCAAGAAGAACTATTACTCCCCCCTCCCCCTCTCCCCCCTTCCCCCTCCTCAGCCCCCCCAAACCCCCCCCCCCCCCTGGGATTCGACTTTCTCGCCATGCCTGTCATTGGCTACCGGCTCAAGTGATCCCAAAGCTGGTTCGGAAACCACTATCATCAGCAGTCTAATGACCATCCCATTAGCGATTTCGCAGTCTGATCTCATCAACCCAGCCCCTTCAAACGTCGCCCACCTGCCCTCTAATCTCCCCACGAAACCACCATTAGCTAGGAGGGAGAGAAACTTTAAAAAAACGTCTTGCAAAACTGAGATCAGGGCTTGACGGGAAAGGGCCACTAGTATGCCAGCTACTGAAGCGAGGGGGTTCTCCCACTACCCCATTTTTAACCAGGCCTCAAAGCTCAAAATGAAAACCCCTGAAACTAGAATGACTCTCCCTGCCAACAATGAATCCACCAATAACCTCTAGTCTCTAACACAGAAAGCGCCAAAGAGGACCCCCCCACCCCTGCACCATCTCCCCTCCTCCCCCCCCTCTCTCCCTCCCCTCCTCCCCCCCTCTCTCCCTCCCCTCTCTCCCTCCCCCCGTATTCACTGAACTATACTCTACAATCACTAAGCATGGATCTTTGTAAACAAAAATCAAGGGGACTGCCTCTCCAGGCCAAACCCTGGACAGACAAGACAGCATAGTTCAGTCTCTAAGCGAAGTCCCAAACACATGGAACTGCCCAAACAAGTGTTCAGAAAATGAAAAACGAACCAACGTCATTTTCCAAATTACAACAGTCTGTGTACTGAAGGGCCCTTCTTCATGTTACTTGTCAGGTGACCCGACCAAAACTCCTCAGGACTACCCTATGCAAATGCAGATGCCTTTCCAGTCTCAATCGATACATGCCCCAGGAGGGCAAAGTCAATTGATGGGGAATCGTAGTCTAACTGAAGTTACACCCCAACATATTAAGGTCCCTTTGCCTCCACCTAAAATAGCTGGGAGACAGAAATACCAAAGTCCGGAAAAAGATGCAGAACTTGTTTTTTTCCCTCACTTTGCTCACAAGGGCCCGCACGACATCCTTAATAGAAACAACCTCATTCGCCTATTCAAGCATGTCCCGGCTCTTTCTGCTTCTGATCTTACATCAGTCAAGTTTAACTCAATACCAGGCAAAGGGGCTTCGAAAGTAACTGTTACAACGTGGTCACAAGAATCCCTAAGGGATTATATTTTTGGGGAAGCCATCCTCTTTGAAGACTTTGGTATAGAACTTTGGGTCATGCCACAACAAAAATATCCCCACATTCTTCTTCAGGATGATCAGTGCGGTCGTACACCAGCGTACTGAAGGGGACTCTGGATGCTACCCACGTTTGGCTGCCAGACGCTTCAAAAGCGGATAACCTCATAAACATTTCATGTAATAACAATCCACGCTTGGTGAGCTGTAAACCCAGTCTCTCTGCCTCCCAAAATACTTACAGCCGCCATGGGCACTCCCATCGAGAGCCTCCAACCGCATGCTCCCAGCAGAATCCTTCCAACGGCTCAGCCAAAATGTCAGATTCCAAACTGACAATTTCTTCTTGGAATGTGGCTGGGTTAAAGTCAACCCTTTCATCCAAATTAGAAGTGGAATATCTGAGCAAAAGTGACATCATTTGTTTTCAAGAGACTTGGTCTCTATTTCCATCAGCTCTCTGCGGTTATTATGAACTCTTTCAAATAGCCTCCCAGCCTAATTTCTATGGAACCTTCTGGGGCCTTTCCATTTTTATCAAACACATGTGCAAGATTGCAGCTACCCCCCTCTATCAGAACTTAACGGCCGGGCAAATTGTACTAATTACCGGTTTTTCAACTTCAATCAGGGCCTTTCCTTTGCTTTAATCAACTGTTACCACAACATAGCTAAAACATCAAAATCACTGGCAACAGTCCTATTGGTCAAACACCTGAAAGAACTTTTATTGGAATTTGCTTCTGCAGAAGTGCTCTTATTCGGCGATTTTTAACGTCCGAGACCTGGGATCCAATGCCCATTCAGCTACCAAAACTAGAGAGCAAAAAGTTATGACCACTTTTTCAACCAATTACAATTTACGTTCTGCGAAGCAAATCGCATTGGAACAGGATCCTGGTGCCCATCTGTCTCCAACATTTGAGAATCTTTCGACCATTGACTACATTTTTTTATATCCATCTCTGGCAAGCAAATTAATCATGATGGAAATCCCCACTCGTACCGAGAGCGACCATAACCCTTTCACTGTAACAATGGACCTGCAAGTGCCTGTCGCTGCCAAAATAACTGTAGTGGGGAATTCAACATAGGTCGAACTCTGCACTCTAGTCAGACGAATTAAATGGGACGCTTTGGGTGCCTATAAGGTGGGCACTTGGCTCATGGGAACAACTCCAAATTTTACTCACAATCCTCCCACAGTCTACCATCACTGGTGGATCAACGCCATTGCCAAATTACGAGACCTTTTAACAGGCCCTGAAGCTCACCGCAGACTCCCCAGGCCTCGCCCGCAGCGGATTTTTGACCCAGTGTTAGCCATCCAAAGAAGAGCCCTAAGGAGGGCTGTGCGTCTGCACAAATTGAAAGGCACAGAGCTTTCTGCTAATATGGCTTCACCACGCAAAGCCTATAAAAAATCAGCATGGGAAACAATAAACAAAAAGAACTGAATGACTGGCTAAAAATATTTGCCCTGTTAAAGGAAAAAAAAATGGACCCACTTTTGGAACCACATAAACAAAGCTTTGTTCCTCCAATAAGAGAAGGGGGAACGTGGTCCGTGAATAATTCTGGTCCTTGTATGTGATTCAGCAATATTGCAGTGATACCCTGGAACCTGAGGAGGGTGAAATTAGAGATCCTGCCGATACTACGCAGATAGAAACCCATGAGCTGACTACTCTGGCCGAGGTCTGCAAGTATTTAAAATCCATGAAAAACAACAGCGCTCCTGGGCCCAACGGCCTTCCATCTGCGGTATTCAAATGTGCGCTGGAAGATTGGGCTAAGCTATTAGTCCCCTTATACAACTACATATTTACTACCTATCGGTTACCAGAATCATGCAAGGGCTCGATCTTATGCCCAATTTTTAAGAAAGGAGACCCCTCTTTTCCAGCTAATTACCGACTCTGTCCTATTCGATCTTGAGGCTAAGGTATATGCTCGGTGTCTTCTCGGGTCGCTAGAAAAATGGGTAGCGGAAAACATTCTATCATACTTTCAAACTGGGTTTTGATCCTCTGCCTCCACAATAGACAACATTACCACCTTAGCTATCCTGAGTCAACAAGCAGCGCAAAAAAATCATCTCCCCTCTAGTGCTGCTTTATAGACTACAGCGCTGCCTTTGACAAAGTGTCTCGCAAAACCTTATCGAGAAAACTGGACAAGTAGGGGCTCCGTCAGAGCCTGCTAGAAGCCTCATCTCCTTGCATAAGGACACATGGGTATGAGTCAGAACTGGCCCAATGACAGTCTCTGCAAAAAATTCCATCCTCAGACGGCCTAAAGCAAGGATGCGTTCTTGCTCCCCTCTTCTTCAACCTTTACACCGCCGATCTGGGGAGATTCCTGGAGAAAAGCAGTCTCCTTCCGCCAAAACTGGGCCTCACAACAACAAACCTGCACATTCTGCAATACGCTGATGATATTGTTATAATGAACCAGGCAAAATCTGGCCTCCAAAGAGCCTTGAGCACGCTCCACAAATATAATACTGCTAAAGCTCTAAAAATTAACCAGGATAAGACCAAGGTCATGATTTTCGGCTGTTGCAAGAAAAAGAAAAGTTTAACTTGGAACATTGGGCCCTCAAAGATCAGAACAACATCAAAATACAATTACCTGGGGGTCTGGTTTAGCGAGTGTTCCAGATCATCAGTCCACTTGGCCGCCTTAAAAAAGAAACCTGGAGCAATAACATACTGCCTGACCCGACTCGACGAGTCCCTGAGTAGCCCTTCTGCCGAACCTATTCTGAAGGTGATCAAAGCCACTCTTCTCCCTGCCTTAAGTTATGAGCATCAGGCCTTTCCTGGCACATTCTCGGCCAGTCTGGACCACGCCTAGGTTTCCATTTATAAAAAAAATTCTTCCATCTCTCGAATTACATCCACAGGGCAAGACTAGGACTGGAGCTGGGCCTTCAAAGACAATCTATTTTATGTGAGGCTGATACCCTGAAATATTTTATAAGGATATTAAAAGCCGCAGACAACACTCTTAAAGCCCGGTTAAAAGAAACTCTTGCCAGCTCTGGGAATCCGTGGAACCAACAAATTGGAAAGGCCCTCTGCTTTACTTTACTTCCCTAGAGATTCAAGTGCTTGTAAGGTCTGGAAAATATGTGAGACTCTTGGACAATTTGTTTTGACCCCCTCCTGCCCCTGCGCTTCCAGTTCATCCCCTCCAACCCCCGACCCCCTCAAAAAACACAGATTTTTTTCACCCCCTGTCCTAGTATCCCTGATCCAAATTATTTTATTCTTGGCTTTGGAAACCTGTCACAAGATTATAAAAGTAACTACAAGACTGCCTCGTCAGTAATATGTATATGAACTTAAATTTGATGGTTTTCTTTGATTTTGCTTTTAATGTGGTAACAGCGCTATGATGGCATTTTATTGCAATGGTTTTAACTAACGGTGCTAATTTAATAAACTAAACTAATAAACCACAAATCATCAACAAAGCCAGAAAAAGAAAAAAGCTTCTTTGGAGCAAGGCTAAACTCCAAGGTTGCACAGGCAACCCCGACCCACAGGAGAGTACAACCTATCAAACAAACTTGCATCTACCAGAAGTGTCAGTCGCTGACCGTGAGGACGGTCACGAAGCCCATGAGCATGATAGCATCATGCATCCACCTCATCCCTCATGCATGCCTCCACATGCGCCTGCTGCAAGAGTGGCTTTGCAGCACTTGGTCACAAGCCACAGGGAGTTGGGAGGATCTAGTGGTTGTAACACAAAGGGTTCAGATGTAGATACAAGAACCTAACACTAGGCAGACCTTTCAAAACACCAACTCCCTCAGTGACCATCCTGATAGATGCATCCCACAAGGGTTGGGGAGCACATTCAGGAAACATGAGGGTACGTGGTCAATGGAACGATGCAGACTCTATAAAGCACATCAACTACCTGGCACTAAAGGCATTCCAAGCCCACATAGGAAGGAAGACCATATTAATCCAAACGGACAACACCACAACTATGTTTTACCTCAACAAACAGGGAGGGACTAAATCATTCAACCTAAGCAAACTAGCTAGGTAAAATGCAAATGGGCCAATTCAAGTAAAATCAGCCAACAGGCCATTTACCTGCCAGGAAAAGAAAACAACGCATCGGATAAACTCAGCAAACAGAACAGCAGCTCGCACGTGTGGGAGATGAAACAAAGGACCCTGCAACAAGGCTTCAGCCTCTAGGGAACCCCAGAAATGGACCTATTCGTAACAATGGAGGACAAGAAATGCCATTCCTTCGCCTCCACGTACAAACCTCACCTATCAAAGGGGAATACCCTGTACCTTAACTGATCAGGGAAGTTTACATACGCTTTTCCTCAGATTTCCTCTACTACAAAGTGTTCTGGGGAAAGCCAGACAAATAGGAACAAATCTAATACTCCTAGCCCCTCAATGGGCAGGACAAATGTGGGACTCAAGCCTACCTGAACTGTCCAGGGGACAAATGATCAAGCTCAAGGCAAACAAGGACCTCCTCCCAATGCAAATGGGGGAAATCTGTCTCCCGGAACTAGCGACGCTGAGCCTAGCAGCCTAGCAGCCTGATGCCTGAATACATAGTTTGGACGTTTAAACTTACTGCAAGGAACAATGGAAATACTAAAGGAAGCAAGAAGACAGACCACAAGGCAATGCTACACAGTGAAGTGGAAACGGTACACCATATGGTGCACAAAAAAGAATGCCCTAAGCTCAATTTCCACTCAGAAAACAGTGCTCATATAGGACACATTTGCTTGACAGTAACATCAAATAGTCAAGCCTCAAGGTGACATGGCAGCAATTGTAGCCTACACCAGGGGAAATTCATGTAAATGTTTCTTCACAGCACCAGTCATCAAAAGATTCCTGGAAGGGTCAAAGAGGATTTCACCCACAAGAAGGGCTCCAGCCCCGATGTGGAGCTTAGTTTTAACTCTACTGAGTCGACCATTCGAGCCCATGCACAAACCCTGAACTCAAACAATCACCATAAAAACTGCCTTCTTAATAGCCATAACATCTTTACGATGGGTGTGTGAACTACAAGCATTAACTATTGAGGAACCATACTTGCAAATCAACAAAGACAAGGTATCCTAAGGACAAATCCTAAATCCCTACCTAAGGTAGTAAGCAAATTGCAGATGAACCAAATCATACAGCTAGCAGTTATCTTCTAAAACCTGCAAACTTGACTAGAAAGAAGCCTTCATACCCTGAACGTAAGAAGGGCTTTACTATACTATCTACAAAAGGCAAAACAACTCTGTAAAGACAATTGTTCGTATTTTACTCAAGGTCCCACACGGGAGCACCCGTGACAAAGGAGAAATTGCACATTGGACAGTAGAGGCAATTGAAGTATGCTATGCCTAGGCGGGAAAAACTCTAAACACACTACCAAAGACACACTCAACAAGGAAAAAGGGGGCAACCCTGGCCTTCATGGCCGACGTGCCAATAGACACCATATGTGTTGCGGCAACATGGGCATCCCCACACACATTCACCAAACATTACTACGTGGATATACAGATGACTAAGAAAGCTCAAGTGGGACAAAAGGTACTTCAACACCTGTTCGCAGTCTTCCTCCTCTTACCTTAGCCACCCCAAGGAGCGGGGAAACCGCTACATAATCTAATGCACAGCATGTGAATCCAGAAAAGGATTCATGCTGCAAAACAAAGTGGTTACTGTAGGAGAGTGGGGTCTGCAATCCTATGGTCACCCCAGATTTTTGCTTTTTGCTTCACTGGTTTACGACTTTCCCTGGCTGTGGGCCTGCTAATCAGACCCACAACCTAGCTGCTCTCTCTCTAAATTGACAACCATGTACTTTAGGTGCATTTACCAACTGGTACTGGGCCACCTTATCAGTCCCTGTACAGTATACCCTAGGTATCCAGTGCATAGGTGTACCCAGGGCCTACCAGGGGCTGAAGCATGTATTATGCCACCCCTGGCTGGCCATCTAAAACTGACACAACTGGCTGCATGACAGCTGGGGCAAGGTGGTGTAATAACCCCTTGCTATAGATATAGTATACCTATATCTAACCCTAAAATGGACACATATACTCCTATCAGTCACTCCTATGGCAGGCCTTATCAATCCTGAAGGCAGAGTGCTTGGAATTATGTGAGATGGTGCTCTGGCATGAGCTGAGCCCGTCTGCAGCTTGCGGAACCAAGTCCTAATAGCTGTTCCATGATAACGCTATACCATATACTCTTAAGTGCATTATCAACCTCGCGGTTAAATGCTAACTCTGGTATAACATTATCAAAACATGTCGGAGTAAGGTGTCATACGAATTGGAATACTACCCCCTCGCCAATTCTGGCGACGGGGGTAGCATTCCACCCTTCTAGAGGGGCACGACATGTATGTAACTGTGAACCCCGGTTAAAGTTAACTCGAGCCTTGGCATCACAAAATGGATGCTGCCACCACAGACACAAGTCTGACCTCCTGCTGCTGGGAGTCCTTCCAGCGAGGGAGGCTTGGACAAAGGGTTTCCTGCCTTGGGAGGTGCTAGCACCACCACAGACAGGATTTTGTGTATTGGGGAGGATAGGCCTGAAAGGAATGAGACATGCCTGGGGCACACAAGGTGTCCTGTGCATACACCGGTTCAAACCAGTTGCTGGGGCACTCCAGCCCCAGCTCTGGCGGGAAACCGGACAAAGGATAGAGGGTGTAACCACCCCCCTTCCTGGTCCCACCCAGGGGAGGGACCTAGTCAGTAGTGCAGCCCCCTTTAGCAGGATAAAGGTAGGAGCTGGTCCTATTCCAAATTAGATTAATCCTGAACTACTCTACAAGAAGAAACTCTGGACTTCGACGTTCTGTTTCACAGAAGACTGAAGAAATCTCCCTTGTGGACAAGGAGTGTCCACCCTGCAACTGCAGGCACCATCAAGCGTCCAGCGGCTTCACTTTGTCGTCTTCCCTCGAGGATCCAGACTTCAGAGCCCGACGAGACCCGGATTCCCAGACCTCTCCGACCTCAACTCACATCTGCAGCAAAACTGAGACCCGTGGGTGCGACGAGACACGTGAGACCGGCCATCTTGAAAGAAACTGCACTTCGCTTCCAGCACGACTCCCGAGGTAAACTCGACCAAGTGCTTTGGGGATTGAGAAGCCCCAGCCCGAGCAGCCCCTGCACCGAAGATCAGCCCTCCAGCTTCCACGAGATCTGCGTGGGGCCCTTCTGCTTGTTTGCTGCTCGACACGTTGTCTGGTCACTTGCCGGCTGGCTAGTGGCCTCCTAGACGAGGAACCTTTAAATCTTCACTGCTGGTCCGGTTGCTCCAGACTGGCCCTTGCTCCCTTCCAAAAGAGGGGCACCCCGGACTCTCCTAGTCCGCACCAGACGCCTTTTTCACTCACTGCGTGGGTTGCCTTTGCCAAGGCCTGTTGACTCCAATCCCGGATCCGACACCCCCGACAGCGAGAGCCTGCGTGGGACAGCTCGTGCCTCCATCCTGGTCGTCGAAAACACCTCCTGGTCCACGTGGCTGCAGAGTCAAGCGTCCACTCTTCACCTGATCGCGACGACAGCACCTGGTTCCTTCCTGGTTCCACACCGGTCACTGGCTAGTGACTTTGAACACTGTCCCCTCTGCTTTCAGGTCCTCTTCTTCACCGATCCACCTTTGGATCGCACCGTACATCTTCCTCCTGGTCGCCTGCAGCATCTTTTCTTCCAGGCTCCATAGACCTCAACGCGAGAACCCGACACACTTTGACACCTATGCACCCGCAGCCCGTGGGTGAGGTAACGAGAGCATTTCGGTGCTCAAGGGTAGTCTAACTGTCCTAGTGTCCAGTTCCACAGTCGTTTTAGTCCTAACTAGTCAGGATTGTCCGTACTCACCTGTAACTTGAACTGTACTGTCCATAGACGTTGTTACGCATCTCGCGTGTGGGTTCACACTCTGCACACGCGTTCCGTGGGCCTCCTATTACTTACCTAGAGTTAGTGTAGCGTGGTCCCATCGATCCTACAGCCTCTGGACAGCTCCATTTCTTCTATCGACTTTCTCATTCCACTTACTTAGTATATGGTTTGTCGTGCCCCTAGGTTTGTCGTGCCCCTCTGTGCAACTTGTCAAATTTTTTGTAAGAGATTGTCATGTGCTTAGCCCTCTGACCTCATAAAGAGTTCAGAGGTGTTGTTATTAATAAATATACTGTTTAATTTCATAACAACCTGTGTGGTGTCCTTTCATCTGGTATTCAAGGGGTTATATTGTGGTAAAACAGCTGGCTTCACATGCCAAAAGAGTTTAGCCTAAGACTGCTTTGTCCATGCTACCGTTAGGATAGCGGGTCTATAAGGTTGACTTGCAACCAATCACCATAAGGGTTGTTTGGACTGATACAAGGTGATCACTAGAACTAGTGAGCATCATATATCAGGCCAACTTCTCACAGTTACTTACCAGTCGGAGTAGTTTTGCAGCTTGAAGAGTTTTCTGGATTCACATGCGACCAACCTACCTCCCCTCAGAGGAGAAATGCTAACAGGTGGGACGAGATATCACGTAAACCAAAGCACTAACCTAGAGACAACAGGATTTAAAACATTGCCTAGAGAAACAAGCATTGAAAATGCAATAGGTCTCTCCTTTTATTAAGTTAAAGCCATTTGCTTTGCTAATCTATAAGAAACAGGTTAGTATTAGATTCCTTACCTTAGAATACCCCCAGGCGTCAGACTGGATCTGGAAACTTTTGAGTAGCAGTACCCTTGCGCGTCGGTAGGCGTCGTCTGCGGCTCCGCGTCCGTCGTCAGCGTCGTTGGCGCCGGGATGATGTCGCTGGATTACTTAGACGCCGCCCTCACAGGCTGACGTCAGTACCTATTTTTCCGCTCCAGCAAGCGCCGATCCGGGAACAGTGGTACCCTTTAGTCATTTTTTGACTAAACTTTTTGATCATATTTTTCGAAGTCGAACGACTTCGACGGTGCCGGTAGGGATGCCCGGGTTTAAACCCTGCGTCAACTGCAACCGACTGATGTCGGTTACCGACCCCCGTCGCCGGTGTTTTCATTGCCTGGGGCCCGACCACGATGACAAGTCGTGCCCCGACTGCCGGGCCTTGACGTCAAAGGCGAGGCGGGAGCGGTCCCGCAAGCGCCTCGAGCTCCGGCAGTTGGCCCCGCGCCCTTTGAGGTCCCAGTCCGGAAGGAGGTCGAGGGACCGGTCGCGGGGCCGGAGTCATCACGGCTCGGAGGATCGACACCACTCCTCGAGCTCCAAGTCCTCAGGTAAGAGGCACAAGAAGTCGAACAGGCGACATCGCTCTTCCGACTCCCCCCGACGCGGCCGGGGTTCAGGTGACACCACCCACGCGGCTCCGTCGGAGCCGCAGGCGTCGCGGCCTGCTCCATACCCGCCTGGCCCTGGGCAGAACGCGACGCCGGAGGAGATTGACACCTTCCTCTCGGCCATGAGGTCGCTCACTCCTCCGTCGGGTTCCGCGGCGCCTTCGGGCCCCGCGCCTCCCACTGGGACCCCAAGGTGGCCGGGTGCTTCGCCCCGGCGCCATCGGGTGCTTTGGTGACTTCGGTCCCGACGCCGCAGGACTCTGCCGGATCCGGGTTGTCGTAGGTCGACCTTACGACCTCGCCGGCTCCTAGGGTGTCGCCCCCGGCACCGACCACGGTCGACGCCATCCCCAGTTTCCCCCTCGGTCCGGTTCCGGCACCGGAGCGGCGTCGCTCAGCGCCGCATTCGACGCCGATGGGAGATTTTTACTTCTATGATCCGGCCCCATCTTTTGACCCTGAATACCAGGAGATGGGTGTCGAGGCGGATTGGGAGGGGTCTGAGGACCCTCTGGCATGTGAGTGCCAACCTTATCAGGACTGAGCAGGTGAGCTAGGGGACGCCAGTGGTCTGGACACCTCGCCAGACACTGGCTTTGTCTCCTCTCCTACCGTGGCTACAGAGGAGGGGGCAGCCTATAGTGTGGTGTTGACGCGGGCGGCCAAGGCCTTATCTCTTGAGCTCCTCGTCGCGGCCGTGAGGACTAACCTCCTCACTGAGGTCCTTAAACCGCAAGCAAGCTCTTCGGAGCCTCTGTTGCCGTTTATTGAGGCCTTGTCTGACGTTCTTCTGGGCACCTGGTCCAGGCCTGCTACAGGTCCTCCTGTAGATAGGAACGTGGCCAGACGCCACCGCCCGGCTCCGGGCGACCCTTGCTTCCTGTCCACCCACCCCCCGAGAACCTGGTCATACAGGCCTTTAACTCCCAGACCGCATTCCCGACGGCTCCCCCCGATCGGGAATCCAAGAGGTATGAGCAATATGGCAAAAAGATGTTCTCTGAGTTTGGGGTTGCGGTCAGTTAACACTGCGTGCCTCTTGGGCCGTTATACCCACTCTCTGTGGGACACGGTACGCTGCCACAATGTCCGGAGGAGGCCCGGACTAAACTCGCCCAAGCCCTTGCGGAGGGTCGAGATGCGGCACGGTACTCCATCAGATGTGGACTGGATACCACGGACTCGCTAGGTAGAGCGATGACAACGACGGTGGCGATTCGTCACCACGCCTGGCTGAGGTCCGCCAACTTTTCGGCTGATGTCCAAAACTCCCTTATGGACATGCCGTTTGATGGCCGTTGCCTCTTTGGCGACAAGGCAGACAGTGAGCTTGAGCGCTTTAAGGACTCCAGGGCTACGGCCAAATCCTTGGGCCTGTCGGCCCCATGCCAGCAATTTGCTGCCTTTCGCCCCTTTCGTGGCCAAGGAAGGGGTGCCCCCACACATCCTGCCAGCCACGGACCACAGACTAACATCCAGCGCGGTGGCGGACATGGTAACCGCCGTGGTGGTGCCTGGGGACAACGGCGCAGCAGTCCACATCCACCCCTGCAGCATCCACCTCAAAGCTCTCCTAGTCTGTGCTTTCAGGCCCACATGACGCCAGTGGGGGGCAGGGTTCGCCATCACCTCCTCCACTGGCGCGACATCACATCGGACAGGTGGGTGCTGCAAATCGTCCGAAGGGGCTACACCCTCCCCTTGGAGGCGACCCCTCCAGCCATGCCACCGCAGTACCACCGCGTGTTGGGGGATCACTTGAATCTTCTGCGAGAGGAAGTTGCGGCCCTCTTGGCCAAGGGGGCCACCGAGCGCGTTCCTGGGCCAGAAGTAGGGTGTGGTTGTTACTCCCACTACTTTCTGGTTCCTAAGAAGGCCAAAGGGGGCCTACGCCCTATCTTGGACCTGCGGAACGTCAACGGCTTCCTCCGGAAGGAGAGGTTCAAGATGCTGACACTGGCTCAGGTCTTAGCTGCCCTGGACCCAGGAGACTGGATGGTAGCGTTGGACTTACAGGACGCTTATTTCCACATCCCCGTCCTGCCGGCCCACCGGCGCTACCTGCGGTTCACGGTAGGCCACAAGCACTCTCAGTTTACCGTGCTCCCCTTCGGCCTTACCAGCGCCCCACGGGTGTTCACGAAAGTGATGGCAGTGGTCGCAGCTCATCTGCGCAGGTTAGGGGTTTCAGTCTTCCCCTACCTCGACGACTGGTTGTTGAAGGCGGGCTCGCCCCAGACAGTCGTCCGCCACCTCCAGATTACGGCCGACCTCCTGCACCTGCTGATGTTCTCCATCAATGTGCCGAAGTCGCACCTGTGTCCCTCTCAGAAGCTCCTCTTCATCTGAGCGGTTCTAGACTTGGTGCAGTTTCGGGTTTATCCTCCCGAACAGCGGGTTCGGGATATTCAGGCTCTGATTCCGATCTTTCAGCCTTTATCCCGAGTCTCGGTCAGGTTGACGCTGCGCTTCTGGGGCTGATGGCCTCCTGCATCCTTCTGGTGCATCACGCCACGTGGCGGATGTGGGCTCTGCAGTGGAACCTGAAGTTTCAGTGGGTCCAGCATCAGGGCAACTTGTCCGACCATGTCTTGATCTCGGAGGGCACTGCAAGACAGTTGCAGTGGTGGCTCACGGACCGCGATTGGGTCAGCGGCAGACCCCTCTCCCTACCTCAACCGGGGCACGTAGTTGTGATGGATGCATCCCTCCAGGGCTGGGGAGGCCACATGGGAGAGGCGGAGATCAGAGGCCTCTGGTCTCCGGCGGAGTCCTAGCTCCACATCAACCTTCTGGAGCTGCGGGCGATCTGACTTGCACTGAAGGCATTCCTCCCCTCTGTCCGGGGGATTGTAGTGCATGTGTTCATGGACAACACCACCGTCATGTGGTACTGCAACAAACAGGGCGGGGTGGGGTTGTGTGCCCAATGCCAGGAGGCTCTGCGCCTCTGGCAGTGGCTGGAACATCAGGGCGTGACCCTGGTGGTTCAACACCTGGCAGGTTCCCTGAACGCCAGGGCGGACGAACTCAGCCGTCGGTGCATGATGGATCACAAATGGCGTCTAAACTCGGACGTAGCGCAAGGCCACTTTCAGCAGTGGGGAGAGCCTTGGTTAGATCTATTCGCCACAGAAGAGAACGCGCAATGTCATCAGTTCTGCGCATTGGTATTTCCAAGGCGGCACTCGCTCGAAGACGCTTTTCGTCGTGAGTAGAGTTGCGGTCTATTGTATGCCTTTCCGCCTATACCACTTCTGCCCAGAGTGCTGAAGAAGATCAGGCGCGACCGGGCCCAAGTCATCCTTGTGGCTCCGGACTGGGCACGTAGGTTCTGGTATCCCGAGCTACTCAGCCTGTCTGTCGATCTCCCGATTCGTCTGCCTCTTCAGGAGGACCTTCTGTCGTAACAGAAGGGGACGGTCCTCAACCCGAACCTGTCCAGTCTCCTCTTACATGCGTGGAGATTGAGCGGCGGCAGTTGAAGCCATTTGACTTGCCTCCTCAAGTCTGTAATATCATTCTGGCAGCCAGGCCTCCCTCCACAAAATCGGTATACGCCTGAAGGTGGAACAAGTTTGTGGCATGGTGCACAGCAAAGGCTGTGGATCCCCTTTCTGCCCTCTTTCTGAGGTTCTCCTCTTCCTTCATTCTCTTGCCCAGCAGGGCTCTGCTCTGGGCACTCTGAAGGGCTACCTCTCGGCCATTTCCGCCTTCTTAAGGCTACCTGATCAGCCCTCTTTGTTCAAGTCCCCAATTGTAAATAGGTTTTTGAAGGGCATCACCCATATGTTTCCTCCAGTTCCTTTCGTGATGCCTCAGTGGGACTTGAACCTTGTTCTCACTTTTCTGATGTGTGCTCCCTTTGAGCCACTTCATAACTGTCCTCTTCGCCTCCTTACTCTGAAGACCGCTTTCCTGGTTGCCATCCCCTCTGCCAGGAGAGTGAGTGAGCTCCAGGCCCTTTCCTCTAAGCCTCCTTTCCTTTCAGTCCATCCGGACAAAGTTGTGTTGCGGACGCGACCCTCTTTCCTGCCCAAGGTAGTCACAGCCTTCCACTTCGGGCAGTCCGTGACCTTGCCCACCTTCTTTCCGCCTCCGCATCCCTCGATAGAGGAAGAGAGGCTCCACCGTCTGGACCCAAAACGTGCGCTCTCATTCTATTTGAATCGCACATGCCAGTTCTGGGTGGATGACCAACTCTTCGTTGGTTACGTGGGCGCTAAGAAGGGACGGGCGGTGCACAAACAAACCATTTCTCGGTGGGTCGTCTTGTGCATCAAGGCTTGTTACTCTTTGGCTCGACAGGAGCCTCCTGTGGTGCTTCGTGCCCATTCCACACGGGCCACGGCGGCAACTACTGCCCTGGGCCGGGGGACGCCTAACGACGCGCAAGGCTACTGCTACGCAAAAGTTTCCGGATCCAGTCTGACGCCTGGGGGTATTCTAAGGTAAGGAATCTAATACTAACTACTGTTTCTTACAGATATACCTTTACCGAAGGTAAGTAACTTGTGCTACAATACCATTAGCAAAGCAAATGGCTTTAACTTAATCAACGGCGCAACCTTTTGCATTTTTAGTGCTTGTTTCATTGAGTGATGCACTATCTGACCATGGTAATATTTACTTTGTGTAAACTGTATGTTCTATGCTCTTACCCTTATACTGATGTTACAACATGTTATTCAAAATGTTACTCACGTGCCCAAGTGGTCTATATGTTTCATCATAAAAAACAATTAACATATTTTGAAAATAATAGAACTATTTTGTAACAAATTGTTCAGTGGGAGAGAAATGATTAGTTTTTTTGCATTTTGTGTTACACAGAGATGCATGATAATTTAACCCTGCTGATTAAATGGGGGAAATTGTAAATAAAAGTATGTATGGTGGGCAACCTCAAAGTATGTGTTAGGAGTTATCTGTGTATCGATTTGTGGCTGAGGAGCTGCAGCTCTTTCCTTCATGATCGCTTCTGTGAACATAAGCACACGAAGACTGGTCACCCATGAATCTCTCAGCTGGGCGAGAGGGAAGGATGTGTGTGGTAGTGCTGTTCGACTCACTTATGCATAAGGCAATATGAATCCTGATATGGGTCAAAATGACTCCTAGGATTGTGCCCCTGTATTCAGAGCATACAACATCTGCCATATGCTAAGTAGGCAAAAATTAAGTGGTCCTTTCCGGTACTGGAACCAAGCCAGTGGCAAGAAAGGAAGTCTGGTGAGGCAAAGAGAATCTTTTAACTACCCTTAAGAAGCACTAGGGGTTGTTCTTTATTTTTAGGTATGCTGCTTTTATCGGCCTTACGAGAGTGTAACTGTATTGTAACTTCAGTGACTGTCTACTCTTCTAGACATTTAATCTATTTTATTGTTATAGTTATATTGATCAGAAGTGAAATTTCTTATTAGAACTTGCAGATTTCCACTGCTTCTTGAGGCCTAGTTCAGAACTGCTAAGTCGGTTTTAGCAAACATTTTTCAGGGTTCTAAAAGACAGCCACTATCATTATGGAGGTCAATAGTTTAAAAAGGTCAGATCAATACAGCATAATATGATTTTAATAAAAACAAATGAATCTTCCATCCCAAACTAAGACGTGTTGGCTCTTTAAGGTAGCTGCTAATACATTCTACTGCCTTCCTATAAGAACAGTGTACACAATCCTAATACTGGTTGGTGGGTCCCAGTTGCAAAATGTTACTGTTTTTACCAGTTACATTTTTGTCTTCCTATTACTGGCTCTGATTTCCATCATCTGTTTCCAGCAAATCTCTAATCGGTTATGTCAAAATTCTATATTCTTCTGTGATTTCTGAATTTAAAAAATGTTTTGTTTCTAAATCACTTAAGATGGAACTGCCTTTGTTTTCAAGTTGCACCTCCTCCTGCCCCTCCCACCCCCGTCCTCCCGCCCCTCCCACCCCCGTCCTCCCGCCCTCCCCCAGGTCACCAATGCGATATGCCCTCTGCTCTCCAGAGTGTAGGTGTGAGCTTTGGCAGACACGTGATTGAAACTTGAGGCCGGCACAACTGGCGTAAACATGCCGAGCACACTAACAGATGCCTTGCACGAGGTTTATTGGAAGGAGTTGCTGACCAGTAACTCTCCAGCTGCCAGTCGTATACAGAGCAGGCGATCACAGTTAACGTTAGTGCATCACAGTCGGCAGAAATGCTGAGCTTGCCTGAAAGGCCATCTATATCAGGAGAGAGCATCCCTGTTATAGATCTCTGAGGCAAGGGCAGAGCCGGACATATTAATCAGTCTTTTCAGGCTGTAATTGGTGCCAGCTCTTCCAAGATGGGGCGCTAGGGCTGCTTAGCTGTGCCTTACACCTCTCCTGTAGTTAGGTTAGGAGTAAAATGTGCATGTAAAGTAGACGGTTCGTGGTGGGTGTTTAGAGGGCGAACACCATGAATTAAAAGGAGTCACAATTGTAAATTATTTTTATTATGACCACAATTTGGATACTGTGCTTTCTCCTCCTAATCATACGCATGATGAAGTAAGCCTCAATAACTTTCTCCACATATATACTTGATTCAAACCCCCCTCACCCCTACTTAGAGTTAAGATGATAAAATCCATCAAAGGACAATCTTTTGCTTCTTTGTTGTCGAAGCTGTGCGCCAGTTAAGTCTGTTGATACCGGAACTGTTTCAAGAACGACTATCAGGCATTTACCAGCGTAGTTCATGTTAAACTTTGTCTTCCGCAAGATTGCAGTGTGAGTGTTTAAAATAAGTCTAGTTTTTTGTTTTACCGTTTATTAAAAATAAGATGTGATCTTTTTTGTCTGGTAGTGGTCTGAAAGTAAGTGACAATATGTGTTATTGATTACCACAGTAGAACAGTCTGGAAACAGAATCCTGTAGGCATACGGTCTCCTGGCTGCAAACTCGGGAGGGAAAGCACGCAGCCATGCGCGCGCACATCTCTCGTCCACATTTTGTCCACCCGTATGCTAATTAAAGTAAACAAAGATGGCGTCGGGCTGACCACATGTGCGTGCATTTTTTGTCCCTCCGTGCGCACGTCTTGAATCGATTACAAAAGGCCCTTGCATGGCGAGAGCAGCACTGCTAATGCCAGGCGAGACCTAAAAAGGGGGGGGGGGTCCAAAGATGGGTGCCACGCACAGGAACTTCCAGGGCACCATCTGAAGTCACCCCACGAATGCACCTAGCACCAAATTGTGGTTGACGCCCCGAACAAGCAAAAAAAGAGTATTCAGGACCCAACCACTAGATGGAGGAATAATGCACAGCATGTGAATCCAGAAAACTTTTCAAGCTGCAAAACTACTCCTATTGGTAAGTAACAACTTCGTTTTCTTTGGCCAGCTTAGACTTGGTCGCCCTGTGCCAGTAGCCTACTGGGCCAATAGACTTCATCCCTGTGTAACATGGCCAGCCAGATCTTACCAGCGGTCCTGAAAGAGTTCTAGGCGTCCTTAGCTTAAATTGTGCTGGTCTGCACACCACTGATTGCAAAGGGTGTGAGTAGTCCCCACTATTGGGGTGGTCCGTCACCAACCAGGAATTAAATGTACAGGCATCCTCGTGAACTTTGATGGATCCGCCTGTGTGGTGAGAAAGCAGACTATGCCCTGGAGCACTTAAAGGAAAGCGGAGCTAAATCACTCTCTGGGTTTTTCAATCCCTACCAGTCTGGTCCCTCGTTATTTTTGGTCCTTCAGAGGAAATTCCAGAGTTGTGATGTGTAGACCGTGCCATCCCCTTTCAAAGCAGCTACCTCAGTGCTTTTGTGGCCAGAGATTGGCAGATACCTTGCAGAACACCAGGAACATGGATCTTCCAGACCCTCTCCCTTATGGCGTCAGCCTCCAAGCTGCTTTAGTTTTCCCTAAGCTGCACATAACCACTGGCGGCAGGATTCATCATTTTCTGCCAGGGTGGCAGACCATCACATCAAGCAGGTGGGTTCTCCAGATCGTCCCGGAGGGCTATGCCTTTCTTTTTCTTTCCGACCTTCCACAGCTTCCACCACATCAGAACAGCCCTGAGAGGAACATCTGCCCATTTTTCTGCAAGCTGTACTGTTCACAGTAACATAAAGGACCTGGTGTGGGAGTTTGGGCTGGACTCTTCCCATGGAGAGCAGGGTAAAGAATGATTTGTGATTGGAAGTGAATGTTTGACAATGTTCAGCATTCCGTCCATCATCTTTTTGTGTTGCTATAGTTGCCCTAAGTGGGAAGGTTATGCCCAGACGTGGGTCCATTGCTCGCCATGCCACTGGATTCAAGCTATTCTGGCTGATATGGGGCGATAATCCGAAACTGGTCCTAAGGTGCTTGTTTCTGGTCCAGAGAGGACCTCACCTGGCAGGTCAGGCTGGACTGTTGCCAGGGGTCGCAGGGTCAAGACTGATTTGGATATGGCTGTATCTAAACTGGGTTGGCATGCTGAGTAAAAAAACGACTAATTTAACCCAGATCGGAAACTGTAGGTGAATGTTTGACAATGTTCAGCATTCCATCCATCGGCTTTTTGTGGTGCTACTGTTCAAAGGGGTCATTGAGAGGGAGCCCGCCTTGGAAATACATGTTACTCCAGGTGTTTCCTCATGATGGAGACCTTCATCCTATTTTAGAGCTTTGCCCTCTGAATGCCTTCACATGGAAGGCCAGATCCAAAATGCTAATACTGGTATAAGCTCTATCAGGCCTGGATCCAAGTGACTGGATGATCACCTTGGACCTGGAGCAACACAGACTTTCATGTGCCCATCCTGCAGTCTCGGACATTACCGTTGAGTCAAGGTCAGCCAGGAGCATTTTTAGTTTGCCATGCTCGCCTTTGGCCTTAACAGCACCTTTTGGCAGTGTACAAAAGTGATGTAGGGTTGCCACACATCCTTTGAAGGGTACCAGCTGGCTTAACATCACATCCAAATTATCTTAATCTTACACTCGCAGAGCTGTCCGTTGGCCTACTGGCCTCATGCATCCTGCCAGGTGACGTGCAGGTTGTGCATTATGATTTGAAGACTCAGTGGGACCTACACCAAGGAACCTGGCGCAAGTCATCCAGTTTCCAGAAGAGCTGCACTGGTGGCTGCTATACTGTTGTGTTTCCAGCATGACCTATTGTAGTTTTCCCTATGTTATCCTAATTGTACACGTTGTAGTCCTCATTTTCATTTGCACATGTTACTATATAAACTCGTTTCGATTTAGTGCCACATTGTACTTTACGCGGAACCCGCGTGTTTTCACATTCTGTTCTTTTCCTGGGATTTAATCTTAACACCACTGACCAGGTCAGACAATAACGTCCCTTCTTATTCTATCTGGCCAGGCACCAGCACCTAGACGTAATAAAAGAATGCAGCTATTTATGCAAAAACATGCCATGTCATATAGATGAGCACATGAGCAAAAAAGACACACATGGAGCAAGAGTTCTGCAACAAGAGCACTGCGTCTGCTGAGATATAGAGCATCTGTGTATGCGAAGATACCGTGTAGCAGGTATTCTGCTCCTACACAGAACTGGGCATAGAGACCTGGAACCTCAGTGAATTAGGGTGTGCCAAAACTCACATTAGTACCCAATATCCCCTACCAGACTAGTATCAGTATCTCATTGGTTCTTCCATAACACCAATGATTAGACAACCCAGAACATGGAACTTAGATTACCTCAGGCAATGTGGAACACATGAACACTCTTTCATTATACTCTCTTACCAGTCCAAAACAGGGAGTAAAAGAAGACATGTGCAAGTTTGAAATATTTATGTTCGAGGCATATGAGCTGTAGATTGCACACTGTGCATAGATCGCCACCTAGTGTTGGGCCCGGATGGTTGCAGTTTGTTTTTGTCCTAAAAAGTTCTTTGGAAGTCACGAGATAGGTGACTCCTCCTTTGGACCACACTGTGCATGGGCATCGGCTCCATCCCCAGATTGTTTTTGTTTTTCCGCCATCGGGCTCGAATGTGTTTCCTGCGCTCCGGTTTTGAAACGAATTTCCTTTGGCGCGCAATCCTCACCCAGTTCGACGGTATTGTTTCGATCTCTCTCCATCAACGCGATTCTTCACCACTCCGAAGTCTTCGATTCCGGTCGTCTGCGAAGGCCTTGGTGCCTACCTAGGCTTTACTTCCTGGCTCTTGGAAAGGACGCCATTCAAAAAGTGTACTCAATGTGGGTCGAAGTTTCCCCACACCGACCTACATGAAGTGTGCCTAAAAAACCTGCGGAGCCAAAATCCTTGACACCGAAGGATATGCCCTATTCAGAGGAACTTTTTACACCTGATCCTAACCAAAAAACTCTTGTAAAGGATCCTAAGACTGGTAATTGACTCTCCGCTCCAAGAAGACACCACTTGAGGCGCCAGCACCTCCTCCTCCTCCAAAGAAGATGGACATTGCAACCTCTCCATTAAGGGTCCCTTCTCCACCACCTACCCATACTGTTCCTCCTCCTACACCTCCCCCACCTCACCATTCACCTACATCATCCCCTAAACCTGCCGATGATGCAGACAGACTCTGATGACACAGATGGGGATACACATGACCCATCAGGGACCAATAGTCCCCCTCAGTCACCTAATCCATGGGAGGATTACAACACCCCTGATGTGCCTTATGTCCCACAAGATGATATATATACCCTTCTAGACCTTCCCCACCAGAGGACACTATAGGTGTTAACCTACTAGTCCAAAGAGCTTGTACAAAAGATACTGGGCACACGTTGGAGAATTGACAGTACTGATACAATGAGAATAACTCGTGAGGCAATTGACACCGGTGGTATACAATATTGATTGTTTATAAAGATGGTATTCTTCAAAACGAAAAAACGCCAGCCGACACGTGTTTCGTCATCAAGGCGATGCCTGTGACTCTTCAGGGCTGTAGTCACAGGCATTGCCCTGATGACGAAACACATGTCTGCTGGCGTTGTTTTTTTCATTTTGAAGAATACCATCTTTATAAACAACCAATATTGTATACCACCGGTGTCAATTGTCTCACGAGTTATTCTCATTGTATCAGTACTGTCAATTCTCCAGCGTGTGCCCAGTATCTTATGTACATGTTCTAGTGTTAAAGGTTTTGCTTTTAACTCCTACAGAGGTTCAGGGTTGTTTCCTCTGCACTGGATGCACCGTTAACATTTATTTTTTGAATCAATAAACATACAAAAAACAAATCGCACTAACTGCTTGAGCGCCACTTTCCTGCTACCTCTCAAACCCTGCGCAGTTGTTCTAGTCCAAAGAGCTGCCCAATATCATGGGGTGGACTTACACACCGATGTGGTGGAGGAAGATTTCCTACTAGATACTTTTGATAACACACAAAGGTCTACTGCCATTTTGCCAATGCTTAAGGGTGTCATCAAGCACGCAACAGAGGTTTTTAAGGATCCTGTCAGGGCAAGGGTCCTCAATCCTCGCATTGAGGAAGAAATATAAAGCTGCCCCTACAGATCCAGTCTACATTAAAGGTCCAGCACCATAAGACTCCTTAGTAGTGTCTAATGCACGTAAACGTGTTCATTCTCAGACATCAGGTGAGGCCTCCCCACCAGACAAAGAATCTAAGCTACTTGACGCCTCCAGCAAAAGAACAGAATCACAAGCAGCTAATATCTGGCGCATTGCCAACACCCAAGCGTTGCTGGCCAGATTTGACAGGGCACATAATGATGAACTAGAGGTAAAAATATATAAATACAAAAATAGGGCCAATGAACTTATACAGGAAGGTAAGAATATTACTAATACTTCCATTCGTTGTGCCCTAGATGCTGCAGATACTGCCTCAAGGGCAATCAATACCAGCACCCTACTACGTAGACATGCTTGGCTACGTATTTCAGGTTTTAAACCTGAGGTACAAAACTCCATCCTTAATCCGCCTTTGATGAGACACATTTATTTGGCCCTAATGTTGATGTGTCTTTGAAAAGGATTAAAAAAGACGCTGATACATCAAAATCTATGGGGGCCTTGCAGCACCAAGCTCCCAGACGTTGTTTTCGTCGCTCATCATACAGAGGCAACACTAGAGGCTACTCCTCGGAAAGTCCCTCCACTTCTTACAAAACCCCTAGCCAATCCACATTCACTAAGGGCTACCAGAGAGGTGGTTACAGGGGTAACAACTACAAAGGCAGAGGCAAAACCAACAACTCCCGCTCTGCCTCTACCCCTACCCAATGACTTTCCTCCCCTTCCCCCCCAACATTCCACTCCTGTGGGGGGGAAGACTGCAACAATTCCTTCCTGCCTGGACCAACATCACATCAGACAGGTGGGTGCGACAAATTATTCAGTCAGCTTACTGTCTAGAACTAACATCTACCCCCCCAAACATACCACCCAAACAGCGTCCAATGTCACAAGAACATCTATCACTGTTAAAGCAAGAAGTAGTATCTTTGCTACAAAAAAGTGCAATAGAACCAGTTCCTCTGCACCAACAGAACAAGGGGGTTTACTCTCTATATTTTCTAATCCCAAAAAAGGACGGCTCTCTAAGGACTATTCTAGACCTCAGACCGATAAACATATATATACAGTCAGACCATTTTCACATGATCACACTCCAACAAGTCCTTCTTCTCCTGTCAAAAAACGATTTCCTTGCTACTTTATATCTCAAGGACGCTTACTTCTACATTCCCATGCACAAAGCTCACAGGAAGTGTCTCAGATTTGTAATAGACTGGCAACACTATCAATTCAAAGTACTGCCATTCGGAGTCACAACAGCACCAAGAATTTTCACCAAGTGCTTAGCAGTAGTGGCAGCGCATTTACGAAGACTCTACATCATGTCTTCCCGTACCTCGACGACTGGCTCATAACAGCCAGCTCATACAACCAATGCGTGGAACACACTCATGCCATGATACAGCTGCTCCACAAATTGGGGTTCACAATCTACCACGCCAAGTCCCATCTACAACCATCCAAAGTACAACAGTACCTTGTGCCACAATAAACACAAACAGCACTTGCTTATCCCACTCCAGCAAGGATAGCCAGCATTCAAACTCTTCTAGCCAAGTTTCAGCTACAACACTCCCTTCCAGCACGAGTGTTCATGCAACTCAAAGGGATGATGGCTTCTTGCATTTTCATAGTGCCCCATGCAAGACTTCAAATGCGTCCGCTACAAGAATGCTTATCACGTCAATGGAACCAGGCTCAAGGTCAATTAACAGACCTAGTGTTGGTAGACGGTCGGACTCATTGCTCTCTGCAGTGGTGGAACACCAAAAACCTTTCCAAGGGACGACCGTTCCTAGAGCCAGTTCCTCAGATAATCTTGACTGCGGACGCATCGCTCTCCGGCTGGGGAGCCCACCTACTGCAATACACCATGCAAGGCAGGTGTACACCGCAACAAAAGTTACTCCACATCAATCATCTGGAGTTACTAGCAATATTCTAAGCACTAAAAGCTTTCCAAAAGCAAGTCTCTAACAAAGCTGTGTTAGTCCGCACAGTCAACATGACAGCCATGTATTACATACAAAAGCAGGGAGGCACACACTCCCTGCAGCTCTCTCAACTAGCACAGGACATATGGCGGTGGGCTATACCTCAAAACATATTCCTTCTAGCCCAGCATGTTCCAGGAGTACAAAATACCATAGTGGATCTGTTAAGTCGTCAAACACAACAGACCCACGAGTGGGAAATTCATATACAAGTTCTTCAACCATTCTTTCAGATGTGGGGCAACCTCACATAGCCCTATTTGCCACCCACGAAAACGCAAAATGCCCAAGCTTCGCTGCCAGATATCCACACCCACTGTGCAAGGCAATGCGATATGGATGAACTGGTCAAACAGATTTGCGTACGCTTTTCCACCGCTACCACTCATGCCACTAGTAGTACGCAAACTACAGCAGCATTCACTCACCCTCATCTTAGTTGCTCCAACGTGGGCCAGACAGCCGTGGTACACCACACTGCTACAACTGTTTGTAGTACCGCACCAAAAATTGCACCTGTCTTCACACCTCTTAGCACAGAACCGTGGAGAGATCAGACACCCGGACCCATCTCAGCTCAACCTTGCGATCTGGCTCCTGAAATCCTAGAGTTTGGATATCTGAACCTTCCTCCAGACTGCATGAATGTCATAAAAGAAGCTAGACATCCAACCACTCGGGCATGTTATGCAGCCAAGTGGAAACGATTTGTAATATATTGTCACAACAACAATATTGATCCTCTAGATGTGTCTATTCAACACATCATAGGATACTTACTGCATCTCCAAAGATGTAACTTAGCCTATACCTCTCTTAGACTACATCTTGTTGCAATAGCAGCATATCTGCAAAACAGACATCTATTGAGTGCCTGCCATTAAAGCCTTTATGGAAGGCCTTAAAAGAATAATTCCTCCCAGAGTACCACCTTCACCTGTGTGGAATTTAAATGTTCTCACACTGTTAATGGGACCTCCCTTCGAACCCTTAGACAAATGTGAACTACAATTTTTAACGTGGAAGTTTGCGTTCCTAGTAGCTATTACTTCTCTGCGAAGAGTTAGTGAACTACAAGCACTAACCATTCAAGAACCCTTCTTGCAAATGTATCATAATAAGGTAGTTCTCCGTACTAATCCAAAATTTTTGCTCAAAATCATTTCTCCCTTCCATCCAAAATTCTTGGCCAAAATCATTTCACCTTTCCATCTCAATCAATCTGTGGAACTGCCAGTTTTCTTCTCGCAGCCACAGACAGTAGCAGAAAGAGCTCTTCATACCCTAGATGTCAAAAGACCATTGCTATACTACATAGAAAGGACACAACCCTTTCGTAAGACAAAACAACTTTTTGTGTCTTTCTCACCACCACACAAAGGTAATCCCATTTCAAAATCTGGGATAGCTAGATGGATTGTCAAATGCATACAAATTTGTTACCACAAAGCTAAACATACGTTCTCTGTTCCTCCTAAAGCCCACTCTACAAGAAAAATAGGTGCTTCAATGGCATTTTTAGGGAACATTCCCCTAGATGACAACTGCAAAGCAGCTACATGGTCTACACCGCACACATTCACAAAACACTATTGTGTCGATGTGCAAACCAAACAAGCTAATGTGGGCCAGGCTGTTCTCAAAACATTATTCCAAACTACTACAATAGATAGGGGTGGTCGCCGCTAGGAGTGGGTACTGCTGTACATTCTATGCACAGTGTTCAATCTGCAGCACATATGCCTCGAACGGAAAATGCTACTTACCAGTATGCATCTGTTCTTGGCATGTAGAGCTGCAGAGTTGCACATGCCCACCCGCCTCCCCGGCTACCCTTGTCTGTTCCAGTATTATCTTAATTAGATACAAATTATATGGGCATCCTTCCTTTTTCTTGCAAAGCGCCATCATTTCCCTATGGCGAAAAACAATCTGGGGATGGAACCGATGCCCATGCGCAATGTGGTCCAAAGGAGGAGTCACCTATCTCGTGACTTCCAAAGAACTTTTCAGCACAACAACAAACTGAAAACATCTGGGCCCAACACTAGGTGGCAATCTATGCAGTGTGCAACTCTGCAGCTCTACATGCCAAGAACAGATGCATACTGGTAAATAGCATTTTCCCTCTAATGCTGTGTTCTCATTCGCAGTATCTTGGCTAATACAAGCATACATATTATAAGCAACAAGATTATCAGCATAGTTACTATTCCATAAAATAAAAAGGGAGAAAGCGTGTTATAATGCTAAATGGAAACAGGTTTTAAATATACCTATATTTCACCCTCCCTTGCTAGTAGGTTATTTTATATCTACAGAAGGTCTCTTGGGATTACAAGGGCGGCCCGTACCTCTGGTACTTAGCAGAAATAGATCACATCAGATTCTGCACCAGCTCTCAGCATGCGATTGTTCTCCAAGTGTTTGTGATCATGCCTACGCAGTGCATTATTAAACGAGCCAAAATCAGAGGTGGCCACAGCTGCATATATGTTATGTCTAGAACATGCGCTGATTAGTCCGAACAACAACCACTGTGTTGAAATAACCTTGAAGGCCTTGGCACTCACTGTTCAGACAAAGATTACCAAGCAAGGCTACTAATATAGAAAAACATATTATTCTCGTGTAAAGCAAAACACTCTGCTATACTCTAAACATTTATTATAATGTGCCGTGTGCAAAAGGCGGCAGAAAGGAAAAATGGCGTTTAAACTTCTAATAAGCTCATGTCAACCTAACAGTGTAAATGCAAGGCTCAGCCCCACGACAACGGGTTCTGGAATGTGAACAAGGCCGAGGGAAACCCAAGACTTGCGTGAAGCTCAGCTAAAGAATGAACCAGTCTCTCCTAATTAAACATATTTATAATGCAAACTTGAACAGAAACTATATAGACTTTTCACAAAAAACACACAAACATTTAAATTAGAGTTAGTCACTCTTTCTGTATTCCACAAATTATCATTCATAAATATTCTCAATGCATTATAAATGATTGTCATCATGTATGCAAAATCAACAGAAAGAACATGTTTTAAATCTTAGCAAATACATTTACAATAGAACCCAATGCTTTTCGTGTTATGAAAAAAACCCTTCCTCCGGGGTAATCTGATCCAAATGTTCACAATTAGGTTGACGACATTCCTCCGTTCGGATCTACTACACAAATCAAATGTGTATACAATGAGCCATTGTCATATCATGGTATTAACACATAATTGATATTAACTAGAATTAGGATTTGCATTCAAAAGAACTTAAAGATAAAAGAAAAAGTGCAAAAGTGATTGAAATTTACTGTGCTGGGGAAATACTATAGTACTTGCAATCGATGGAAAACATTATTCAAGTGACTTGTGGACTGTGAGGAACAGACTACTATCAAACACCATTGCCCCCTGTGAACTGTAATGCCACACAACAATGCAAAAAGGCTATAGCTGCTTACCCTCCAAATCAAATCTGTACTCTAAAAGATGACCGCAACAATGCGAAACACTGTGAAAACAGCACCACCCCAATAAGTATCAAGCGTATACTCAACAAGCCTATTATTGCAGCAAGTTAAGACAGGGCATCCTCAACCGCATTTGTTTGAAAACGCTTACCGATATAAACGATGGGGCCGCAAGTGTTACTCCGTGGTGAACTTAAAGAAATGAACTTTTAAGTGATTTAACAAACGAGGGAAAAGTATATGTATATATCTCCTCAAATTCCCATAAAAACCAGTCCTCGTCTCAAGTTTTCGTATAACACGAAACTCCCCACTATAACCGCTGAGAGATAGACCGCAGTGTTCAAATGTTCACGTCCGCAGCGTGCGTAATGACGTGTACCCTGTGATGACCCTTTTTAAAGGGCCAGATCGGAAAGAAGTAAACTCGCTGCAAAACTTTATTGCGCTGCATCTCCAATCATAGGAAGACATCGTTGTATAAATGCAACATGCCTATCAAGTAAAAAAAAAAAAAACCTTGAGTCATACAATCTTTATGTGAAATTGCTCAGAAACCATTTCCGAGAGCAGTCTCCACCGAACCCTGTATAAGTGCTATATATAATCACCATCGTCAATTCTACTGACATAATCTCCACTAAACTTCCTCGTGACAAATTCTCAACGCCATAAGTCCCAGGAGGTATGACCTTTCTTCAACAGAGTAGTGTTACCTACGCCACATTCACTGAGCTTCATTCGAGTCTCATCTTAAATCACCACTGCCAATTACACGAACGTGATCACCACTAAGCTTCTGATGTGGTGAAATTTCACTGAACACCAAGGGATGTTTTAAAATAAAAAAAATGAGTTTGGGGAAGACCATCGTTTTTATCAGGTTTACCCTTCCAATTATGGTTAATGGTAAATGAGCCCAGCTTGCCAATGACTTGCTGCTCTCCTTGCTGACTTTAAGGTTGATTTCTGGGATTCTCTCAATCTCCTGTGCGACCATGAATCCCAGATATCTTATCTCCGTTTTGTTGTTCACTTGTTGTGTGATCATACTCCAAGCAATGAACTCTTTTTGTTGCATTTACTTTATAGCCTGAAATACTACCAAACTGGGAGGCCAAATTATACAATATTGGAACCGCCGAGGGTAAATCTGATGTGGACACAATCAAATCATCTGCGTACAAAGCCACCTTCGTTTCCCAGCTGCTTTATTTAAGAGGGAGGATTCTGCCTTCCTGCCTGATTTTTACAGCCAAGGGCTCTATACATTTTAAAAGTAAGGGGGATAAAGGGCATCCCTGCCTAGTTCCTCTCTAGATTTAGAAAAAGGCGGATAGATTCCCATTCACCAAGACTGTGGCAGTGGGCGTTTGATATATCAGGCTCACGGTACTACAGAAATTATCTCTTAAGTTGCACAGCCTTAATATTTTTTGCAAGTAAGACCAGCTTACCCTATTGAACTCCTTAGTGGCATCTAAGGTGATAATGGCCAGGGGAGTTTTGCGAAGTGTAGCTAAATCTAGCTCACCTATTTAGATTCGAAGTCCGATCCTGAATCCCTCTACCACAAACAAAGCCTTTTTGATCTTCATGTAGAAGGCCTCCCACCACCCCATTTAACCTCTCCGCTAAGATCTTAGCGAAGATTTTGTAATCGCAATTAAGCAGGGAAATAGGCCTGTCTGAGCCGCACAAGTTGGGTGGCTTTGCTGGCTTTAAAATCAGCGTGACTATGGCTTCATTCCAGGATACTGGCATGTCCCTTCCTTCTTCGAAGATGTGTGAGAATAGTTTCTCTGTAACAGGAATGAGAACCTCACTCAAACACCTATAAAATTCAGAAGGTATACCATCTGGACCCGCCTCTTTCCCAGATTTTCAAACCATACTGGCCTTCCTAGATTCATTCCCTATAATGGGGCTATTAAGTTTGCCAGCCTCTCTATCCTCCATTTTAGCCAGAACATCCTGACCCAACCAGGCCTCAATATCCTCTTCAGTTACTCGTAATTGCTCTTAATATACCTTCTCGAAATAAACATGAAAGACCTTTTCTGTTTCTATGCTAGTTGTAAGGTCCCTCATTTCTAAGTTTACTCATGAACCCTTTTGCCAGGTAATTTTTAGCTTTCCAGGCGAGCAGTTTTCCACACCCTTCCCCGTATTAAAGTGTGCAAGTTTGCTTACTTGCCACCTTTTCCTTAATCTCTCTTCGATCACCCCAGCTAATTACAATTTGAGAGTTTGGAGAGAAACTAATAACTGCTGTTCCAACTGCTGAATACTCCGGAATGAAGGACACAATTGATTTTAAATAGACTTGGGATACAAAGTCCTGGTATTTTCAGGGCTTAGAAACCTTGTTTCGAGCCTATTTGATTACCACACAAATGATCCTGAATGAAACAATCTGGCAAACTACTTGTTTAGGATTGACTAAAATTAAAGAAATGAATGCTCCGTCCAGTCCCTCTGTTGCACGCCCCTTAAATAATTGGCAGAATCTTACAAATTGCATTGAAGACCAGTTAAATAGCATGGTGCAGGAATGGCACATTTAATTATTTTTCGAGTCTAGGTAGGTGGTTGTCGCCAGTAGACCTGAATGGTTGTCCTGCTCTTTTTCTCAAATTCACACCTGGGTTTAAATCCAGTAGATCTGATCCCCCGATACTGCCAGTCAACACATTCTGTAGTAGGGGATCTCTGTGTATAATCATAATCGAATAGACCTGCCCATGTGTGTGGACCCCGGAGCAATCAAAATAGTCTCTTAAGGGGTCTTCTTCTGCAGTCCTGCATAGACACTTAAGAGAAAATCAAAGACAAATAATGCAGCCTAACATTAACCAGGCTACATTGGCCAGCACTTCATCCTGAAGTAAAAAAGGATAGGCAAATAATATATAAATTTACACATTTTACAGTTTCACACCTAGAGAAACTCCCCTTCACAAAAATCCTTTGTCATGATAGAGAGGAAGGGTTAGACAGACAAGCCTCATAGGCTGCCATTATGTGTCTGGAAGAGGGATACCCTGCCTTTAAGGAACACTCCAGAGACCCTCGGTATCCCTTGATGCACAGCTCCAGGCAAGTTACTTTCAGTTCTTTTTTCCGGCTCCTGCTAGCAGGACCCTGGACCATTGAACTGTACCTTTTTGGGTATATCTTCAATTTTTGGATATTTTCCAGTGAGATTTGTGTTTCACTCTACGTCTGGGTCTTCCTCTTCCAGTTGCTGTCTTTTTTGACCAGTTTTACCACCTCTATCTTGTTGAAATGCCAGCTTTATTCGACAAGTGCCCTGAGTGTGGTATGAAGAAGGCCAAGTGTGACCCCCAGAGTGTGCATACTCTGTCTGCCTGCTACTCATGTACCTGACTCCTGTGAAATGTTATGTTATGTTAATTGAGTCTTGTGTAGCGCACGGCTACTCATAGTGTCCCGGCGCTTTATTGTAACTGAAATCACAACATAACAGGAAAAAAACAGAGCAGAAAAGATAAACAGAAAAAAACCTAACTAAAAGTGAGACTACTGCCTACAGGGTAAAAAGCCAAGTTTTCAGGTCCTTCCTGAACGCCAACAAGTTAGAGGTACTACGCAGTGCCACTGGCAAGGTGTTCCACAACTGCGGAGCCAGCAGACTAAAAGACCGGCCTCCAATGCGTGCCCTTTTTATCCGAGGGACCATGGCAAGACACAGAGATCCAGATCTTAGAGACCTTGCCGGATGATAGAAGGAAAGCCTTCTCTGAAGGTATTTAGCTCCAGAAGCGTGTAAAGCCTTATGAGCTAAGGTCAGCGCCTTAAACATTATCCGCTTCAGGACCGGAAGCCAATGGAGTGACTGCAGTAGGCCCGAGACCCTAGCACGGCCAGATAAGCCATAAATGGCCCGTGCAGCCGAGTTCTGGACCACCTGCATCCTTTGAAGCAGATACTCTGGCAGGCCAAGATAGAGAATGTTGGAATAATCCATTCTCGAGCCAATTAAGGCCTGGACCGTTACTTTCCTGTGCACCTCCGATAGTATAGGCAGAAACTTACGGAGCATCCGAAGAAACCCGAAGCAGGTGCCAACAAGCCCTAGAATCTGGGGACGCAGAGTTAGACCGTCATCTATCTTAATTCCCAGGTTCTTGGCTATCCGGGAGGAGGCTGCAGGAGGAAACATATTCACAGGCCACCATTTTTGCCAGTCTGGATCTGTTTTACAGCCAAAAAAGAGTACCTCCGATTTATCCGAGTTGCACTTGAGGCTGTTTAGATGGAACCAATTAAAAACAGCCCCAAGGCAACCCTGGATACTCTCACCATCGAAGTCCGCTCCCTTCTGGCAGGTGAAAAGGAGCTGAGTGTCATCGGCGTAGGAAACGATCTGGGCCCCGAAAGACTCCGCCAAAGCCGCCAGGGGGGTCATAAAGATGTTAAAGAGGGTCGGGCTCAGCACTGAGCCCTGAGGAACTCCGACCCCTAGCGACGGCATCACGGCGGAGCTAGTGGAGGCCCAGACCGTTAGTTGCCGGCCGGCCAGAAAAGATTTAAACCAACCGAGCACCGTCCCCCTCAGACCGATCTCAAAAAGCCTGGCGAGGAGACCCTAATGGGGGACGGTGTCGAAAGCCGCCGACAGGTCTAACATCACAAGCATCACTTTACCACCCGAATCCAGCACCTCCTTAACAGCCTCCGAGACTGCCAGGAGAGCTGTCTCGGTACTGAAATTGGCGCGGAAGCCAGATTGGGAGGGGTGCAACAGGTCATGAGATTCCAGATGATCCGAGAGCACCCTGTGCACGTGCTTCTCAAGGATCTTAGCGAAGGCGGGCAGAAGCGAAATGGGCCTATAATTGGCCAACACCTCCGGATCCAGTCCGGGCTTCTTAAGTAAAGGGATGATCATTGCCTGCTTCCAGGCCTCCGGAACCACCCCTTCTCCAAGAGAGCGATTCAAAATAGGATTCACGATGGGATTGAGGACCTCGGCCATTTTAGCCAGAAATTTGGCCGGACAAGCGTCAAGAGGTGATCCTGACTTCAGGCCGGCCATCAATTCCCGCGATGACGTAGCGGAAAGTGATGGAAAATCAGCCAAAACCGGGCCTACGCTGGCAGAAATGGCAGAAGCATCCTCCGGGTCACCAGATGCATCCGGTCCCCTCGGAGGGAAGGAGTCCTGGATCAGCTTGATCTTGGAGGTTAAAAAATTGGCCAAGGCGCTTATCCACGCCTCCGTAGGGGGTGTCTTGGTCTCAGAGGCTCGGGGAGCCATAAACTCCCTAACAATGGCAAATACCTTCTTACAGGAATTGGAAGCAGTTTTAATTCTCCTGGAAAAATAACTTCTTTTCTCGGTGAGAATGTCACGATGATAAATTTTAACCGCGGCTCGGTAGGCCAGTTTAGCAGCGGGGTCATATTGCAGACGCCACGCTCTTTCGGCGACCTTGCACTGCCTTCGTGATATCAGCAGCGCTTCCGTAAACCAGGGTGCGGACTCCCGTTTTACAGCGTCGCGAAGGGGCTTCACCGGGGCCAGATCGTCGAGCCTCTCCGTGAGCCACACATGCAACCGCTCCAGGTCCCTATGCAGGTCATATTTGTCATTCTTTCTCCAGGAGGACCCTGCGTGACAGGGAGAAGATTAGTCTCCAAGGCCTGGAGCAGAGGAGACTTCAAGAAGCAGCTGGGACCTCTGGGCGTGGAGGGACTCTATCATCATCCTCTGCCCGTGCATCAGCCTCTGGGGGGCTCCCCAGTCAAGAACAGGCCCGGAAACGGTCCCGGTCGACGTCGAGGGCTTCGACGTCGGCGTCGAGAGGTATGACTACCATCTGTTCCCCGTCGACCCAGGGCTCTGGGTCGAAGCGACGTGGACGTTCGACGTCAAGAGGTAGGACGTCGAGACCTCGGATGAGGTCGACGTCTAGGACTACACCAGCGTCGACACATCGTCGTCGTGCTGAGTCTCGAAGAGGCAGGCACTCGCCGTTGAGGCGACACCACCGTTTGCTTTCAATGTCGACACAGAGATCGACGTCACGGAGAGCCACGTCACAGAGAGCCACGTCACGGAGAGCCACGTCGAAGAGGAAGTCTACTCCCCGAACGGGGTCTAGCGTGGTAAGCGTCTCTTCATCAGAGAGTTCCCGGTCGCGACAGCGCCGGCGCTCCTCTTCAGGAGAGTCTACCTCCAGAGCATCCTCCCCGAGGCCTGCTCGTAAGAAGAGGAGAGTACTTAGGTCTCTGGACTCTGATTACTCGAGAACCTACTCGCCCTCAAGGCCTAGGACTCCTACTCCGCCACCTCAACAGCTACCTCCTCCTCCTTTGCCTCCACCACCTCCTCCTTCTCCTCCTCTACCTCCTCTTCCACCTCAGCCTCTACAACCGAGGCCTTTGATTCTGGCTCAGCCGCCACTTCTTCTACAATAGCCGGTGCCGATGGGTCCGGCGAGACCCAGGAAACCGAGGTCAAGATCACGGGGGAGGCATCGCTCTTGCAGTGAGCGTAGATCTTAAACCAGGTCACAACATCGTCGTCGTAGAGTGAGGTCGCGGTCCAGGCATACCAGATACATGGACTTTTCCAGTGACTTTTCCAGAGGTATTTGCCTACTTTGTCTGACTCTCCTCCAACGAGAGTTTCGCCAGTGGATGACATTGTGACGTTTCAGGACGTGCTGTTGAGGGGAGCAGCGAAGTTGGGGATAGCACTGATGGTGCCCACCCCTTCCACCTCAGTCTTCTTTGAAACGCTATAGCGTAAGCACCTGTCTCGCCCTTTGGTGCCAGGGTTGGAGGAACCAGCCATGGAGCTGTTTGTGACGCCGGTCTCTGTGAAGTCTGCCCCATCCCAGCTGCAGAAGAATTACAGGCCCCCGGATTCCGGTCCGGCATTTCTGAGAACGGATCCTGCCCCGGATTCAGTTATCGCTACAGCAGCAAAGAAGCAACACTCTACTGCTCCTTATTCAATGCTCCATCCAGACAAGGCGAGCCTTCATACAGATTCTGCAGGGAGAAAGGTCTGCAGTACGGCAGCCACGTCTATGAAAACTGCGAGTTCGCCAGCACTTCTGGGTCAGAATGACTGCTCCTTGTGGGAGTTCCTGCAACAATTCATTGAACTCCTCCCGAGGGACAGAAGGGAAGATTTCCAGGAGATCTGAAGGCATGATGGTTTCCAACCAGGTCATCAGCGCGGCTGCTGATGCCTCTCTCCTGGCTGCTCATAGGTACTGCCATGGAGTAAATTTGAGACGCCACTCCTGGTTACGCCTTACCTCTCAAGCCCGAGGCGCAGCAGCGTATTACCAACTTCCCCTTTTTGGGCACTACCCTCTTAGGGACTCTTGCGGATGAGGAGATGGCCCGCATGAAGGCAGAAGTTGAGACGCTGAAGGCGGTCGGTTTGGAGAAACCAAAGGACCAGCGGAAGTCTTTCCACCCCTTCCAGAGGCGCTACTCCTCCCAACGTTTCCAGCGGGGGCAGGGTCGCCAAGCTGGCCAGCAGCAGCAGCAACAACAATAGGCTTCCCTTCCAGAAGCGTCTGAGGGGCAGAGGCTTTCAGCAGGCCTCATCGGCGAATAAGGGCCCGGCTGGGTTGAAGCCCTGAGGGATTACTTCCCTCTCGTCTGTTACCCACTCCGGTGCGGGGAAGCATTCAGAATTACCCAGCAGAGTGGAGAAAAATTACTCCGGACAAGTGGGTGCTGAATATTGTTTGCAATGGATACAGTCTTCGTTTTGTCAGCCCTCCTCCAGCTATTCCAGTGGTTCACTCGCAATACCAGCTGTGCGAGCTCCAAGCGGAGGCCGATACCCTATTAAGAAAAAGGGCGATAGAAGACGTCCCTCTGTCTCAAACGGGAAAGGTTCTATACTCTAGGTTATTTCTGGTGCGCAAGAAGGACAAGAACGAGTTCAGGCCCATTCTGGATTTGCGACAAGCAAACAAGTGGATCGCAGGGAGAAATTTTGCATGTTGTCATGGCACCAGATTTATCCTCAGCTGCATCGAGGAGACTGGCTTTGCGCAATAGACCTGCAGGATGCGTACTTCCATGTACCCATTGCACAGAAACATAGTTAGTTTCTATGCTTCCTAGTCTGCATCAACCACTATCAGTACACCGTACTTCCGTCTGGTCTGAAGTCTGCACCCATGACTTTTTCAAAATGCATGGCAGTGGTGGCGGCTCACCTGAGAAAGAACAAGGTGTTTGTCTACCCGTACCTGGACGACTGGCTGATCAAAGCCTCCATCTTCCAGGAAGCGCAATTGCAGTTCAACAGGACGGCTGTTCTGTTGAGCCAACTGGGTATGCACATCAACATGCCCAAGTCTGTTCCTTCTCCTGTTCAGTGTCTGCAGTACGTGGGAGCCTCCATCGATACTCTCTGAGCGACGCTTATCGATCCTTCAGAAGGCTCAGACTCTCATGTCCGTTTCATCAACGAACAGTGAGGACAGTGTCATCTTCCTGGGGTCGATGGCTTCTTGCATCTTCCTTACACCACATGCACGCCTCCACATGAGACCGCTGCAGGAATGTCTGGAGGGTCAGAGGGACCAGCAACGAGTGAGCTGGGAGGACAAGATCACACTGTCCCAGCATGCTCAGCAGTCACTGAAGTGGTGGTGTTCAGCGGAGAATCTCCTCAAGGGGGTTCCATTCCACAAGGACATTCCAATACAGACCATTGTGACGGATGCTTCTCTCCAGGGCTGGGGAGCGCATTCGGGCCATCTGCAGATCCAAGGAACGTGGTCCCAGGCGGAGTCTACGTACCATATCAATTTTCGGGAACTCAGAGCTGTTCACATGGCTCCTGAGAGAGTACAATATGGACACTTGAACTTGCCTGACTGTATGGAAATACTTAAGGAGGCTAAAAGCCCATCCACCAGGACTTCCTATGCCTACAAGTGGAAGAGGTTCTGCATTTGGTGCACATCCAAGAACGCTGACCCTACCTCCTGCAAGGAAGAGGTCATCCTTCCATACCTCTTGCATTTAGCTCAATCTGGCCTTAATTTCCATTCTATTAAGGTTCACCTCGCAGCATTAACTGCATATAGGAAATGCCCTTCACAGACATCCTTTTTCCAGATACCTGTGTTTAAAGATTTTGGGAGGGTTTGAAGAAGGTGTTACCCCCCATTATGCGTCATTTGCCTTCATGGGAACTGAATGTGGTGCTTTCCAGGTTGATGAAGGAGCCTTTTGAGCCTATTCATAAGGCTTCTCTACAGCATTTGTCCTGGAAGGCGCCTTTCCTTGTGGCTAAAACATCAGCGCGCAGGGTGAGTGAGATTCAGACATTGTGTTAAGAGCCCTATACAGTATTTCATGCTTCCAAGGTTGTCATGAGGACTCACCCTAAATGTCTCCCTAAGGTAATATCTGATTTCCATGTCAACCAGACCATCACATTACCGACGGTTTTTCAACATCCCTTCTCTCCGGCGGAGAGGTCCCTTCATTCACTGGATGTGAGGCGGGTGTTGAAATTTTACTTAGATAAGACCAAGGACATTTGTAGGTCAGATCAGTTGATTGTGAATTACGGTTCAGTCAGGACTGGCCTTGCCACCTCCAAACAGTCCATATCTAGGTGGATTGTGTCCTGTATACAACTGTGCTACCAGAAGGATAACCAGACTCTAGGGGGTAAGCCTAAGGCTCTTTCAACTAGAGGCAAAGCGGCTACTACAGCTTTGCTACGTAACGTTCCCATTGCAGACATCTGTAGGGCGGCTACGTGGAAGTCTGTCCACACATTTGAGAAGCATTTCTGCCTTGATTCTGATGCCAAGACAGATGCGCAAGTTGGGCAGGCTTCGCTGAGGAATTTATTTGCTCAGTTAGGATTTTTTCTTTAGTTTTCTTTCACCGCTGGATTGGTTTTGTGATTGGCTTACCATTCTGTTCACAGATGATGACTATACACAGAGATCCCCTCCTACAGAAGGAGTAGTTTCTTACCTGTAACTCCAGTTCTGTAGTAGGGGTATCTCTGTTATAGTCATAAGCGACCCGCCCGCCTCCCCGGTGGAAGAAACAATGATTACCTGAATGCTACAGGCCTGGCTTTATACACCTTCAAAAAGAACTGAAAGTAACTTGCCTGGGGCTGTGCATCATGGGATACCAAGGGTCTCTGGAATGTTCCTTAAAGGCACGGTATCCCTTTTCAAGACACATAATGGCAGCCTATGAGGCTTGTCTGTCCAACCCTTCCTCTCTATCATGACAAAGGATTTTTGCGAAGGGGAGTTTCTCTAGGTGTGAAACTCTGTAAAATGTGTAAATTTATGTATTATTTGGCTATCCTTTTTCACTTCAGGATGAAGTGGTGGCCAATGTAGCCTGAAGAAGACCACTTAAGAGACTATTTTGATTGCTCTGGGGTCCACGCACATGGGCGGGACTATTCACAGATTATGACTATAACAGAGATACACCTACTACAGAACTGGAGTTACAGGTAAGAAACTACTCCTTCTGGTACCATTACCACTTATTCGGTGGGAAAGTTATGTCAGTAATGGTTGAAACATTCCACATTGTCTGCAGTAAAACCTCTCTCTCTCTCTCTCTCTCTCTCTCTCTCTCTCTCTCTCTCTCCTGTCTAAGAACATGAATTTATCAGATTTCCCTTAGGTCCCATATCTCCATGTTCTGAGTGATTTATATATGCTACTTATAATACAATTTGGAAATCGTCTTAAATGGCAGCTGTAAGTGCCTCTTGCCAGTCGGTCTGGGAAAGGAACTAGTCTTCCTTCCCCCATAGATTTCTGTAACGTAGCCTCCCGGTTGCATTTGTGTCAGTCCATTCTTTTTGCTGGCTCATCTTTGGGTCTATGGAACCTGTGATTGACCACCGTGAGCTGGACCACCCAATAGTACTTCCGGAGGGTCGAGAGTGCTATCTCGCCGTCATACCAGCTTGTGGTCCGCTTTGGGAGAGCCCTCATCCCACAGGAGTAAAAACACTGTTTTCCACTGCTTCAAAGTATGCGGGCAATACTGGTTACGGAGTATTGTAGAGCACGTAAATAAATCTGGGCATGGCCACCGTTTTAAAGAGTGATGCTCCTTTCAAGATGGTGGGTTATCTTACGAGCGATCCCAGGGCAGGCAGCTCCTCGCCCCCTGCCCAACTGATGAGCCACATTACACCGTGGTGGCCCCAGGTTTTGTTCATAAAAAACCTTGGTATCTTAGGTTGTGCTCTGGGTTGATCCGCGTGGCGGATAAACCCAGAGCACAAAGATTGACTTCTTCCAATTGATGGTGTAATCTGAAAGAAACAGGTTAGTATTAGATTCCTTACCTTAGAATATCCCCAGGCGTCATTCTGTATCCGTAAATTGTTGCGTAGCAGTACCCCTGCACGTCGGTAGGCGTCGTCTGCGGCTCCGTGTCCGTCGTCGGTGTCATTGGCGCCTGGATGACATTGCAGGAGTACTTAGACGCCGCCCTTGCGCGCTGACGTCAGTTCTTCTTTTTTCCACGCCAGCAAGCACAGGTCTGGAGAAAGTGGTACCCTTTAGTCACTTTTTGACTAAGCTTTTTCGATCCGGTTGGACTCCATCGGTGCCGGTAGGGATGCCCGGGTTCAAGCCCTGTGCCGACTGCAACCGAATGATGTCGGTTACCGACCCCCATCGCCGGTGCCTGCATTGCCTGGGGCCCGACCATGACGACCAGTCGTGCCCCAACTGCCGGGCCTTGACGTCGAAGGCTAGGTGGGAGCGGTCCCGTAAGCGCCTCGAGTTTCGGCAGTCGGCCCCACGCCGTTCGAGGTCCCGGTCTGGAAGGAGGTAGAATGACCGGTCGCGGGGCCGGAGTCCTCGCAGCTCGGCGAGTCGACACCACTCGTTGGGCTCCAAGTCTACAGGTAAGAGGCACAAGAAGTCGAAGAGGCGACATCGCACTTCTGATTCCCCCTGACTCTCGCGCGATGCGGCCGGGTGTTCAGGTGAAACCGCCCACGCGGCTCTGCCGGAGCCGCAGGCGTCGTGGCCTGCTCCATACCCGCCGGTCCCTGGGCAGAACGCGACGCCGGAGGAGATCGATGCCTTCCTCATGGCCATGAGGTCGCTCACTCCTCCGTCGGGTTCCGCGGCGTATTCGGGCCCCGCTGTGCATTCGGGCCCCGCTGTCCCGGATGGGAACCCAAGCAGGCCGGGTGCTTCGGCCACGACTTAGGTCCCCGCACTGCACGGCCCGAATGGATCCGGGTCGACGCTGGTCGACCTTACGACCCCGCCAGCGTCGACCCCCAGGGTGTCACCCCCAACGCCGTACCTGGTCTACCACTCGGTCCGGATCCGGCGTCGGAGCGGAGTCGCTCAACGCCGCATTCTGCGCCGGCCGAAGAGGAATTCTTCGAGAATCTGGGTCCATCTTTTACCCCTGAATTCCAGTAGATGGACGACGAGGGAAACTGGGAGGGGTCTGATTACCCTCTGGCACGTGAGTGCCATTCATTTCAGGACAGGAACTAGGGGAAGCCAGTGGCCTGGATACCTCCCCAGATGCTGGTTTTGTCTCCCCTCCTACCGTGGCTAAGGAGGAGGGGGCTGCTTACAGTGTGGTGCTGACAAGTGCGGCCAAGGCCATGGCTCTTTAGCTCCCAGTCGCAGCGGTGAGGTCTAACATACTCACAGAGGTCCCTAAACCGCAGGTAAACTCCCCAGAGCCTCTACTGCCATTTAATGAGGCTCTCACGGACATCCTGTTGGGCACTTGGTCCAGGCCAGCTACAGGTCCCCCTGTAGATAGGAACGTCGCTAGGCGTCACCGCCCTGCTCCGGGCGACCCTAGTTTCCTGTCCACCCACCCCACCCCGAGAGCCTGGTTATCCAGGCCTCTACTTCCTAATCCGCATTCCCGACTGCACCTCCAGATCGGGAATCCAAGAGGTACGAGAAATTCGGCAAGAAGATGTTCTCCTCCCTTAGTTTGGGGGTGCGGTCGGTCAACACCACGTGCTTCTTGGGCCGTTACACCCACTCCCTGTGGGACACGGTTGCGGCCGTGCTGCCTGAGTGCCCGGAGGGAGCCCAGGTGAAGCTCGCTCAAGCCCTCGCGGTGGGACGAGACGCAGCGCGGTATTCCATACGATTTGGGCTGGATACCACGGACTCGCTGGGGAGTCCCGGCTCCACATCAACCTTCTGGAGCTGTGGGCGATCCGGCTTGCACTGAAGGCATTCCTCCCCTCTGTCCGGGGGAGTGTAGTGCAGGTGTTCACGGACAACACCACCGCCATGTGGTACTCCAACAAACAGGGCGGGGTGGGGTCGTGGACCCTATGCTAGGAGGCTCTGTGCCTCTGGCAATGGCTGGAACATCAGGGCGTGGCCCTCATGGTTCAACACCTGGCAGGTTCCCTGAACGCCAGGGCGGATGAACTCAGCTGTCGGCCCTAGTCATCCTTGTGGCTCAGGACTGGGCACGGAGGTTCTGGTATCCCGAGCTACTCAGCCTGTCTGTCGATCTCCCGATTCGTCTGCCTCTTCAGGAGGACCTTCTGTCGCAGCAGCAGGGGACGGTCCTCCACCCGAACCTGTCCAGTCTCCAGTTACATGCGTGGAGATTGAGCGGCGGCAGTTGAGGCCATTTGACTTGCCTCCTGAAGTCCGTAATATCATTCTGGCAGCCAGGCGTCCCTCCCCAAAATCGGTATACGCCTGCCGGTGTAACAAGTTTGTGGCATGGTGCACAGCAAAGGCTGTGGATCCCCTTTCTGCCCCTCTTTCTGAGGTTCTCCTCTTTCTTCTTTCTCTTGCCCATCAGGGCTCTGCTCTGGGCACTCTGAATGGCTACCTCGCTGCCATTTCCGCCTTCTTAAGGCTACCTGATCAGCCCTCTTTGTTCAAGTCCCCAATTGTAAATAGGTTTTTGAAGGGCATCACCCATATGTTTCCTCCAGTTCCTTTCGTGATGCCTCAGTGGGACTTGAACCTTGTTCTCACTTTTCTGAGGTGTGCTCTGTTTGAGCCACTTCATAACTGTCCTCTTTGCCTCCTTACTCTGAAGACCGCTTTCCTGGTTGCCATCCCCTCTGCCAGGAGAGTGAGTGAGCTCCAGGCCCTTTCCTCTAAGCCTCCTTTCCTTTCAGTCCATCCGGACAAAGGTGCGTTGCGGACGCGACCCTCTTTCCTGCCCAAGGTAGTCACAGCCTTCCACTTCGAGCAGTTCGTGACCTTGCCCACCTTCTTTTCGCCTCCGCATCCCTCGAAAGAGGAAGAGAGGCACCACCGTCTGGACCCAAAAGGTGCGCTCTCATTCTATTTGGATCGCACTTGCCAGTTCTGGGTGGATGACCTACTCTTTGTTAGTTACGTGGGCGCTAAGAAGGGACGGGCGGCGCACAAACAAACCATTTCTTGATGGGTCGTCTTGTGCATCAAGGTTTGTTACTCTTTGGCTCGAAAGGGTGGGGCTTCGTGCCTATTCCACACGGGCCACGGCGGCAACTACTGCCCTGGGCTGGGGGAGTCCCCTTACACGACATCTGTCAGGCAGCTACGTGGGCCTCGCTGCACACGTTCGCAAGACACTACTGCCTGGACAGCCAAGTCCGGAGAGATGGCTTTTTCGGCCGTTCCGTTCTCCAGGACTTTCTGGTGTGATTATTGGTTCGCAGACCCACCACCGGGGTTGGTATTGCTGGGGTATCTATTCTAAGGTAAGGAATCTAATACTATCCTGTTTCTTTCAGATGCACAAGTTACTTACCTTCGGTAACGATATATCTGTAAGAAACAGTAATTAGTATTAGATTCCTTTCCGCCCCACCCATCCTCCCCGTTCTGCGAACCGATAACTAGAGTTATGGTCATCCCTTTTCAGGGCCCTAGTTTCATGGCACCAGTGTTAGTTTTTATCATGGCTCTGCGTTTCTGGCGCGGAAAAGCTGTGTATAAGAACTGATGTCAGCGCGCGAAGGCAGCGTCTAAGTATTCCGGCGACGTCATCCCGGCACCGAAGACGGACGCGGAGCCGCAGACGACGCCTACCGACACGCAGGGGTACTGCTACGCAAAAATTTCCGGATCCAGACTGACGCGTGGTGATATTCTAAGGTAAGGAATCTAATACTAACTACTGGTTCTTACAGATATATCGTTACCGAAGGTAAATAACTTGTGCTTTAGAGTATTTGCGATATAGGTCAAATATATGCATTATTCTATGGAGCGTTGTACTCAGGCTTGCTTTGTACAACAGGACGAACGGAAGCGCCAGTGCTGCAACTGCCTTCAGATTCTATTTATAGTGCATTGAACAAAACAAATGTCACCACAACCATTTTTTCCGTTGGATTTAATCCAAAACTTTTAAACAGTTTGCATTAGATTTTTAACACCACAAGACGTTTCCTACAGCTTTACATGTTTAATATAAAAACTTTCTTTTAACAAATAAGACCTACCACCCTTTTCCCCTTTCCCATTCCTACAAAAACAGTTTTACTTTCAGGTTTCAAACACTTGTGCAGGCTCTCCACAAACCAATCACTCTATTATATATCCAAACTCACTCAATACATCACCACACTCCTGACCAAACACTCATCACTTCCTATCATACATCCACCCAAAACTACTTCTACACATTATTTCACTGAGAAGACACTTTGTACAATAAAGTTTGTACGAAAAAGCTTAATACAGAAACCATAACAGACCATCATCAAAATAGAAGACACAACTGCCAATATCTACAATTTTTTCTTTTGATTAGCCTAAACGACATGATCTACGCGTTTCGAATCCCTCCAGATATAGGGATTCTCCTCCGGACCAAAATAGCTGAAAAACATGTAAAGGAATATCATTGTCTTAATCAGTGACCTCAAAGAGTTCCCTCATTCACAATACCTCCTGTGCGCTTGGGTTCTTACCTTCTCAAACGCTCGAAAACCAATCGTTCTTTTTGTCAACTGTCACTCCTGCAAGAATGAATGAAGCGGTCAGTCCTGTCGCGTTTAATTCGGCCAAGCAGTGTATAGAACATTTAATATCAATGGAATCTTACTTGTTACACGAAGAGGGAGGCGTGGAGGCAATGGCGGTTCCAAACGCTTTTCTTCATATCTATGAAGCAAAAGTCTAACATTATACACCGTAATATAATTTGTTTCTGTTTAAGATGTTCGACCTTGAATGCTGCTAGTCATACCTGATTAAGTATTCTTTTTCTCACAAACCGAAAAAGGAGGCACCAGCTGTGCGGGACACGCTTAACGGCGATCTATAGAAAAAGAACCAGGTTTTGTTGCAATATGTCATTTGGCATGGCGGGTAACGCGGCGTATATTGCAGAGCGTAGTATGGCCGCTTTTAGCTCTAAAAGGCAAATTAGACCTGGCTGGGCTATGCTAAAAAGCTCCTCTTCCAACCAGACTTGTCTACAATGTCTTCACGGGCGAGTCTCTCGGTTTATTCTGTTTCCGAAATAGTTTTCCCTGGATGCACGCCTTCTCGTCATTTAAGCGTATCACGGATATGATGTCATAGGCCTCTGGGAGTAGTAGTTAGTTAGCTCCTCGCTGTGCCAAATCATAACGCTTTGTTCTTTTTGTGACAATCTGTCCCTTAAAAATTTCTAGACTTCAAATAGTCTTCCTTGAAATTTCAGAAGTAGCTATGTATATTATTACCTCACTGAGATGGAATAAAAATTAAAACAACGTGCCTTAAATTATGCATTAGGCGATTTGTGGTCCAGATGTTCTTCCGATCGTGTTGTGTATTTCATGTTTGATGTGGCTCAATATAAGACTTTGCCATGCCAAATAACCAATAGGTTTGTCCGACCTATTACATCAATTGCCTCATCTATAGTGTCACAGTGGCTCTGCATATGGACTGAGTGACAGAAGAAAGTTGGAATAGTTAGTTTGAAAATCTCTGAAAGTTCATTGAGTCCGTCTACTGCTGTGTTGAATCTAATGATCAACATTGCCTCTCTCTTTGTTAATTTTGTATCTAGGTCTCCACCTCTGCAATCTTGTTCAACTTTTGAAATCACAGTCCATCTTAAATTGTGTGTGTGTGTTCATGCCAGTGATTAACCAGGGGTGCCGTTTGCACATTTATCCTAATCCTGGATTTGTGTTGTGAAATCCTCTGACGTATTTCCTGGTTCGTTTTGCCAACGTATAGCTTTTTACACGGGCAAAGGATCCCATAGACAACGTATTTGGACTTACAATTAGTGAAGAACTCATGTTTCCAGTGGATGTCATTGTGTGCGAACAACTCTCCCTCCATTGTAGATTCGCAGCAAATGCATGTCCCGCATTTGTGATGGCCTCTTACCGGCGGCAAACCCACATAATCATGCAAGGTGGTTATTTTTGATTTTGGTAATGCTGCTCTCACAATCTGATTTATAGTCTGCTTGGCCTTGCTGTGTAGGAGCCAAACCCTGTTTTGGTATCTCATGTACAACAGGATAGCATAGAGGAAGATCCTGTCTTTCCATTCCGTGGACCATCGCAAAACCTGGATCAGTGGGTTACCCTGTATTCATACTGCTAAAGGCTCCAACACCAGCACAAAGATAAGCGGGGAGATGGGACAACTTTGTTGTGTGCCCCGCTGCAACCTAATTGTCATTCATTCATGTACCCCAATAAGTCAGCCTGCATGATTCTGAGGAAGGGGTGTAGGTGAGTGTAGAGAAATGCCTTTTTCGGTCTCGCTGAGATTGCAGGGGCGAAGCCCCTGGTCGCAAAGCGAGCCTATTGCGATTGTGTCCGCTTTCAAGGAGTAAAAGGACTTGGACAAGAGACTGGCACGCGCACGCAGCCTGCCAGAATCTGATCAGGTCGCGCTCCGATTCCAGGCTGTTCAAACAAACGGGTACACACACATACAGAGCCCCCCTCCCACGCCGCCGCGCACACACACACACACACACCAGCGCACCTACACACACACACACACACCAGCGCACCTACACACACACGCACGCGCACACATACAGAGACCCCCGTCGCACACATACACATACACACACACACACAAGCGCACCCCCCTACAACTAAGCCCCACTTACCGCCATTCTGGACTCCGCGGGGCTCTCCGTCGGGCATGGGAGCCCCGCTCTCAGGCACTCCGTGGGCGCGTGCGCGTGCTTCTGAAGACGAAAGTCCCGCCCCACGGAAGGTTTCAGTTTCCGGACTACACTTTTTTTAAATCCTGGTTTTCACTTTCCCGTTATTCCGCATTGCTTCAAGATAACACTACTATAGGCTTACAAAGGTTTCTCGGACAGACACCTTTTCCCTCACTTCTCTTTGTGACTGTAAACTAATGGCATGCAGGACTTAGGTGGGCGCGAGTATGGGTTTACACCTCACAGTATCCGAATTCTATCATCTGGTTTGAGTTAGAGGTAGAGTGAAAGGTTTGAGTAAATCACTGGAGACCTCGACCTTCGTGCCTTGAAGTGGGTTGGCATGAAAAGGGTTGTGAAATATCGTTCGTCCCCAGAGACACATCGCGCCAGGTTAGCCGAGAGGGGGCGGCTGTCAGGCTGCAGGACACATGCTAAATACGTTTAACTTGGGTCCAGGCACCAGGTCTGACTCTGCTCGCCTCCGCAGCCCTGCACACCTCCCCCTCTGCCCTCCCCCAAGCGTCCCGCGAGGAGGGCTGTGAAAGAGCGTCCGCCTCGGCAAGGGAGGCCAGTCTCGCGGCACAGGAGCCCTCTGCATCATCGCGCGCCAGGAAGGCCCCGCTCTCCAGCTGCAGGCGCACGCGGCAGGGCTGCATTCATTCAGCTGCGGGTGCGCGCGCTGGTTCCTCTCAGAGCCCCTTCGACTCCTGACTGCCTGTAAAGTGATGGATTCCCCGTGCCTCCAGAGGACCGGGCTGCTGGCCGCACTGCTGACTGCCCTGCTAGGACAAGGTGAGAGACTCGAAGCCTTGGGGAATTGGGACTCCGTCAGTGCCTAATTTGAGAGAAAAAAATCACAAGTGCAGGTTTCTTCTGAGCGCAAAGTTGGTGCTGTCTAATAGTTAGATAACGTTAGCTGTGTAGCTCTGATTTCACCTTATGCCTCCTTTCTTCCACTTACCTATGTTTTCTCTATTTATCACTTTTGCACGTTCCTCTCTATTTCTGTTGTATCTTTTTAGTCCCTTTTTCTCGTCGCCAAATTATGAGGAAAAATAAGCTCATGGCAGTGGTTCCCATAATGAGTGCCGGTTCCACCACTTGCAAGTTCTTGCACAAATTAAGCACCGGTATTTCTTAAAGTTCGGGACTCCACAGCCGATGTGAGGTTTAAGCAGAGTGAAGGGGGCGCCGGTGCAGACACCGAGCTGTGTGTTTTAAAGCGTGACTTTAATTGGGGCCTTAAATGTGAAGGCAAATACGTGGTTTCGCAAAGCACGTGGGCATTGAAAGTTCACTGTAGTTTAGAGATCAGCTTCCTTCCTTTAGGCAGAGCAGCATTATTAAAAACGTGGGTCAGCAAGTCCCGTTATATTTTAAAACGTCGTACCTAAGACCCCCGTACCCAGTGGGAGAAGTTACCAGCTTTTTGCTTTGCATTCTGGTACTCGCAGTCCTGTTGTGATCATGGCTAAAACTTTTATATTGCAAAGAAACGAATTAAGCACGATGCAAAGGAATGGAACACAACGTGCACCGAATTAAGATGGTTATACGCATACCCACATGGGCCGGCATTACTGGTACTTTCTTCACATGCTGCAGATTAAAGGTGGGTGAGCCACTGAAAGTTCGAGCCTGACTCGGGCTCAACTCGAGCTCGTGTTGGATCCAATGATGAACTGAACTTTAATGTGACTTTTGCCTGCCCCCTCCCCCCCCCCCCCCCCCTTCTACCCAGAATGTGGCTTAATTGCCAAAGCTGCTAACTTTGGATACACCACCAGCCGTCAGTGCACGCTTTCACCAGGCACACATACACCACCAGCCGTCAGTGCATGCTTTCACCAGTCTCACACACCACCAGCTGTCAGTGCACGCTTGCACCAGGCCCACACACCACCAGCCAGCAGTGCACGCTTCCACCAGGCACACACACCACCAGCCGTCAGTGCACGCTTTCACCAGGCACACACCACCAGCCATCAGTGCACAATTTCTACAGGCACACACACCACTAGCCATCACTGCACACATCAATTGTTAACACATCCACAATTAACTATTGCAGCAATCGCAGTATGGCACACTTTACTTTTAACTTTTAACATATTCATCTAAAGTGCAGCATGCCACCATTGCTACAAAAATAAATACACTTTTTTTATTGACTTTTGTTGCAATTAGTGTTGCAATATTTAGCAATGCCAAAAGCTCAAACTTAATTACTGCAAGACCTATTGCATTGCAAATGCTTGTTACAGGTTTACTCCCACTTTTTGATGACCTAGTTGCTGTCTTTTTTGACTGTGAAGGGGACTGGCCCCCTGCTGTTCAGGCTTTAGTTCATGTGTTATGAGTCCCTTAAGCGCATGTGCAATTGACTAATACACAATTGGCTCATCTAACTTATAAATCCCTATTATATGGTACAAGAGGTGTCCACGGTTAGTAAATTAAATGTAGGGGGACTGCAGCACTTAATTATGCGACCACTACATTGTCAAATGAGAAAACAAGACGTTCAGCCTGCCACTGCAGACTAGTTGTGCCGCTTCAAAACTGCCAAATCGACATGGCAAAATAAAACCTTTCGCCAGGTCAAAACTTTCCTTTTTAATATCCAAAATCGACTCATAGAGACTGTCTTGCTATCCCTCTAGGCAGAGTGCTGTATGTTAAAGGTACATTAAACCTAACTCATTGCTGGGATAGGATGTAAGTAATCTCTTAATGAAAAGGGTACTTCAGACCGTCACCATTTTGTGACCCGAAACCCAGTAGCCTTTTCCATCTCAGAGACCACAGATGGCCCAGCTTCAAAGAGGCTCCTGCCTCCATGAAACAAATAATCACATCTTACCTTGCCAGCTCCTTTGTGTAGGCAGACTGGGGGATTGGAGGGGACCTGCTGTAGTACTGGCCTTCCAGGAAGAGTGGTGATTATGCTGGCTACATCTTAGGGGTTTGCCCAGAACTTCTCACAGGGGAAGACCTGGGGAATCTCGGGATTCTGGGATTTTTTTTGGTCAACCCCCCAACCCTACCCGGCAGTGCCAGCCCCATTCCAATAATCCACGGCTCAGACCGGCGCCTACTGGTGCTGACAGAACCTACAGGTCCTAGGTTGTTTCCTAGGCCTTATTCTGAAGGGCTAGGAATGGAAGACCAGCCTTATCAAGAAATGGGCTGGTATGAAGAATTGGATGAGGCCGGCGTACTGGATACCGCTCCAGATTCTGGGCTGCTGTCTCCCCCTTCCATGGCTAAGGAGGAGGGACCACAAGCCTGGACCTTCAACTCCCTTCCGTGGTGGTCCAGGCTAACATCTTGACAGAGGTCCTGCAGCCAGATGGCTCCTTTTCGGGACCCTTGAGAATTTCCCACGCCGAGCCTTGGTCGACCCAAACTTTCTTACTACCCACCCTACCCCGAAGAGATCGGTAGTCCAAGCCTCTACATCCATTGGTGCGTTTCCTTCCGCTCCCCCAGACAGGGAATCCAAGCAGCTGGACAGATTGGGTAAGAAAATGTTTTCTTCAGTCAGTTAGCCTTGCATTGCGGTCGGTGAGCACTGCATGCTTATTTGGCCGTTCTTATCACACCTTGTGGGAAACTGTTTCGGAAGTGCTGCCACAGGTCCCAGAGGAGGCACGGGCCATTCTCACAAGCATTATCGGACTGGAGAGATGCAGCAAAGTTCGCCATTATTTGTGATCTAGACACAACCGACTTGCTGGGCAGAGCGATTTCGCCGGTGGCTGTTCGACATGCCTGGTTGAGAACTTCTTACTTTTCAGGGGATGTTCAGGCTCATTTGTGGACATACCCTTTGATGGCGGTTTCTCTCAGGAGGCAAGGCAGACATGGGGCTGAAGTGCTTTAAGGACTCTGGGGCAACAGCCAAGTCCTTGGGCCTCTCAGTGACCGCACCTCCGCCTTTCTCCCCTTTCATGACTACGAAAGAGGCTGCCTGCTGTGCCAGCCACAAGGCATCACAAGTTCAGCGGTCGAGGGCGTTGCTCTTTCTGACCCTGGGGGTCGGGCTGCCAGAGGTCCAGTCAAACCACCACCCTACCCCCTGCCCCTGCAGCCTCAGGCTCCAAATCCTCCTAGTCTTGTTCTTCTAGATCATCGTTGGTGGCAGGATCTACCATCACCTCTGTAGCTGGCAAAACATCACATTGGATGGGTGGATCCCTAAAGGAGCTACTCCCTCGCCTTCAAGATTACCTCTACCTCCCTGCCTCCATCTTACCGGCTTACAGAGGATCATCTGACTTTGCTTCAGGTGAGAAGTCATGGCTCTCTGGCCAAGGGAGCAATAGAGGGCTCCAGTGCCAGAAGCTGGCTATGGCTGCTATTCCTGCTACATTTGGGTTCCAGAAAAGCACATGGGTCTTTGCCATATCCTAGATCTGCGAGCCCTCAACTGCTTCCTCAAAAAGGAAAAGTTCAACATGCTCACACTAGCTCTGGTACTGTCTGCCCTAGACTCAGGAGACTGGATGGTAGCGTTGGACTTGCAGGACGCCTATTATCATATCCCAGTCCTGCCTACTCATTAGTGCTACCTACTGTTTCCGGTAAGCCATAAGCATTTTCAGATCACCGTACTCCCCTTTGGCCTTACCAGTGCCCCTTTGGTGTTCATCAAGGTAATGCCGGTGGTTGCAGAGCATATGCCCAGATCTGGAATGACTGGCTGATGAAGGTGTGCTCACCCCAGACTGTTGTGTCACACCTCCAGACTACGGTAAACTTTCTGCATTCACTGGAGTTCACTATCATAGGCCGATGTTCCCTCTCAGACGCTCCCTTTCATCTGAGCTGTTCTGGACACAGTGCAGTTTCAGAGCAATTCTCACGAGCGGGGGGGGGGGTGAGGAGGGGGGGGGCAGGGAGGGGGGGCAGGAAACTTAGGAGTCGATACCGATGTTTAAGCCTCTATCCTGGATTTCGGTGAGAATGAGACTGAGGCTACTTGGTTTCATGGCCTCCTGCATCCTGCTAGTGACACATGCCAGATGGCATGTGTGGTATCTGCTGTCAGACCTAAAGTTCCAGTGAGCGCAGCATCTGGGGAACCTCTCCGACATGGTTTAATTCTTTGAGAGAAGTGCATGAGGCCTGCAGTGGTGGCTGACAAACCGCAATATGAATAGAAGCAGACCCCTCTCCCTTTCCCTACCAGATCTGAGTGGTGACAGATGTCCCTCCTGGGATGAGGCAGCCATCCGGGAGAGGTGGAGATCAGAGGACTCTGGTCGAATCAGGACTACACGTCAACTCGCTGGAGCTCCAAGTAATTTGGTTGGTATTGAAAGCCTGCCTTCCTTCCACAAATCCAGGGTAGGCTGGTAAAGGTGTTCAGACACCACCGCCATGTGGTATTGCAACAAACAGGACGGGGTAGGGTCGCAGACCCTTGGTCAACAGGCCCTGCGTCTCTGGACTTAGCCAGAACAGCAAGGTGTATCCCTGGTGGTTCAACACCTGGCAGGTTCTTTGTATGCCAGGGCAGACTCAATCAATCAATCAATCAGCAATTTGTATAGCGCGCTACTCACCCAGTAGGGTCTCAAGGCGCTGGGGGGAGGGGTCCGTTACTGCTCGAAAAGCCAGGTCTTGAGTTGTTTCCTGAAGGAGAGGTGGTCCTGGGTCAGCCGTAGGTGGATGGGGAGGGAGTTCCATGTCTTGGCCGCCAGGTAGGAGAAGGATGTTCCTCCAGCGGTGGCTCTGCGAATGCTTGGTATGGCGGCGAGGGCGAGGCTGGCCGATCGTAGCTGGCAGGTGAGTGTGTAGAAAGTGAGGCGGCTGTTGAGGTACTTCGGGCCCATGTCGTGGAGAGCCTTGTGTGCGTGGGTGAGGAGTCTGAACGTGATCCTCTTGTTGACGGGGAGCCAGTGCAGGTCTCTCAGGTGGGTCGAGATGTGGCTGTGGAGAGGGATGTCCAGGATGAGTCGTGCGGAGGCCTTCTGTATGCGCTGGAGTCTTTTCTGTAGTTTGGCAGTGGTTCCGCGTAGAGGGTGTTCCCGTAGTCCAGTCGGCTGGTGACGAGTGCCTGGGTGACTGTCTTCCTGGTTTCGGTGGGGATCCATCGGAAGATCTTACGGAGCATGCACAGGGTGTTGAAGCACGATGACGATACGGCGTTGACTTGTCTGGTCATCGAGAGGGAGGAGTCCAGGATGAAGCCTAGGTTTCGTGCATGGTCCATTGGCTTGGGGGTGGTGCCCAGGGCAGGGGGCCACCAGGAGTCGTCCCAGGTGGAGGGTGATGATCCCAGGATGAGGACTTCCGTCTTGTCTGAGTTCAGTTTCAGACTAACTCGGCCATCGATGTCTAGTGGATCCGAATGGCATCTCCACCTAAAGGTGGTGCAAGGTCTCTTTCAGCTGTGAGAAGAGCCTTGGGCAGATATGTTCCCCTTTGCCAAGAATGCTTTGTCAGCAGTTTTGCTCGCTGAAGTTACAAGGCTCTCGCCCAGAGGTGCTTTCCGTCTCGATTGGCGTTCAGGCTTCCTGTACGCCTTTCTGCCCATACCACTCCTTTTCAGAGCGCTCAAGATCAGGAGATACCGGGCCCAAGACATTCTTGTGGCTCCAGACTGGGCAAGAAGAATCTGGTGTCCCGAGCTTCTAAAAATTAAGCATCAATCCTCCGATCAGGCTGCCTCTTCGGGAGGGTAGTTTTTCACAGCAGCAGGGGCAGGTCCGCCACCCAAACTGGTCAACTCTACACCTTCTAGCGTGGAGATTGAGTGGCACAGTTGAATCTGCTGAATCTTCAGATGGTTTCCAACCAACACCAGAAAAATAATCATTCAGGCCCTTGTCACCTTGACTACAGCAACGGCCTCTACGCTGGCATCTCCACCCAGCTCCTCAGTAGACTTCAGACTGTACAGGACGATGCAGCCAGACTTATCCTGGACCTCCTCATACGAATCCACCCCCCCCCTTTCTGAGAGACATCCACTGGCTCCCTATCCAGAAGAGATGCCAGTTCAAGATCCCCACACACTCCTACAACGTCCTCCATTACCTAGGGCCTGCCTACATCAACCATCGACTCAATTTCCATCGGGCCTGTAGACACCTGCGCTCCTCTTCACTCGCCTTCTCACCCACCCCCTGCATCCGTCACAGCCGATGCAGGGGCCGCTTGTTATCCTACATCACAGCAGAGACTTGGAACAACCTTCTCCTCCAGCTTTGTACAGCTCCCCACGTTGGCAAACTCAAGATCTGGCTCTTTGGAGACACAGCTCCCAGATACCCCTAGGGGTGACAGTGCTGTGCTAAACAAATACAGTTCAATTGGTAACATTCAACCTTTCTCCCGAAGTTTGTAATGTTTTTTGGCAGCCAGCATCCCTGGACCAAGACCATGTACGCCTGCTGATTGAACACATTTGTATTATATTATACAGAAAAGGCTATTGATCATCTTTCTGATTCTCTTTCAGATATTTTGCTTTTTAGTTTGACCCTTGCCCATCAGGGCTCTGCTCTGTACATTCTGAAGGGGTACCGTTCGACCCTGTCTGCCTTCTTGTGGCTGCCAGACCAACCCTCATTATATAAATCCCCAATTGTTGAATAATTCCTCAAAGGACGTGTACATATGTTCCTACTTTCCCCTTTCATTATGCCTCAGTGTGAACTTAATTTGGTTCTCACCTTCCTGATATGTGCTCCATTTGAACCTCTGAAGAACTGCCCCCTCTGGCTCGTTACCATCAAGACAGCCTTTTTCGTGGCAGTCACATCTACCAGGAGGGTGAGCGAATTAGTCTTTGTCCTCCAAGCCTCTTCACCTGATAATGTTCCCTGACAAATTGGTGTTACGCACTAGGGCCTCTTTCCTTTGAAAGTGATTACACCATTCCACATGAGGCAATCTGTCACCTTGCCCACTTTGTACGCTCCTCCACATCCCTCTAAAGAGGAGCGCTTCCACGGTCTGGACCCTAAAAAAGACAATTTTCGTTCTACCTTGACCACACTAAAGAGTTACGGGTGGACAACCAAAGCTTCGTGGGGTACTTTGGAGCGAAGAAGGTTTGTGCGGTGCAGTAGACTATCCCACGTTGCAACGTGGGGTTCCAGTCCTAAACAATTACACATGTTACTCAAGCATTGCTGCTTTGACAGCCAAGTCTGCAGGAAAGTCCTCTTTGGCCACACTGTCTGCAGGATTTTCTGGTCTAACTTGCCCACAGTCCCTCCTCTGGGGATGGCATTGCTTTTGTATCTATTCAGAGGTAAGGAATCTGCGTCTAGATATCTCTATCAGATGAACAAGTTACTTACCTTCAGTAACTCCTTATCTGATAGATATAATCTAGCCGCAGATGCCTTACCGTCCCACCCATCCTCCCCGCACTTCGTGTAGGTTTCTAGGGTCAAGGCTGATCCCTTCTAGGATCCTAGTTGTTTACCTCACAATGTCTGTGCATTTCATGGCTCCGTGCCTATGGCATGGAATGTCGTGAAAAATAACGGACGTCAGTGTTGATCTGATGCCTGTATAGGTGACGCGGACGTCACTATAGCTCCTGACGCCACTTACCGGCATTTAGGGGGGATTGCTCGAAGAAACATCTTCCAGATCCAGTCTGACGCCAGGGAAATTCAAAGGTAATGAATCTGCGGCTAGATTGTCTCTATGCCCTGATAAGGCGTTACTGAAGATAAGTACCTGGCCCAAAAATTGATGTGCTCTCTAATGGAGGGTGATTGACATGGAAAAACGCAAATAATATCACTAAAGGAAGAATGTGGCAGGTAGAAAAGAGGAGATGGGTAGCCATATTTGCAGTTAGTGGTGTAACATTACATGTGTATTTGTAAAGCTCACATTCATCCAGAAGGTTTTCTTGGCGCTAAATAACAGATGTTTGTTACTGAACTCAATGTTATGTCCAACTTTAGGTATAGTAAAAGATCAAGAGCCGTGCTCACCTCTCGGCCCAGCCCTCCATGGCGTAACAACCACTAGAAGCAATACAGTGTACCGGAGGACGCAGATGGGTGGGTTATCCGGGGGTGGTGCGTGCTCTCCTCCCTGATTTCCCCGGCTGGGCCTGACGCTAGACCAGAATCAATGGCTGCTGCCAGAGCCAAAAAGGACCAATCAGTGAAGGACATGCTGGTGAAGTAGCCCCAGATTGGTTCCCCCACGGGGTAGCCAACGGGGAAGAAGAGCAACGAGAAGGGGCAGCCACCAAGGCCTTTATGACCACACTCTTTACCTCCCTCCGGGAAGACCTGCACTCAAAGCAAACCCAATTATCAGCGCACCTCAAGGATGTGCAGAAGGAGCTGGATGGGGTGGGAGACTGTTGCGCGCCTAGAAGAGCGAGAGACTAGCAGAGACGAGGAGATGGAAATAATGCAGCAAGAAATCCTCCGGCTACGAGAATAACATATTGAACTGCAAGCGCAAGACCTGGAAAATCGTTCAGAGAAACAATGTGCGCCTTAGAGGAGTGCTAACTCAAGGAGAAGATATACGATCATATGTTCCTGCTCTATTTCGACAAGCGTTGGGAGACTAATGCACCTCAGACATCCAGATTTACCGCTTACACAGCGTCTGACTGCTGAAAAGTAATAAATCTCCCCCGGCAGGCAACTTAGTGTGTGTACACAACTTTCAAATCAAAGAATCCATTATCCGCTGGGCGACAAGCGCCCAGCCAGTACAATTCTGAGGTGTCACACTGCTGCTGTTCCATGATCTCTCTTTGAATACGCTCTGCAAACACAAGGACATTCGACCCGTCACCTTGCATCTCAGAGAAAAGGGGACCTTGTACTTGTGGGGGCACCCCTTCCGCATTATATTCCAGTATGAAGGCAAACTGAGGCAGATCCAATACTTAAGAGGCACAAGATTGCGGTTGTGGTCTCGCTTGGTGCCGCAATGGCCTTCAATCCAATAGAGGGACCCTATTTGTTTGCAGTCTTGGCGAGGATGGGATTTGGGCCCAATTTTATCGGGTGGGTGCACCTTTTGCATACCGAGCCCTTGGCACAAACAGTCATTAATAATAAGCAATGTAAGGTATTCGAGCTGAGCCGGGGGATGTGTCCGCTTTCTCCCCTCCTCTTTGCTCCTACCCTGGAGTAACTGGCGGTGTGGATTTGTGGGGACCCAGTAATACGGATACTAAAGTGGGCTGACAAGTGGGAGGACCGCATTTCTCTATATGCAGACGATAGCCTTCTTTATCTCGCGTCCCCCAAGTCTTCGCTCTATAGAGTACTTGATATATTCAACACTTTTGGGAGATACCCTGGGTACACAATCAACTGGAGCAAGTCCCTGGTGTATGTACTTAGTGGTGAGCAACCTCCACTACCTCGAGGGTGTCCCATGAAGGAAGTGAAAGAGGGCTTCCAGTATTTGGGAATCTTTATCACAGTAGACCCCAAAGGTAGCTAGGAGCGAAACCTATTCCCCCACCGCTGCAGAGGCTGAAGCAAGATGTGGCCAATTGGAAGACCCTACCGCTCTCATTATTGGGGAGGGCAGCATTATTCAAAATTATGTCTGTACCACGTTTTCTACATGCGCTCCAGAATTTTCCAGGGCCGGTCCCGCCTAAATATTTTAAAGAGGACATTCAGTGCACGTTTGGCACACAGTTAATAGAAGCCTGGGGTGGGAAGAAAAGCTCACGATGGCAGCTAATTTGTGGGACTCAGAGCAACTGGGCACCGTGAGTTTCGTAGGGGTTTGATAAGTGGGACCTGATAGGGATCACGGAAAAAGGGGACCTATGGCAAAAGGGCTATATGATCTCCTTCGCCACCATGCAACAAGAATATGAGCTGGTCAGCATGGAATATTTTCGGTATTTACAGGTGAAACATGCACTAACTTTGCACTTGCAGAAGGGAGTATCTCCCCCAGATGCCTCGCCGTTGAAAGATAGATTGCTTGATGGGTACCTACAAACGAAAGCAGTGTCCTTGACATATAAGAAGCTGGTCAATAGTGCACCAGACCCCCTCAAAGTGATCCGGGAGCGCTGGGGAAATGATGGGTTGGAACTTGATGACGAAGAGTGGCAAGAAGCAGTGGCCTCCCTGCGGGAAGTTGCAATCTCCTCCAGGTTGTGACTGGTCCAAATAAAGATCCTCCATAGAATTTGTTCCGGGGATTCGGCTCGTCCGTATTGGAAGGGCGGTCAAGGGCATGTGCTGGAGGCAATGTGATCAAGAGGGCACATTTATGCATATCCTCTGGGAGTGTGTGTGCATATACAGAAGTATTGGAAGGGGATACATTCATGTCTAGCTGAGGTCCTCAGGCTTGTGATAGGAATTGAGGCTAAGAGATGTTTTTTGAAATGTCTGGGAGCCCACAGATTTAGGAAGAAAAGACTGTATTTGCGTCACGTTGGGGTTTATGGTTGCTAAAAAGAACCTGGCAAAATTGTGAGGGGCCAGGACACCACCCTCATTTGAAGGGTGGAAAGCAGACATGGACTGATGTATGCTACGGGAAAAAACTATGTTTCTAGAGGGTGCCCCAAAAAATGGAATGACATATGGAGCAAATGGAATAGCTACCGTGGTATTATGTGAATCCCCAGTTCTCTTTGGAAGATCCTGTAACGCTATAGAGATCACTACATAACTATATCAAATAATATCTTGTACAGCGGTGACAAATGTGACTAGAACCATGTAACGTGATTTATTTAGTCAAATTGTGAATGTGAAATGTCTTTTTACTCGGTGAGTCGAGATATCAGGGACGACCAGACGACAACCGGCCCTTGCCCCCTCGGGCTCTCCTACCTGACAAACTGACGTCAACTTCTGGTGGCTAAATGTTTGCCATGTTTAGTGCTGTTTGGGATTGTTGGGGGCTTTTCTGGTTGTGTTTTCAAGTCTTTCTTTTTCCTCCGCACCAGCTATGGTCTTATAACACATCCCCAAAAAAATTGAGATGCCATTCTCTTAAGCGCGAAATTTAGCGGCAAGGTTGTCTCAACTATATCTGAAATCAGGGGGCGGCTGCTGGTGGTTAGAATCCAGTGGGGGACTTCTCATGTTACTCTTGCCAAAATTTACACCCTGAACCCACTACAAATGTCTTTCATTATTAATGCCCTAGGAGAGGTGATGGCATCCTTGGATGCAGCTCTCTAGGTGGTGGGGGGGCAGCGGCATCAAACTGGTCATGGACTCCTCCCTTGTACGCTTGCGTCAGCGGTCTGCGCAGTCGGGGTCTTTCTCTGCTAAGGGCTTGCGTTATCCAAGACAATAGGCGCAACCACCACCCAGGAACAAGAGACTATACATTATACTCAGCGACTTACAAAACCTATGTGTGTATAGATCACTTTTTAGCTTCAACAGCTCTAGTGCTCAACTTACGGGAACTCCATTGAGCCGCGCTCTCTATCAGACCACACCATGATTACAGTTACGTTGCAAGCAGATGCCTATCCTTCCAGTCCGCCTAGATTGCGGCTAAAGGAAATCCTCTTGCAATCCAAGACAGTTGTGGGGTCTATTCGCACGTGACTGCTAGACTACCTGGATACTAACGACGTGGGGAACACGTCACTGGCGGCAGTCTAGGAAGTGCTGAAATTAGCGATTAGGGTGGAGTTCATTGAGATATCGGCGGCCAAAAACAGATTACGCTGCGAGAAGCGCCAGAGTATAAAACAAGAGGTAGTAGAGTTGGAAGCCATGCACAAAGTACGGGGGCACCTAGAGTCTGGAGGGAGTTGGAGAAAAAAAGACTCCTGCTGAAGCGTCTAGACCTGGATAGAGCAGGATATGCTCTCCTCAGACACAAGTTCTACCTGAGCAGTGACAGATGCAGTAGAATGCTGGCACATAGGCTCCGACCTAGGACAGTGGTGGCATCGATTCATTCGATCTAAAAACCTTCCGGCGACAGCGCAGGTAGACCGGGAGATAGTAGAGGTGTTAAAAAATTACTATCAGACCTTATTTTCCGAGCCAGATGCACCTCGAGCTTAATCCTGCTCCTACTTGCAAGACATTCCTATCACTCGACTGCCGGAGGCAATTACAGCACAGCTCGACCAACCAATACGAGTCGAGGAAGTAATTAAGACTATTGCACACCTTAAATTGCACAAGGCACTGGGCTCCTCCAGGTTCGCAATTCAATTCTATGAATTGTTTTTCCCAGAGTTAGCACTGCTTTTAACACTTTTATTTAACATTTTCCCAGAGACAGGCTTCCTCACGGACTCCATGACTGAAGCCTCGATATCTGTAATACTCAAACCAGCATAAGATCCAACAGAGTGTGGGTCCTACCACCTCTTAGCCCTACTTAATATTGATGCAAAACTATTCACTGAAATTCTAGCAGCCCAGCTGAACCACCTGATGGCGGGCTTGATAAACCCAGACCAGGCTGGTTTTATCCCCATGCAACAAGTTGCAGATAACACGAAAAGACTTCTCCGCCTCATGGACGTCATACACAGGTTGCTCAAAGCAGCTATATTTCGGTCATTCAACGCCAAAAAAGGTTTTAATCGCATACGATGGTCCTAGCTCTTTGATGCATTACACCACTTTGGATTTGGGGAGGGTTTTATCAAATGGGTCAGTTGCATATATCGGACCCCGAAAGCTTTTGTGAGTCAACGGAACATCCTCTGACTGGTTCCACATTGCACGAGGCATCCGTCACGGCTGCCCACTATCCCCTCTATGCGTTATACCTTGTACCGTTGGCTCAAAAAATGTGCGATGATCCAGTTATGGGGCATCCAATTTGCGGCGGTGATCGATACTATCAGCCTGTACGCAGATTATGTGATCCTCTCACTAACACATCCTCAGACATCTCTTCCGGCATTGCTTTCAAAGCTAAAGTGCTTTAGAGAGATCTCTGGATTTAAAGTAAACCGAAGCAAGAGAGGGGGTGGACGAACCCCTTGACATTTCCCCTTCACTCCTTAAGGGGTCGTCGGATAGGTCTTGCACTGCTGGCAGCACGTCAAGTAATTTTAGCCCAGTGGGTCTCACCAAATGGCTCTGATCACATACCAGTATTTGTAAAGCGCGAACAATTACCCCTAAGGGTGTCAAGGCGCTGAAGGCCATCGGGAAGATTAAGCGAGCTATTGCCCAGAGTTGCATGGTAATGGGCTAACCTGGCGCCAGCGATCGAACCGTGAGCCGAGGTGTTTCGGAGTCAGCCACCCTGGCCGCTGCGCCACACCTCTTCCACATAGCAGGGCTTGATAAGCTTTGGTTAACACTAGCAATGAAGCGCATGTCAATGGTAGCAGAACACAAGGAGTCCTATGCTGAGTTGTGGTCCCCGTTTATCTAGATCCTTTACACAGAAATACAGGAGATCACATGCCTCCAATATCTCCGAATCTTGCAACTCCTCCCAACATAAGAGGCTGAGCACTGGGCCTTCCCCATGGATAGCACCCTTGGTAGCACCCAGCATAATGCAGCTTGGTTAACCATAACAGAGAGATGACCCTAAGGGAGTGCTCGCTTGGTACAAAGTCACGTGCTGCAGCAGTGCACAAGCAAATTTCACCGGTTCGAACTAGGGCAGGAAACCCCGGAATAAAAAGAATCTATTACGGGTACTCCCAAACCCATTTTAAACTCACTATCACAGCTACACTCTTCTGATGGATACATCTGCCAGTGGATTCCTCACCTTGTGAATATCCCCCTGCGTCAGCAACGTTCGGAAAAATCTTTTGTAGCACGCCGGCGTGGACGACGTCATAGGAGCACGGCATCGCGCGCGACTCCGACTGACGTCACTGACTCCTTATTAGGCCTACGTCAGCGTGATGACATCAGTTCCCTTTTTTCCGCGTCGTCGACGCGAACGGTTTCGAGGGATCTTCTGTTGAGTTGATAGTAACTTTGTTACTATTGTGAGTTTTTCTGTATCTCTTCGGCGTTGCTGTCTTCTGTCGTGATGTCGTCGAAGAAGACTGGGTTTAAGCTGTGTGATTCATGCAGAAAGATGTCCATTACAGATCCGCATGGTGTCTGTCTATTGTGTCTGGGTTTGGATCACGATGTCCAGGGTTGTCGATCCTGTTTGAAGATGAACCCAAAGGCTCTTTGGGAACGTGAGGCAAAACTTCTTGTTGCCAAATTGAAAGATAAAGATGCCAGGAAGAGTTCGAGATCGAGACGCCCGAAGTCGAGGTCGGGTTCCCGGTCGAGGTCGGCTTCGAGACATGCTTCCTGGTCATCCTGGTCATCTAAGAAAAAGCATAAGAGGAAGAAGCATAGTTCAAGGCACCATTCCGGTAAGGAGTCTGATTCGAAAACGAAGTAGTCTTCTAGAAGGCATCGTAAGGACATGGTATCTCCCTCTCAAGTTCAGAATCCTGTAGGTGAGGCCTCGCCTTTGGAGTCACGGGAGCATTCACCGGCTCTGGTGTCGAATTTGTCTCCGGATCCGTCTCAGTCTTGGGGACATGAGGAGGAAGAAGTTCCTGTTGCTCAGGGTTCGACAACTCCGGTTCACCAACCCGAGGAACAAGAGGAGTCGATTCCGGTGCAGCCTCCTCAGGAGCAGCCAGTGGGTTCGTACCCTCCTTTTCCGGGTCCAGGACAGGACCCTTCGCATTTTTTTAATGCCATGTATGGTGTTTATGCGAGAGCCATTTACCCCTCCAGAGCACCGGCTGGTCCCATGGGTCCGCTGGCAACAATTTGGGGGTTCCCCAAGCCTATGCTCCGGCGCCATTCTTGCAGTTTATGCCAGCTCCGGCTCCACCTTGGCATCTCTCGGTGCCGTCGAAGTCATCGACTCCGTTTACGGCTTCACCGGCTCCGGAACGACCTCGAGATCCAGCTCCATGTTCGACGTCGACTCTAGCTCCGCATTCGACGCCAGCTCCGCATTCGACTCCGGCTCCTTCAGAGTAGATACCGGATCCAACGACGTCGGTTTGAATGGAGTGGTCGAGGCGTAAAGCGCCGCGTCTTTTGGAGGAGAAGAGTTATGGGGAAGCTGAAATTGAAGAAGGTGAGCTTCAAGATCAGGAGGATTATTTTGACGATCTATTGGGAGTTGGCCACGGTGTCTGATGCTCCTTCTAAAGATGTGGCTCCCTACCATGTGGTAATTAAAAAGGCTGCAGAACTGTTGAATTTGACTTTTCCATCTATTGAGTATAAGTCAAACATTCTGACTGAAGTCCTCCATTCTCCTTCACCTGTGGTTGAGCCTATACTTCCTTTTACTAAGGCTCTAACGGATCCCATCTTGGAGGTATGGAATAGACCACTTACGGCTCCTGCAGTTTCTAAGGCCGTTGCAAGGCGTTATAGAGTGGCTCTTGGCGACCCTGAATTTTTGTCTACTCATCCCTTAGCAGAGAGTTTGGTTGTACAAGCTGCCTGTTCTAAAATATCTGCAGGTGCTTTTCCCCAGGTACCTGGTGATAAGGACTCCAAGAAGCAGGACCAAAATGCAAAAAAAGTGTTTTCGTCAGGCAGTATAAATCTTACAGGGGAAAACAAAGAGGTCGTGCTCGAGGACGTCAGGTCTCCTCTTCCTCTTCCTCTACCCACCCCCCTCCTACTACAGCAAAGCAGCCCTAGATCTGCCATTCCGGATCATGCGGGTCCTGTAGGGGGTCGGCTTACCTTTTTTCTACGGGATTGGAAATCGGTCATGTTGGACCTTTGGGTTCTCGATCTCGTGGAGAATGGGTATGCACTTCCCTTTCGGGAATTCCCTCAGAATTACCCTCCTTGTCAAGGTTTTTGCTCGGAGGACCACCTGCTACTTCTGCAGGAGGAAGTCCGGCATTGTTGAGAAAGGGTGCGATAGAGGTGGTTCCGGAGCAAGAAAGGGGTCAGGGATGCTACTCACGATATTTCCTGATCCCCAAGAAGGATGGCAGACTTCGTCCAATCCTGGATTTCAGGATCTTGAACCTTTACCTGAAGCAGGAGAAGTTCAAGATGCTCACCCTTGCGCAGGTTCTTCAAGCGCTGCTGGAAGAAGACTGGATGGTGTCGAGCGACTTGCATGATGCATATTTTCACATCCCAGTCCTGAAGTCGCACAAGAAGTATCTTCGTTTTACGGTGGGATCGCAGCATTACCAGTTTGTGGTCCTTCCATTTGGTCTTACTACTGCGCCTGGAGTCTTTACCAAGGTGATGGCTGTGGTGGCGGCACATCTCAGAAGGTCAGGGATTCCGGTATTCCCTTATCTGGACGATTGGCTAATCAAGGCGGAATCTCCAGAGAAAGTGCTCCATCATCTGCAAGTCACAACTCAGTTGTTTTACAGGTTTGGTTTTTCGATAAATGTACCCAAATCTCACCTGGTGCCCTCCCAGCGCAACCTGTTCATTGGTGCGGTACTAGATACAACTGTATGTCGCGCATTCCCTCCTCCACAACTGATTCGCGACATACAGGAAATGATTCCTTTATTTCACAATAGAGCGGTCGTTCCAGTCCTGAAGGTCCTTCGCCTGCTCGGTCTGATGGCTTCCTGCATACTGTTGGTCAATCATGCACGCTGGCACATGAGGGCACTCCAGTGGTGCCTCCGCAGGCAGTGGTATCAACACAACGGAGATCTCAGGGAGTCGATCAGGATCTACAGAGAAACTGCAGCGGATCTGTCTTGGTGGAGCGTGGAGGGCAATCTGTCTCAAGGAAAGCCCTTCCAACTACCTCCATCAGTGGCCACGGTAATAACGGATGCATCCACTCTAGGGCGGGGTGCTTATCTGGGGGATCTGGTGATCAAGGGTTTTTGGTCACCAGAGGAAATGTTGCTTCACATCAACCTTCTGGAGTTGCGGGTGATACGTCTAGCGCTCAAGGCCTTCCTCCCTTCCCTTCGCGGTCGGTCGGTTCAGGTCCTGACGGACAACACCACCCCGATGTGGTATGTCAACAAGCAGGGTGGAGTAGGGTCGTAGTGTCTCTGCAGGGGGGGACGCGTTTCAGTTGAGTTGGGACTCCCAACTCCTTTACGCGTTTCTTTCCATACCCTTGATTCCTCGTGTTCTGAGGAAGATTCGCCAAGACCAGGCCCAAGTTATTTTAATCGCCCCGGATTGGCCAAGAAGGGTGTGGTACACAGATCTTCTCCACCTCTCCTCGTGCCCGCCGCTCTGTCTCTCTCTCAGATGGAGGGGCAGGTTCTACACCCCCACACCTTATATCTTCATGCCTGGAGTTTGAACGGGCCAACCTGATTTCTTTTTCTCTCCCACATGACGTGGTGGATGCCATTCTATCGGCCAGGCTTGATTCCACCAAATCTATCTATTCTTATAGATGGTCTAAATTTGTTACTTGGTGTGGGGAGAAGTCCGTTGATTCTTTGAAGGCTCGGTTGTCTGATATTCTTCAGTTTGCACTTACTTTGGCTCAGCAAGGGTTTGCTGTGGCTACGGTCAAAGGTTATCTTTCAGCTTTGTCGGCTTTTATCTGCCTGCCAGATCAGCCGTCCTTATTTAAATCTCCTGTGGTTCTAAGGTTTCTGAAGGGTCTTACAAATACATTTCCTCCTTCTCCCTTTATTGTGCCTCAATGGGACTTGAATCTTGTGCTAACTTTTCTGATGGGTTCTCCTTTCCAACCTTTGCACAAGTGTCCCATGAGACTTTTATCTTTTAAGACGGTCTTCCTGGTTGCAATTACCTTGGCAAGGAGGGTAATTGAGCTTCAAGCTCTTAGTTCAAAGCCCCCATTCTTGACCATTCATGCTGAACGAATGGTTCTTAGGACCAGGACTGCTTTTCTGCCTAAGGTGGTAACTCCCTTCCATCTAGGACAGTCCATTACCCTTCCTACCTTCTATCCTCCCCCTCACCCTTCCTAGGAGGAGGAGAGACTTCACCGCCTGGACCCTAACAGGGTGGTCAGCTTTTATCTTGATAGGACAAGATACTATCGAGTGGATGACCAGCTCTTTGTTGGATTTGCTGGCTGCAGAAAAAAAAGAGCTGTGCACAAGCGCACACTTTCAAGATAGATTATACTATGCATCAAGATCTGCTACTCCCTGGCGGGTAAGGAGCCTCCAGAGGGTATAAGAGCTCACTCTACTAGAGCAAATTCTTCTACATCTGCTTTGTCTAGGGGTGTACCTGTAGAGGACATTTGTAGAGCTGCGACTTGGGCTTCCCGCCACACTTTCGCGAAGCATTACTGCTTAGATGCCGAAGTGAGGAGGGACGGCCACTTGGCGCGTTCTGTCCTCCAGGATTTTCTGGTATAGGAGAGTGGACACCCTCCTCCGGGAGTGGGGACTGCTGTGGGACTCTATTCACAAGGTGAGGAATCCACTGGCAGATGTATCCATCAGAAGAACAAGTTACTTACCTTCGGTAACACTTTTTCTGGTGGATACAGTATCTGCCTGTGGATTCCTCATATGCCCACCCACCTCCCCGTTGTCCACTCTTCTATACCTGAGTTTGACAATATTTAAATGTATTTATATATATATATTTTTTTGTATATATATTGTGTTTTTCATGCATTGTCTTCACACTGTGTGTAATTTTGGATATTATGTACTGTGTACACTGTATATGTATACATCTACTGTCATTGGTCCGTCCGGGTGCCTCGAAGGCACGGAAAAAAGGGCGGACTGATGTCATCACGCTGACGTAGGCCTAATAAGGAGTCAATGACGTCAGTCGGAGTCATGCACGATGCCGTTCTCCTATGACGTCGTCCACGCCGGCGTGCTACAAAAGAATTTTCCGAACGTTGCTGACGCAGGGGGATATTCACAAGGTGAGGAATCCACAGGCAGATACTGTATCCACCAGAAAAAGCGTTACCAAAGGTAAGTAACTTGTTCTTCTAGCCCCATACCAGCACTTCACCATACGGCTGTTGGATAAAAGATCTCCGATAAAGTGCCCCTCTTCGAGGTGACCCTGTTGGGTATTGCACCGCCGACCCAACGAGGAGCAGCCAATATGATGAAGCATGACCCCTGAAAGAGTGTGTGAGGGCATTAAAATCCAACAAATGGATGCCTAACTGTAGATCTCTTTGATAAACAGTTGTTTCTAGCCTTTGTTTGACTCCTTCAACTCCTCCCAACTGAGGAACAGCACAACTTACCTTCCTTGACATGTTAACAGGGGCACCTGTTTGTGCTGGACCTCCCACTCCTTGAGAGTGGAAATAGCCCCTTCATCCCCTTATTTTGAGTACAGCTTCAAGGTAAGGCCAAGAAACCTTATCAAAGGCTTTCTCTGCATCTGGAGCTATAGCAGCTGCGGGAGGGGAAAGCAGATTGGAAAACCTCTCAATTAGCATGGTTGACTAAGCAGATGTTGTCTCAGGCCAATCTAATCTGCCGTGGATAAGACATTCTGAGTAGGATTGTTCATTTTGATTATCAGGGGAAAGTCGTGTGGCTAGGATATTTGGCATAGATTTTTGCCTTCATATTTATTAGTGATGTGCACCTAAATTTTTGTGTTCAAAGTGATCTTTCCCAATGTCTGGGATGAACACAGTATTAGCCTCAGAAGCAGTGCCAGACATTGTATCGGTGGAGGTGAAATGGTTCATGGCCAGCTCCAAGCTCTGTGCCACAGCTATCCTGGACTGAGCTAATGGTTTTATTAAAGAAGCTTAACTAGACCTGGAAAAGATTGAAATTACATGGTGAGATCTCACAATCACACCACATAATAACACGTTAACAATTTAGGATGGCATTGAAGAAGACTTTCTGAAGTTGAATTTAATTTAACAGGACTTGAGATTCATCAATAATAAAGATGTGGTTTTCCTGGAAACAGTCAGATTGATCCAGGGTGAAAGGATACAGACTTCATAGGCCACTTTTCTACAGTGAGTTTCTCTGCTGCATCGCGTGGAATTATTTTCAGCATTTCTGTTTGCAAATTAGTTTTCCAAACAAATTTTACTTTGAGAGCCCAAACTTTACATGGCAGAATGTTCACAGCAATTAAGCTGTAAATCTTTGGTAAATGTAAATAAACCTGTGCATGTTGATGTTGCAAGTTTCTTTTTTCTGCTCATACAGCATTAACTGTTTATTGGTATGGTGCTCAAACTCGGTCTTGTATTTTTTTCCTCAGGGCTCGTAGGAAAAAAGGCTCAGCTCGGAGACTTGGCCTCCAGAAACTATGGGAATGGTGCTTAGGACTTGTGCAAATGAGTTCCCTACCATGGAGAATAGTCATCGGCCGCTTAGGAAGAATAGGTCATGGGGAGCTAATAGGTAACCGTTGTAATTCTGTTAATCAACCGCGCTTAATTGCAAGTAAAAAGTAACATGCAGTTTGGAAGTCGTACACATAGTGATATTCATATTTACTCATCCAGTGCATCAACACTGCAGTTTTTCATTTGTTAGTTTAATATGTCTTTGTGGAAGCATGTCCCTGTTGTGAGTTTGCATGTTGTGCATATTTTCTCTGTTTAATGATTTGCAATGGAATTACTGCTCAAATTAGTTTTGGGATGTCTACCACCGAAACCAATGGTTGCAAGTACAGTAAAAGTTTTCCTACAGAAGGTTGCATCTTTTGCTGCTATATAATTTTTGCTTGAGACGGTCAGTCAAAATGTATTTAAAACCATTAAATTACACACAAAACAAATGTTAAAATCACAGTGCATGTGTATATAAAAAAAATAGCTAAAGATAGTAATCATTAAACATGCGCAGGGTAAAAGCATTAAAATCATCCAGATAATGCACATACATAAAAGCATATTTTTGCAAGCAGTATATATGCAGACATAGCGGTCAGAGATATGCTAGTTGACCTATATACTAGAAAAGAGTTTATCTAAAGTAACTTCATCTAGTTAAGCTAACAGTGGGATTCAAAGTGCTTTCCTTATACACCTCACTGTTACAAGGTAGCATCCACGATTTAAAGCCATCCCATGATTCCAAACGGATCTTGGAATCCTGTAGGCTTCAGCATATTGTTTTGTGCCTAATGGAATACAAAGCAGCCTTATGCAGGAGCTCCTGGGCTTAGCATATGCCAGGCACAAGAAAAGTACGTGTTCTATGTCCTCACTATGCCCAGAACATATGTGATTTCTGTCTAGCTGGGTCACAGTTATACGTGAAGTCATTTACAAGTAACATATCAAGTTGGAGTTTGATTATCAAGTTGCGCGGTAATGGTGGAATAAAAGCATCCATGAATGATTCAAATGCAGGGACAGGTTTAAAAATTAATATTTCCTCCATCATCCTAACAATGTTTTCATTGCAATAGTATGAGTCAATTGTATAGCCCAAGTATTTCTCTGTAACATTTGCCTTGGAATTGGAATTTATCTGAGATGGATTTAGCCAAAGCATACCCAGGGTTTTTATAAAATAAACCAATGGAATGGTGGTGCTATTCCTAAGGATAGAACTTCCTCAAATGCAGACCTGTATATGGTCAATTCAGGGGTGGACCATAATCTAGCCCAATAAAGTAAAGGTCTCAGCTTAACAAGATCCCCTATTATTTTGAGGCCAGTGTCAAAGAAACGGGGAAACAATGATTTAATAAAACAATTTTCTTTAAGACAACATATGAGTGTTCTCCACTCCCTGTACTTTTGCTGCATATAAAGCCGCTGATTGCACCTTGGCCCTATACATTTCAGTGACTGAGGACGCAGATTTAGGTGTAGAGGCTTAAAATAGTTTGACACCCCGTCCCAACTCTCACTCCCCTATTTTGGGCAATCATGGACACCTTTTAATAAATAATCTGCCAGGTTGTTGATGTAGAGGAAGAACCGACCACATCTCTCCTGCACTCAGGGAACTTAAATGGCTCCCAATTGAACTGCAAGCCAGCTTTAGAACAGCCAGCCTCACGCATAAAGCCCTACACACAGGCAAACCGGAATACTTAGCCGCCAAACCTAAAAGGGCCGGCCAGTCCAGGAACCTCAGGAGCTCAAACACTCAAACATAAATCTTTCGCTGGAAACGCCCCAAAAATCTGGAACTCCACCCCCCCTCCCCACATCAGAACGATCCCATCATTACCTAAATTTAAGAACCTGCTCAAAGTCCTCTTCCTAGACCGCTCTCAAGCGAAACAATAAGATCCAAGGAAGCACCTTAGACGGTTCCCATCTTACTGTATTCTTTTGACTGTGGACACTGACTTGGACCCAGAAAACCTCTTGGTCTCCCGTCCTGGTTGAACAAAGAATCCTATTAGACGCTCGTCGTGAACGATCGACACCCTACCCGCTCCATGCTCTCTCGCTCCTGTGTCTGTTCTATACCCGGCTCAATCCTGCATGCTCTATCATAATATTTGTATTGTATATGTGCACATAACTGTACATGTTGTAAAGATCTCTGATACTCTCGGGTCCCGCTAGCGCTATATAAAACTCCTAAAATAAATAAAAAATCCCTATTGTACCCCATGCACAGTGGGTATACATTCGGTTAGCTCTCCCTGTTCTCCCACAATACTTGGGCATAGGTCTTGTCATGCAATCTGATACGTTTGAATCAATGCTCATACTGGTCAGTGACAACCACAGTAAGCTTCTCGGAAGCAGGTCAAAAGCTGACCTCAAATCAACAAAACCAATATACAGGGGTTCTTGGGGAAAGCAACATACTTCCACCTTAGACGATTTAAACGAAACACCTGATCTATGGTGTTCATTTTCAGGTTGGACCCTACTTTTTATGGGAGAAAGAATCCTCTTCTCATCCATTCAGTCTTGGAGTCTAGATAGGATCTGGTGGTAGAAAATCTTTTGCAGATTCTCAGTCAAATTTATGGGCCTGTAATTGCCTGAAGTGGTCCTATCACCCTTTTTTTAAGATAGAAATGATCTCTGCTGCCAGCCAAGACATTGCCTTCCAGTATCTTATTTGAAAGGGCATGGATGTAATGGCACCATATGTTAGGTTCCGATTGGAAGCGGTCACATGGGACTTTATCAAGTCCTGTCGCTTTACCTGGACGCAAATCATTAATAGCAGTTAGTCTAACTCCCGGAGAATCTTAGTTTTTTCTGCTCTAGACAAGACTGCTGATCGAGATTACAGCATGAGGGGATACAGGCAAAGAAGGAGCAGCATATAAGCTGGTGGAATAATCTACCCACTGCTGAGGCTGTACCATGCATTCAATAGGGCTAATAGAAACTGCATTACCATGAGGGAAAATCTGCCAAAAAGGTGATTATCTTTAAGAGCTTCAGCAAGGACCAACCATGCTGAATCTATCCATTCCTGCTTGGAAAAAGTAGTGATGTGTTTCTATAATGCACGTCTAAGGAGATTTCATACAAAGAGGAGTTGGCAAAAGAGCCTAGTATTGAGTTAAACTAGGTGTACATTTGAGTGAGTATCTCAGTGTTAGGACTAATCTTAGGCCATTTTACTGCCCTTCTGTTATTTGCAAGAAACAGTGTTGTTGCAGAATGTGGGATAGCTATTCTCGTGAGTTGGAGCAATTGTTTTGTCTAATGACAAGACAAGCGCATTATAATCACTGTCTGCTTGGGTAAGAACTTCAAAATCTAAGGCTAGATGCCACAAATCAATGTCTAGCAAGATGTAATCTATTTTACTCATTTGAGACCTTCTTGAAAAAGAAGCAGGGGGATTATCAAATTTAAACCTACCGTTACAAGCTCACATCCCGAAGGACAGCATAAGTGACATAAGTTGTGTTGCTCCAGTAGACCAAGTTCTTAACGATTTTGCTTCCATTTTTCATGTACCCCTAGCTTCATCTTCCCCTTCTACGATAAATGACAGGCCTTTTGGGGGCTACAAGCAAGTATTAAAATCTCCTGCAACTAGAATCAGGACATTACATGGGATCTCGTTGAGGAGTAAGTCTAAATGTTTTAGGGTAGTTTATTCTTTGTTCCTACTTACAGGACAATTGTAGTTATTAAGTATGTTTAGCTTAAGCTTCTGTCCACTAAGATATATATGCCCAAAATATCATTATTTGTGTCTACCCTTTTGACAGATTCCCCCAACATGATCTTAATCCAAATTAGGAGGCTGCCAGACTGGCGACCTGCCCTTGAGGGGACTGCTTCTACACTGTAGTTGGAATACCCTTGTAAAAAATGTGTCCAGATCCCAAGTCTCCTGCATTAACAGAATATCATACCCATTAGTAAACCATTCTACTTCTGCCAACTTCCTCTTTTCAATCGATATTCCATGATATGATCTTAAACGGTCTGGTACTGCTGTTACTTATTGTCTATGCTGGTAAAGTCGCTAATGGGTGAGTCGACAAAGGGATAGATATTTAATAGATATGGGGTTGCAGTAATCAGGGTAGACTTTGTTGTTGGCTAGGGATAGAGATTATACCACAACCTTTAAAACTCTCATTAGATGTAATGTTAACAAGTTTAGTGTGAAGTTTCAACTGCAGGGTTACTTCTAATATGGAAACATTGGGACACATGCAGAGTCCTTCACTTGTGATCCCTAGTCCTACCATAGCTTTCTTGTATAAATCTTATTTTGAAGCCTTTTTGTTGTTGCCGATTAAAGAATGATTACAGTGGTGCATATTTAATACTTTTATTTGGGAATAATTATCTATTCCATTTGTTTATTATGAATTTACTACTTACACTTAACCACTTCCTGTTTTGAGAGGATTTGTTCAGGACAGTGTCTGTTATGGGGTGGGCTTTTACTGCTAAAGCAGCAAACTGCCTTTTCTTGCCAATATAGGTCACATTTCTTTTCTGCAGCACATCTTGTGTAATGAAGTGCTTTGCAGAGCTATACACCTATGACTTCTTCTTTACCAATTCAAAGCAAACATTGGCTAAGCCAATATGTATTGCCTTTGAGAGGCATTAGCCAAACCTTTTTAATTGCTGATGCTAGGTAGCAAATGCAAACATTTTAATTGAAATTAGCTAGCCCCTGAATGATGTGTAGGCATGCATCATCATACTGGTGAATGTGAATCCTGATTCTCTGGTTGGACTTTTTTTTTTAATGCCCATACAAAATAGTATCTGCTACAAAGCAAGCTTTTTGCCAGAATTCATCATAGTGTTTAAGTGCATATTGATGGTCACTGTATGTATCCTGGCTCACATGTTCCTGTAAGAGTTACCAAATCTGTTGCATTCACTTTGCAGATGACCTACTTCCATATTTGATTTAACCTTTAGCTCCCATATGTACATGCTAAGGAATTTAAAGTCAGCATGTGCTTCTGTTATGCTTTGAAACAAGAACACATTGTTGCACTTTGCTTTAGCATTGATGTAGTATTGTATGGCTGCTGCTATTTACTTTGTAACAACATTAAAAAAAATACTATTGTAGTAATAATGACCATTCCGTAAAAGAAATGCTGATCTTGGGCACTTGTAGAGTTTAACATTTAGCTTATAATGATTATATAAAACACAAGATAGGCAACCACAGGTTAACTGAAATTTAAAAATAGTGTGCAATTAGAAAATATATTCACAACAATAATCAAGTGCTAGTAGTAGAAAGGCTATATAAATGTCAATACAATATCAAATACAAAGTACAATTAAATGATTTTGCCCACAACAAAGTATGAATACAACCATTTATACAATAACTCCTTGTGGCATCACTGATGTTCATATTATATGGAATTGGGGGAGGGGCAAGGGTATAATTAATTACTGCTTTGAATACTTGTGTAAGAGTCCTGTATGACATAAAAAATATATTGATGCTCTGACACGGACAGTGTCAGCCTTAAATAGAAAAATATAGTCCCATTGAACTCTTGACTGGCCAACTGTCTATATTGGCTAAGAATGTGGTGTTCAAATTAGTTCTTCCACGGATACATGGTCGCTGCCTGGCCTTAAGATAGCGGTTTAATCCCTTATATCTCAAGCTCTTAAGGCTACCGGGGGTATACAATCGGCCACGGCCACTCGCAGGACGCTGCCCAGAGGCCCTGAGGAGCGTGCTCCGCGACAGGAAAGAGACCCTGACCTACAGTGTCACTTGATAACCACAAGTCTAGTCCCCACAGCCGAGTTAGAGGGGGAACATACAAGCACACCAACGTGCGGCTTGGCCCCGTGAATTGCCCATATGCCTACCAAAAAATCACAAGTCAACAAAGTCTTAAGCTACTTTGGAAACTCTAACACGGGAGACGGACAAGAGCTAGGGCATAAACAGCCAAAGGGATGGGGCTGACCCGTGATGATCTCCTGGCCACACTCATGGACTTTAAAAGAGAACTGCGCAACAACATTAAAGCCGACATCAGCGCTTCTCTCGATGCCTTCAAATCTGCCCCTTACCCTTCCTTGCGCCATCCACGCTGTCCCCTATATTCCCCTTAACCTTCCTTGCTCCATCCACCTTGTCCCCTATGTTATTTAAATGTTTTTTTTATAATTATGTAACTTTTAACTGATGTAAATTGCAACATTATTGTTCCTCATGTAAAGCGGTCTGATTCTTTTGGGTCTAGCCAGTGCCATATAAAACTCATTAATTAAATATGTTCCCATTTAGTACTCTTTCTCTTTGTCTACTTTCCTAGCTCCTATCCCCTCTCGCCTGAATCTCTCCCCTTACCTGCTACTCTGCCTAGCCCCCTGTCATTTGTGCCCTTTAACTTAAACACTCCTTCTCCCCTTTTTGGGGAAAGATCCAATATTTATACTCTGGAGTCTTAGTGAACCCGATAAGAGAGTTCACTGCGCCAAGGGAGCCATTCATAGCTGAGGTATGGTATGGCACCCCTTGCCAAAGCACTCCCTCTCCCCCTTTTGGTGTAGGATCCAGTATGTAGGCCTTGGAGTCTCAGAGACCCCTCTGAGAGAGTCCACTGCGTTAACCACTTCGGCGCTGATGACGAGCTGAGCTCGTCATGAGTTGCGCCGCTCGCACGCTGACGAGCTGAGCTCGTCATGTAACGCAGCTTTTTTAAAATCGCAGCGCGCAGCGGGAAAACCGCTAGCGCGCATGCGGTTAAGGGAGCCTCTCGCAACAGAGATAGGTAAATGATACTCCTTCCCCTGGAATCACAGCTTACTGGACTGTAGGTGTTTCTTTGACTCGTCTACCGGTTTGTGTCCCCGTCGCCCTTCCCCTCTTCTTTCCATGCTGTCTCTCACCCTCCCCTCCTCTTTCCCGCCTTCATTATCTGTTTGCCTCCACTGCTCCTACCCCTCCTCCCCTGAATCTCTCCCCTTGCCCGCTTTTCCCCTTACGTATTTGTGCTTATTTTTTATCTCGACCTTACAAGTAACTATGTTGCCATGCTCTAATAACTGTGTAACCTTTGTAACGATGTAACCTGTAACTATGATCTGATACTCACGTAAAGCGCTCTGATACCTCCGGGTCTAGCCAGCGCTATATAAAACCTTTAAAATAAATAAAATAATATATTCTGCTCGCTTCATAAAGTACACCTTTAGGATTTATAATCGCATAATTGAAAGCCGCGTACAAGATACAGCAGTAACCCCATGTTCTATAAAATAAGACACAAATAAATTAAAGAAAGGGTAATATTGCTACGGTGTACACATGGTTTTCAAAAATGATTTACAACACAGTAACCAATAGTTGTCTTCAAATGTCGAATTGTTTAATATAATTCAGGCTTCAAAACTTTTGTTTACCTCTTTACAGCTTTTTCCATCTGATACACACTGTTTGCGTCCATTAACGCTTCCTTTGGTTGCAGTTATTTTGATTGGTTTGTATTTTGCATCAAAGTGCTTGCTATGTTCATATTTAAGCATGATTGTCTTCAAATGTGTTTGGCAGTATTAATCAAAAGCTTAAACTACTCATTTTAACTGGGCTCTTTTGCAAGGTTTCATAACTGATAGACTTCTAGCTGCAGATTCCTTACCTTGGAATTCTCAGCCATCAGACTAGATCAGGAAATGTTCCATGAGCAGTACCCCTGCGTGCCAGTAGGTGGCCTTGTATGGCTCCGTGTGGCGTCATTGGCACTGACGTCTGCAGTGTTTATGTAGGGACCGCCCCCCCAATGTTGATATCCATTCTTTACTTTCCACGCTAGCCAGTGCAGGTACTTTTTGACTCGTTTTTTTCCAACATTTAGTCAGACTTTTTTTTTTTAGGTTTACCTCCTTGTGTCTCAGGAATGTCTTTGAAGAAGGCCGGCGTATGTCTGTGACAGATCCACACTGTGAGAAAGAACCATCTTTCTTGCATGGTATGCCCCCACTTTATGCTGAATTGCTGATGTACTTTGACTGAGTGTGCCCTGGTCTCCTGCCAATCAGGTGCCCAGGGCCTGTGTTCCTTCCCTAAAACTGTGTTGAAACTAAAAACCCAATTGGCATCTCTGGCCACATGTCAGCCCCTGGTAAATGGTACCCTAGGTACCCAGGGCATTGTGACCAGCGAAGACCCTTGAGGGCTGCAGCACTTATTGTGCCACCCGTAGGGGCCCAGTACCCTGACACACACACACGCTGCCTTTGCAGGCTGAGTGTCCTGGTGCAGAACTAAGCAAGGAGTTGACATGGCACACATCTATGTGTGCCATGCCCACAAACCCACTGCTCTGGCATACCTCAGTCACCCCTCTAGCTGGGCGACCTATGCCAGTGGTGTGGACACAGGTGCATGAGCCCTGTGTCCCTACAGTTCCCAGGGCCATTCCTGGGCACAGTAAGTGCAGTGATGCCATTAAGTATATGGTGCTGGGAGGTTGTCATTACGACCTACACAGCACCATGATGGCTACACTGAAGACTGACAAGTTTGATATCAAACTTCTCAGCACATTAAACCCACACTGATGCCAGTGTGGGATTTAATGTAAAATGCCCTACAGAGGGCATCTTAGAGATGGCCCCTGAAACCTACCTTACAATCCATGTCTTGTCTGAGAGGCTGCCTAGGCTGCCACACAGCAGACATGTTGCTGTATCCCAGGGTAGAGAGCCATCTGCTTTCCTTTGCCTGCAACAATGCACATCCTGGGCGAGGTGCTAGGTCTCCTCCCACACGATGGGCAGGGGAAGCTTCAAAGACATGCCACCTTTGTGTGCTTCTCCAGGCCACTTGCTGTACTCAGCAACTGGCTTCCACCGGTTCTGACCCCCACTCTGGCAGGAAGACTGGTGGGAAAGCCTATGCGAGGAAAGTGGGTGTGCCAGCCTCTGCCAACATCATCCCTCAGGTGGGAGAGGTGAGGTGAAGCACAACTCCGGGCTCCGGCCATGTTGAGGATGGGAAGCCCTGCCCAATCTGAGCTGGGCTCCTGACCCCCTCCCACAGGAGAGGAGCAGGATAGGGGGTGTACTCACCCCAGGACAGGGACCCATTGGTTCCTGCCCTTACCCTACCTGTAACGCCCCTAAATTTAGTATTTAGGGGCACCCTGAACCTTCCTTCAGCAGATCCCGATTTCAAAACAAGATGATGAACAAGGACGAACTGCTGTGCAGCTGCTAACAAAAGGACGACACCAACTAACTTGGCCCTAGCCCTACCGGCCTGTTGATCCTTGATCCTGCTCCTGCTAAACCCCGGCGTCTCCTGCGGACAGCAACCTTGAAAATCCCGGAGGACCTGCCAGCCTTGCTCATCTAGAGACGGGGACTCCCATGAGCAGTGATTCTGCTCAAACAAGCAACACCCCTAGTGCCAGCACACACTGCACCCACCGAGCCCGGCCGGTGCCTGAGTAGACCAAGACCCTGAGGACTTCCCCCAGGCGAGTTTGACCCGAAATCCAGTGCCCAAGGACCCTCCTCGATGACCCAGACAACGCCTGCAGGCTCACAACCAGGGACCGCGACCAGCAGAGGGTAAGATTTCCCAATGTCAAAAGACACCCCGGTACCCCACGGCCCCCTGTGCCCAACTCCAGGGTGCCTACCTATCCTGCAAGATCCCAACTTACCCCTCAAAGTGTTGTGGTCGCTCCAGAAGAATCTCCATCCCCGAGCCTGCAGCCTTTGTTCATCTTCCAAGTCTTCCTTTGAATAACATTGAGCGCCCGACGGCTCAAAAGCACCCTGCATCAGCCACCTGAGTGCTCCTGGGAGTGCAACCTTTGTCCTAATCTACTTCCCCATTTGCCCTGAGCAACTGACCAGGAGCCCAGCTCCCACAGCTGCGTGGCCTGCTTTCCAGCAGCCACCAACCAAAGGCCCCCTGCCGCCCATAGGCTAACATTGGGCCTAACTACCTCTGCACCCGGGTGCCACTGAGGGTGTACCTACTGTACCTACCTGACCCTGGGAGACCTATGAGTCTATGCCCAGAACCTTAACTCTGCCAGTCGAGTACTTCCCCAAAAGCCGATAACTCACTCTTCTTGCATAGGGTACCATTGACTGGTTTCACTTGGAAATTCTTCTAAGTGTGGAGTTTTGAAACTTTAAAATATTCACCTAAAATCAGCTGAACAACGAATTCCGATTTACTCACCTGTTCTCAGGAGAGATCCCAGTGCTGGATCTTGGTGCCCAGCACTGACCCTGAAAAGTAATTCTAACCGTACCTACCAGTAACTTGAATTTCCTTCCATAGGAATCCATTGTATGATTTTCACCAGAAAAGTTTCTGAATGTCGATTTTCAAAAACTACAACTAATCCTTAAAAATCGCCTGTATGACTTAAATGCATTCTTTCAATTGTTTACAGGAGATGCACCGGGGCTGGATCCAGGATCACATTGGTGATTCTAGGGGAAAAAGTTTCTGGCAACTTTTAAAATACAATAATATTTGTTAAAAATCACTACTGTAACCAAAACGCTTTTACTTAACTGTTTACAGGAAATGTCACAGGACTGAATGTAGGATCCAGTCCTGTGGTTAGAAAAGTAATCTACAAAGTAACTAAGTGCATTTAACTAGAAATTTCCATTGAGCTCAATGTTGCATTGTTTGAAATTGTGTTGCCTATTGCAACCACTGTAAGTATTGTAATCCAAAAGTCTATTGCCTATTTGAAAAGTATTTAAAGTATCTCATTCTGAGAAAGTATATTTTGATACCTTGTTGGTTCTAAAATAAAACAACTATATATTTTGATACAAAACAATTTGCCTAGAGTTCAGTTCTTGAGTGTGTGAGACCATTTGCTGACTGAGTGTGCACAACAAATGCTTTACACTGTCCTCTAAAACTGCCTTACTTCTCGACCAAGCTACCACTTAGAGAGTAAGGTTATATCTAACTTTAGCCTCTGCCAAACCTCTGGGGACTGTGGACCTTACTTTGGTCCAGTATATACAGAGACACTTTCTTACACCCAGGGCTTATGTTCCTTCCCTAAAATTGCATTGAAGCCTGAACCCAATTGGCATCTCTGGCCACATGTCACCGCCTGGTAAATGGTACCATAGGTACCAAGTACCAGAGAAGGCCTGTAAGGGCTGCAGCACTTATTGTGCCACCCTTAGAGGTCCTGTACCCTGACACACACTGCATTTGCAGACTGCGTGTCTTGGTGCAGAACAAAGTGAAGAGTAGACATGGCACACATCCCTGTGTGCCATGGCCACAAACCACTGCCCTGTCATAGATCAGTCCCCCTTTAGCTGGGTGCCCTATGCCAGTGGCGAGGATACAGGTGCATGAGCCCTGTACCCCTACAGTGTCTAAGTCCATTCCTGGCCACAGTAAGTGCAGTGCTGACATTAAGAGTATGTGGTGCTGGGAGTTTGTCATTACAAACTCCACAGCACCACAGTGGCTACACTGAAAACAGGGAAGTTTGTTATCAAACTTCTTATGACATTAAACCCACACTGATGCCAGTGTGGGATTTAATGTAAAATATACGACAGAGGGCATCTTGGAGATGCCCCCTGAAACTTGACCAACTTCTAGTGACCGGACTGAGTGGCTGCTTAGTCTGCCACCAACAGACATGTTTCTGGACACCTGGGTCGAGAGCTTGCTGCTCTCTGGGCCTGAAACAATGCACATCCTGGAACGAGGCGCCAAGCCTCATCCCCCAGGATGAGCAGGGTTCAGGAAGGAGAAGCTTCAAAGGCATACCGCCTTTGTGAGCCTCTCCAGACCACTTGCTGCCCTCAGCAACTGGTCCTCACTGGTATTACCCCTCTACATTGGGCGGGAGACCCGGAGGGAAAAACAAGTGCGGAAGAGAGGTGTGCCCACCTCTGCCAACTCCACCCCTCAGATGGGGGCGGCGAGGTGAAGCACAACTGAGTCCTTGCCTTCTTGAGGATGGGGGCACCCAACCAACCAAGGACAACCTACTGCCCCCCTCCTACTGGAGGGTAGCCCGATAGGGGGTGTACCCACCCCAGCGAAGGGTCCCATTTGGTCCCTGCCCTTTACCTACCTGTAATACCCCCATATCTAGTATTTAGGGGGCACCCTGAACATTGCTTCCTCAGATCCAGAAACGACCAGGAGAAAAGGACCGAACAGCCGTGCAGCCAGTTAACAAGAGGACAACGCCCATTGACTTGGCCCCAGCCCTACAGGCCTGTCTCCCCTCGAACCTGCTCCTGCGAAATCCCGGTGTGTTCTGCAGCGACCAACCTCGTAAACCCCAGAGGAACTGCCTGCCTTCACTTCCAAAGACTGCTTCTCCCGTGAACACCAAATTTGTTCAAACAGCAACCTCTGGCAGCGGCCAGAAACCGCAAATCCAGCCCACTCTGCCCCTGCCGAACCTGGCCCGAGCTAGAGTGGAAAAACACCACGATGAGGTCATCCCCGCTGATCCTGACCCAAGATCCGGCGACCCCTGACCTGCCTCAAATGTCCTGCCGACCCCTGCAGTCTAAATCCAGAAGACCCCCTAACTGCGACCAGGAGCTGGTAAGAAGATCCGACCCCAAAAGGCAGCCCTGCACCCGACGCCCCACGGTCTTGTGTGCCCAAACCAACGGTGCCTAACCAACCCTTAACTTCCCACCTTACCTCTCGCAGTGGTGGTCGCACCCAGAAGTCCTTCGTCTCCCTGCCTGCAGTGCTTTTGCAAACCGGAGGTTCTCCATAGAAAACAAATGCACGCCCGATGTCGAAACAGCACTCTGCACCCGGCCGCTCAGTGCCGCTGAGGGTGTACCTTTTTTGCTACTTTGTATCCCCATTTGCCCTGACATAAACCCTATGAGCTTTGCATCCACAACCCAGTGGCCTGCTTGACAGCAGCCACCAACCGGAGGGCCCCATCCCACTTTGGATAACATTGGGCCTCAACACTCTGCACCTGGCTGCCCTAGTGCCGCTGAGGGTGTAACAAGAGTGCATCACTGACCCTGGGGACCCCTGAGTCTTACCCCAGAACCTTAACTCCCACAGTCGATAACTTACCTGTGAACCGATAACCTGTTTTTCCTCCATAGGATAACATTTATAATTTTATTCCAAAAAGTTTCTAAGTGTGGAGTTTTGAACTCTAAAAATATTCTTTAAAAATCGCACGAATAACCAAAACGTATTTACTTGCCTATATGCAGTAAATGTCCCAGTGCTGAATCTAGATATCCAGTACTGAGGTAGAAAAGTAACGTAAAGTAATACCTGTAATTTACTGAAAAAGCCTATTCATTTCAATGAACTGTATTTGCTAAGTATTGCAACTTATTGCATCCCCTGTGAATCAAACGAAGTACAAGTCCTATTGCGTTTTCAAACTGATCTACAATCAGCAACGTATTACTGTAAAGTATTTAATGCTTACCTGTGCCAGGCTTGCTTGGTTCTAAAAATAAAACAGTCAATATTTGTAAACAAAAACAATTGGTCTAGAGTTCAGTCCTGGAGTGTGTAAATGAAAAATGTCCTTGCTATCGTAACAGAAAGTTTCAATTCTATTAAAGACTCGGAGGTGAGGATTTTCGCTTTATTATTACAGCAGCCTTAAAACAACACCAAGACTACCTTTCCCATGAACCTTAGGGAAAGCAGTAGTCAACAGAAAAATGTCCATTCATAACAGTCCTTCGTTATCAAATCACGATGCACCAGTCCACACATAGTCTGCTCTGTGTCCCTTCCTCCTCTTTCTTTGCGCACAGTCAGCCGGAGAACCATCCTTAAGCGTCCTGTTTACCCGCATCCGAACCTAAGAGGAAAAAAGGGCTCATGAATTCACGGAGAAAAAACATATGGCATTATGAGGCATTATGAGGCAGACTAAACATAGCATGAATAACACAACCATGAAAATAAATACAGGAGCAATTAGGTCTCAAAATCAGATATGCATTAGAGAGTGAAATAAGGCTTAACACTGCAACCCACAGACCAGGAAGAAAAATAATTCCTTACTTCCATACGGGTGGGAGATCTGCTAGCAATACCTAGGGACGGATAATCCTTGCCTCCGAGTCCTTAATAGAATTGAAACTTTCTGTTACAATAGCTAGTAAATCTTTTATTATGCCAGGACTGGAGGCTAGGATTATGCTAGTTAAAAGCTTGCAAACTACGAGGTGAGCCACGTCCAGCACCATCTTGAAATAAAACCTTGAAGGTCGAGTCCGAAGAAAAGTCGGCTGCGTTGAGGATATCCTCCAAGCGAGCACCTAAGCCAAAGGCTTTGGAGGCCATCGCTCCTCAAATCAAGTGAGCACCAAAATCTTTGAGGCTGATGCCTGCCTCCTGCATGACCCACCTAACCCAGCGGGCTATGGTAGGGGAAGAAACCCGGATGAAGGGTTTTCTGAGAGAAATGGGCAACTGCCACTCGCCAGGAGGCCTGAACTCCTCTGTCATTTCCTGATAGGCTTTCAAGCAACGTACCACACACAACTTTGGTGAGTCCGGAAATTCTGGGTAAGAGAGGACTCTGGTATGACACTTAGTGCGTCTATGCAGAGTAAAGGTGACCCCCGAGGGAGAAAACATTCTGGAGGTCATGTCCAAAGCACTGACGTCCAACACACGTCGGCAGGAAATAAGGCACAACATCATCGCCAATTTAGCTGACAGCTGTTTGCGTGAAAAGAACAGGTTTGGTTGCCAGGATAGAAACAAATTGAGGACTTGATTCACATCCCAGAGCGCTGAATACCGGGGTTCCGGGGGCAAGGACAACTGAATGCCTCGCAGAAGTTTGCAGACCATAAGATGCTCTCTAGTGGGGGATTATCCAGGGACCCTTTAGATGCCAAATAGGCCAGGAAATTGAGGATCAAAATGACTTCAGCTTCCACGGGATTGACACCCCTCCGCATACACCAACGTGACCATCGGCACCAAGCGGATCTGTAACGCTTGACTGTACTGTCTGCCCAAGCTCGCGACATGAGTTCCTCAGCTTTTGCCGAAAGGCCAGGGATTCCCAGCGATGCTGGTAATCCTCCACGTTGCAAGTCTCAACGAGTTCTGCAGAACTAGAGGATGGGCTAGCCCGTCTGGACTGGGAAGGAGATTCGGAAAAAGGGAGAGTAGGATTGGAGAATCCCAAGAAAGTTCCAGAAGAACCAGAAACCACACTTAAGACCTCTAAAGAGGAGATAGTACAATGCCTCCAGACCTGGGCTGTCACCTGGGTGATCATTGCAAAGGGGGGAAACGCATACCCCACCACTTGACCAGAGTCTGAAAAACATTTGTGTCCAGCCTTCATAGGCTGGAATCCCTGAAATTGCAAGACTGGAAATCTGCAATCAGATTCTCCCTCCCCGGAAGGTACTCTGCAGTCACCGACACGTGGGGAAGGCAGTATTGCCAAAAGCTGGCTGCGAGGTCGGAGAGAGCCTTGTATCTCGTTCCTCCCATGTGGTTGATGTAACAGACCGCAGAAACGTTGTCCATTTTCAGAAGGACTGAGGACTGTATGGAGTCTCTCGACCAGCAGCGCACTCCGAACGAACCCGCCATGAGCTCCAGACAATTGATATGTAACCTGCGCTTGTCTGGAGACCACAACTCTCCTGTAGAGAAATCGCCGCTCCTGGCCCCCCAGCCCAGGGTGCTGGCGTCCGATTCTATGACTTAATCGGGAGCAAAACCGAAAATAGCCCGACCGTTCCAGGCTTCTATGTGCTGAAGCTACCAGTGGATCTCTTCCTGGGCATCCTCTGAAATGGTCACCTTGTGCGAGTAGGGACGGCATTTACGGAGGTGCAAAGCCTTAAGACGCTGCAAAACCCGATTAGTGAAGGAGCCCTGGGAAAATCGCTTGAATAGAGGCTGAGAGCAAGCCCACTATCCGTGCTAGGTTTCTGAGGGATATTTGATGCTTGGTGAGTGTCCGCCAAAGCTCGTGACGGGTACTCATAATCTTCCACGAGGGAAGGCTTAGAGTGGAGGACCTCGAGTCGATCACGCAGCCTAGAAACGTGATGCACTGAGACTGGGAGAGCATGAATTTCGACTCGATTACGAAACCAAGGCTCCGGAGCAGGTTCACCGCTATCCGAAGATGAAGAAGCTGTTGGGGACAAGCATCCATGAGGAGGCGATCATCGAGGTAGACAATCATCCGCACCCCTCGAGCTTGCAATCATTCCACTACAGGCTTGAGAACCTTGGTAAAACACCAGAGGGCTGATGACAGGCCGAACAGAAGGGAGACAAACTCATAAGGCTGGCCGAGCCAGAGAAACTGGAGGAACCGCCTGTGTGGAGGGAACACTGGTATCACCAGATAGGCATCCTTCAAGTCTAGACGAACCATCCAATCCGCCGGACGTAAAACGTCCCGAAGGAGGTGAATACCCTCCATCTTGAAGTGGCGGTAGACCAGCCACTCGCTCAGATTGATCACTGGGCGTTTGCCCCCATCCGGCTTGTCTACCAGGAACAGATTGCTGACAAAGCCGTGGGGCTGAAGGGAGGTAGGGACTACTGCCCCCTTTCTGTAAAAGAGAGGAGACAAAGGAATTACACTTTCCAGAGTACGAGGCCGCTGTCCCTTGAGATCAACGTCGGCCCCTGGAGGGGTTGAAGTTACTAAACCAGTTCAGTTTTTGTCCTGGTATTGACCTCTGGAGGAGCCTTGACCTCTAGATTGCTGGTTAGAACCTCGGCCGGTCGAGCGGCCCCTTCCTCGACCGACCCCTCTGAAAACTCAGGGAAAAACTTTTTTGATAGTGGTCTGCGCCCTACCTAAGGATGTAAATGTATTGACGAATATGCCCAGTTTGACGAACGGGTCGCCAAAAAGACCCCCTTGGGCAACAGGGCCGGCCTCTGACTCAGCAAGATCCCAAAGCTTGGGGTCCACTTTAATGAACAAAGAGAGGCGGCGCTCGATGGACAACACGCAATTTGTTACCTAAAAACACTATGGCTCTTTGTGCCTATCCGGAAAGGCAATCAGGGGAAATCTGCGAGCCAGAGAGCTTGGCCTCCTCTGCCATGTCAAAAATTTTCATCAAGGGACTCAAGACATCCAGGAGCTTGGGGGCGGCTGTTTCCGGCGCAGGGCCCGCTGGGAGCGCGGCAGAACGCTTAAGGGCCTGATCAATTTTTTTGCGTGAGCCCCTCTTCTAGTGGGGACATGGCTTCTCCCACTGCTCTATAAATTGACTGGTCGACAGCATCATAAAACTCATCTTCCCACTGGAGGTCGGACAGGGCGTTGTCAACTCCCTGGTAATAGTCATCATAACCATACTCCATAACTGGATAGAAGCAGGGAGAGGATGCCAAAACAAAAAATAGGATGAGCAAATATCAAACAAAGGTCTGGTTGTCAGACTGTGCTGCAGAAAATCTACAGCTTTTAATGGGCTGGGTGTCAGCCGGAAGAATAAATGCGTAGCTCGCAATTATAGCGGGGAGGACCCCCTTTGCACAAGATGTCTGGTGCAGAAACTATAAAAAACAAACAGCCAACGAAAACTTGCCTGGGCCAAGTGCCCACAATCGCTTAAATCAGCTCTCACAAGCGTGTTAGAAAGGGTACAGACTCTGAAGACGTGCCCAACAGAGCATGGACGCAGATCGTTAAAAAATTGACTGAGGCAAAACGATGGCGCAGTTAATACAAGCAACATGGCGTACTGCCTCATGCCAGAGCTTGCGCTACGGGTGCTGCACAAACCCTCATGGGTTCTAATGTGCGCTCCCAAAACAATAGCCTTCCACGCCCCCTGCCGGCAGGAGGCCGCGACCACACCAGACGGCCGCGTAGGGGCGGGAACGCTCCTGCGGCTCCTGTCGGGGAACGTGGCACTTGTCCCCACAATCAAACACTCAGAAAGGTGTTAACGATACTACAATTGGGGGGGGGAAAGGAAAGCTGCCGAAGCGAGAAACCAAACCGCTGTGGACTGAAGCCACGCTAAGCAGTATACAAACCAAGAACATGACAGAAAACACCAAATCACAAAAGCGCGAGGGAGCGCAACAGAGCAGCAAACATATCAGAAATAAGCAGAGAAGCGCATGACAGCGCAACAGTACAACAGAACCCCAAATAACGCTACAAGAGTCAACACCCTAGTAATAGCCACAGTAATAAGGGAAAGCACTTATCTCGGCTGCGCAGCAGCGAAGAAAGAGGAGGAAGGGACACTGAGAGCAGACTATGTGTGGACTGGTGCACCCTGATTGGATAACGAATGACTGTTATGATTGGACATTTTTCTGTTGACTACAGCTTTGCCTAAGGTTCATGGGAAAGGTAGTCTTGTTGTTGTTGTAAGGCTGCTGTAATTATACAGTGAAGAGAGAAGGCATAATCCTCCCCTCCAGTCCTGACATAGAATTCATTTGCTGACTAAATGTGGACATCAAATGCTTAACACTGTCCTCTGATACTACTTTACTGCTCGACCACTCTACCACAAATGGAGAGTAAGGTTCTATCTAACTTTAACCTCTGCCTACCTCTGGGGTCACCTGGACTCTATACACACTATACCTCATTTTGGTGTAGTATATATACAGCCAGTTTCCTACACTCACCCTCTTGTTGAAAAACAATGGAATGGATGCCCATGCACACTATCACCAAAAGGAGTTGCCTTACCTTGAGACTGGTAAAGACTTCTTTGAAGAAAAACAACCTGCTAACATACGGAGCCAACACTAGATGGCAGTAGTATCCAAAGCATGTGAATCTACAGCTCTACATGCCAAGAACAGATGCTTACAAGGTAAGTAACATTATCTTTTCAGTTCAGAGTCGGCAATTTACCATTAAAATCATTTACTGTAAAATGGGTAGCATTAGATTCCACAATTTGCCCTGTTTGCAACTGTATGAAGGAAACTGTTGCCCTGCATGTGGACAATAAGATACCAGAAGTCTTGGCACCCCTCTCCGTATTTCTAGATCGGATTGCCGTTATGATTGTACTGATGCCAAGAATTTGGGTGCTATTTGGCGGATTTGCAGGAAGGCCATTTCCCTGCAATAGTGTCAATTTGCTTTTTAAACTTGTTTTATGTCTCGTACTGTATTACGCAGCAAAAATGTCTGCGTTTGTCTGATCTTTCATGCTTTTATGAACTCTGTTTTATGTTTAGGAGAGCTTCAAACCCTTGCCGCCTTTGTAACGTGACGACAGTTATCTACTGCTACCTGTCTCGCCCCTTTTTTGGCAGAAGACGGCAGGAAAGGTTAGCCAGCCAAGAAGGTGTGCCCACCTCTGCCAATCCCACCCCTCAGGTGGGGGAGGTGAGATGAAGCCCACTCTTCAGTGCCTGCCATCTTGCAGATGGCAGGCATTCTCCAATCAGAATTAGGGATTGTGACTAATCCCCCATGTGGGGTGAGAACTCCAAGAGTTTAGTTGCCCTAAGGTCAGCAGCCCAGTGGCTACTGACCTCAAAACCCGTAAAACGCCCCCTAAATACAGTATTTAGGGGGCAGCCCTGAACCAAGAAGACAGATTCTCGCAAACTACGTGGGACGAAAGAAGAGAAGAACTGACTTGGCCCGGCCCGTCTGCAGTATACAGAGATCCTGCGTTAAGTCGCATTGTCTTGCAGCCAGCGACCTCCAGAACCCCTGGGAGGACTGACTGCCTTAAAAAAAGGCTGAATCTCCTGTGAACAGCAGCTCTGGTCAAAAGAAACTCCCAAGACAGACTCTGAGCCATATTATGCACTGTTTTATAAGTGAATGCAAGTTCAAATGCAGTTGTTTGGGATACAGGTAAGTCAAGGTATTGAAATTGCTGTACAGATTACTTTTTCGTTACTTTTTAGATTACTTTTTAAGTTACTTTTTCTACTCGGTGTGATATGCCTAGATATCACACTGGGACATTTCCTAGAGAAAGGTAAGTAAAATCAGTTTTGCACAGTTGTAATTTTTCGGGTTTCCATACAAATCAATTCTGCACTTCAAACATTTTTCAGAGAAAAACAGTCAGTAGGTTCCTATGGAGAGAAATTAACGGTTACCAGGTAAGTACTCTGTCTTTGGGGTTGAGATACTGCGTTTAGAACAAGGGTTCCCCCAAAGTCAAGGAGACACTCTTGTTACACCCTAAGCGGCACTAGGGCGGTCGGGTGCAGAGTGCTGAGGCCCAGTGTTATCCAATGGTGTATAGGTGTCCTCCAGGTCGTGGCTGCTTAGGAGCAGGCCACTGGGTTGTTGGAGCAAAGCTCCTGGTGTTAGGCTCAGGGCAGAGGGGGATCCTGTTTAGGACAAAAAGTGCACCCGCAGCGGCGCTGGGGCAGCTGGGTGCTGGTTTGGCATTGGGTGCCCTATTGTTTTCAATGGGAATTTTTGGTTTTTAGCTGCAGGCTCGGTCCAGGGAGACCTCTGGGAGGAACCAACAGCTGGGCAGGTAAGTTGGAGGGCTTGGGAACGTAAGTGCAGCTTGGGTTCTTTTCTTCAGGGCGGTTGGATGCAGGGGTGTCTTTTGAGGTCGAATGTCCCCTTACCGGGTCACTCGCGGTTAGGGGGAGGGGGTGTGTCTCCGTGCAGAGGCTGCAGGAGATGTCGGAGAGTCCTGGAGGGGTTATCCCACTGTGGACTCGGACTATGGAGTGCTGGGTGACCTCGCTGGGACAGGTGGGCCACTCTAACTCTGGCCGTAGGACACTAGTGCAGTGGTGGTTTCATGCGTCTGGTTTCTTTGTACTCAGCTGTCTTGCTTTGGAATTTTTTTTAACAGAGCTGCTGTTCACAGGAGATCCGGTCTTTGTTGAAAGCAGTCAGTCCTCCCAGGGGCCTTGTCGCTGGCTACAGGACAAGGTGACTTTTGGGGCAGGATCTCTGAAAACTGCAGACCGGCCGGTAGGGCTGGTGCCAAGTCAGTTATTATCTGCAGTCTCCTCCACCCAGGAAAGGCTTTGTTTCTGGGCTCAGGGAGCGAAGGCTCCCACCGTAGGGTTCCAGAAAGGTGTCTCGTGGTGGCAGGCTGGTGTGCACCAGTCAGGGAACCAACTAGAGGCTGGTTGTTTTTCACCGGCATCTCTAAGATGCCCTCGAGTGCATTTTTCATTAAATCCCACACTGGCATCAGTGTGGGTTTAATGTGCTGAGAGAAGTTTGATACCAAACTTCCCAGTTTTCGGTAAATCCATTATGACAAACTCCCAGCACCATATACTCCTAATGGCATTACTGCACCTAGAATGTCTAGGATTTGGTCTAGACACTGTAGGGGTACAGGGCTCATGCACCTGCACCCTCACCACTGCACCCTCATGCCAGGGTAGAGGGTTGAAGGGATAACGACTTTTCATTTTGTTCTGCACCAAAACATGCAGACTGCAATGGAAGTTGTGTGTGTATAAAGTTACAGGGCCTCTCAGAGTAGCACAATAAGTGCTGCAGCCCTTAGAGGCCTTCCGTGGCCACAGTGTCCTTGGTTCCCATGGTACCTTTGACAAGGGACTGACATGTGGCCACAGAGGTACCAATTGGGGGTATAAGGTACAGTTTTGAGGAAAGAAAACCGGCCCTTAGAACCTGATTGCAAGGACCCATGGCACATCAAGTCACAGTACATCAGTAGTCTGGCAAAAAAGTGGGGGCGTGGGGGGGTTACTGCAACAGAAACCCAGCTTCCTACACACCCCCCAAGATCTACCTTTGGTTGAAACACCTCACAGCCTTCAACTGCTCCCCCCACATTATTGAATCTGCTAAATCCCTCGGAATCACACTTGAATATGCAGAATCATATTAGCAATGTAAGCAAGAGTGAATGAATGAATATATTTTATTGTATCAATTAACAAAAAGTGTCCTATAAAATATCCACAAAACTTGCTTGCTACAGTAATCATCTTTTAACTGCTACAAATTTGGATGCACTAAATCCTGTAAAGCAAATCCTAAAAATACAGATCATAGATAATAAAAACATTAACACCCATGTGTCAATTATCAATTCAAGGCATTCAAAGGCCTATTTTGGAATAGAGATTCCAACAAAGTGCAAAATAGATACAGCTTGTCGCAGCGTGCAAATCAAAGTCTGGGCATGCCCAAAGTGCAGTCTTGAAGTTCTAAAGTGCAAGGTGCGTTACTTAAACGTTCTTTAACTTTATGTGCAAATTTGGCAAACCTAGCCAATTCCATCGGTGTCTCCAGGCTAAACAAGAGTTTCATGGCATCCTTGCAATTACGTGTCCCATATTTTAAAACAATGGCCTTAGTAAAGTGCGACGTGCTTGTATTAGGCAATGGCATATGCAGACCAAATGGACCATGGATTCTTCATGCTGGTGGCAAAGTCTGCAGGTGGTAATCGCCTCTAGGGATTTCCAGCACCTTTTGATATCTTTTATCGGCAATGCCATAAGCCTCACTGTTAAAATTTGCTTTAAAATTATCTTGTTTAATGCAGAATCGAGGTATGGTTGCCATAACCGATCTTCATAGGAGCTTACAAGTATCCCATTGTTACTTTTGGAACGATTCAACTCCTTGATATCTTCTTCTCTGGATAATGCTCTAACTTGTTTTTTTATTATAGATTTTAGTGTACCAGGCTGATAAGTCAGATCCTGCAGTTTGGTCATGTCAAGCTGTAATGTTGTGCAGGCAGTTTTCAGGCCGTTACTCCATGAGTTATTGGCTTTCATAAAGATCATTTTCAGGGTTGACTTCATTGTGTTCGGAGGGGCCGCACAAACCCCTCGGTAGAACCGCACCAGCGTTGCCCAGTGCTCATAGTTTTGTTTGTTCAACCCAAATTCCAGTCGCACCAGGATGTTTCGTGTATGCGCTGGGATCTGGAAAATTCACTTGTAGGCTCGGCAGTTGATAAGTTCGAGGCTAATAACAAAAGCCGCAGGAAATGCTAACTGGCCATAGTTTGAGGGAAGCAGCTTGGCCCTTATAACTCTTCTAATGGATTTTGTTGTTGGGCTATTTAGTTTAGCATTCAGCTTGCACAAGGCGAACGTCACTGCCCTTGCCTTTGTTTCGGCTGAAGCAAGGTAAGCTGTTGATTTCCCATTACTCATCAGCCAAACCCATGTAAGCAAGAGTGCTAAACACCAGATGAGCCTACTAAGGAATCGCAAACCATTCCTTCCACAAGATGACTTCAAGCAGGCGGTTCAAGCGTTTGTACTGCCTAGGCTAGACTACGGTGGTGCATCGCGCTGTGGCCTTCTCAAATATACCTGACCCTCCTTGAATGCCCAGCCAGATTGATTACTGGTACAAAAGAAAAGCTCATATACCCCCAGCCCTAAACTCTATAAACTGGTTGCCTTACGAAGCAAGAATGAAGCTAAAAATTGCCTGACTCACAAAGCCCTCCATTTTAAGACCTAATTTTATTTGGCTCAAAAGCTCGAATTTTGTGGTGGGGGTTAGACCGTCACAAATTGCAAGTGCACTGCTTCTGAACCCACAGATTTCCCCCAAAAATAGAACGAGCTACAGAGCCTTCTCAGGCTCTGCCCTGAAGATCTGGAACTCTCTTCTACCAGAAGTCCACCGAATCTCTTCCACGGCTTCTCTCAAAAAGGAAGTAAAAAGAATCCTAATGAACATGTTAAATGGCCATGGCTCCACTCCTCATGGGTGACGAAAGAAGGAAGCGTGACGAGTGTCCGTCACACGAGAGATTGCGCCGCGGTTTATATCAGAGGAGACATATACACTGAGAAGAAGCTCCAACTATAATGCTCCGCAAGCCAAAAGAATAATACGGACGCTGCTTGGTCAGCGATGGGGCAAATCACGTCTGACCAGGACTAATAAATAAAGAGATTACCTGAGAGAGGACTTCTACAGCATCCCGTTGAGAAAATTAAGTATAATAAAACCAATAGTGGCGTCTATTTCCATTAGGACCCCTAACATATTGCAGGATACTATGACACAAGATATCTGAAAGACCCTATCCTGTGAAGCGAGGCCCTGTACAGGCATCTATACAACCAATTGCCCATTGAGCACATTAGTATCTCCATAGAATATGATACAGATAGTAGTCACAGAATTCCCCCCCCCCCTCCTTTCCTCCCATTATAAAGTAACAGAAATAACAGGTCCTGAAGAAGATGGTTTTCAAATAATACTACCATTGAAACGTACATCTACCAGAGAGTGCGACACCCTAGCTACCAGCACAGCAATCGAGGGTTGATTTTATCACCCGGTTTTTCCATCTGTGCACGCAGTGTTGCTCTGGGGTGCAGAGTGTGAATAGTTTGAGTGCAAGGGATATGTCTGCAGAGTTGAGAGAGGTGTGAGTGTATGTGGGGATGTGCTCAATTAAAATGATATTCTTTAATTGGATGTTGTAAGAAAGTGGCTATATATATACTGGACCAAAGTAAGGTACAGTGTGTATAGAGTCCCCAGTGGGTTTGGCAGAGGCTAAAGTCAGATATAACCTTAATAATAATAATAATAATAATAATCCACATTTGTATAGCGCACAATCACCCGTTAGGGTCTCTAGGCGCTGGGGGGCCGTCGGGAAAATTAAGCAAGCTATTGCCCAGAGTCGCATGGTGCTGGGCTAACCTGCCGCCGGAGCCGGGGATCGAACCCTGATTCCCAGTTTCCAGCGTCAGTCGCCCTGGCCGCGGCGCCACACCTCTCCCACACCTCACTCTCTAAAGTGGTAGCTTGGTCGAGCAGTAAGGCAGTATCAGAGGACAGTGTAAAGCATGTGTTGTGCACAGTCAGCAAATGGTCTCACACACTCAAGAACTGAACTCTAGGCCAATTGTTTTGTATCAACAGATATAGTTGTTTTGTTTTAGAACCAACAAGGTATCAAAATATACTTTCACAGAATGAATTACTTTAGTTAAATACTTATCAAACAGGTAATAGACTTTTTCAATGCAATAGTTAGTGTGTTGCAATAGGCAACACAATTTCAAACACAATGCAACATTGAGCTCAATGGGAATTTGCAGTTAAGTGCAATTGATTACTTTGTAAATTACTTTTCTAACCTCAGGACTGGATCCTAGATCCTGTCCTGGGACACATCCTGTAAACAGTTAAGGAATATGATTGTATTTTAAAAGTTGACACTTAGAAACTTTCTCAGCTGAAATTACCAATGTTATGCTGTGGAAGGAAATTCAATTTGCAGGTAAAGTATGTTCACGTTACTTTTGTAATCCAGTACTGGACTCCTAGGTTCACCACTGGGACATCTATCTAAAACAGGTAAGCAATTACGTTTTGGTAGTTAGTACGATTTTAAAGAATATTTGTAGTTTGCAAAAATCGACAGAAGAAATTTCACAGAAAAAGTAAATGGTTTCCTATGGAAGAAAAGTCAGGTTACTGGTAAATACGGTTAAAATGACTTTTCAGGGTTTGTGCTGACCTAAAAGATGCAGCACTGAGGTCTCTCCTGATAGCAGGTGAGTAAATCAGAATTCGCTGTTCGGCTGATTTTAGGTGAATATTTTAAAGTTCCAAAACTCCACACTTAGAAGAATTTCCAAGTGAAACCAGTCAATGTTAGCCTATGGAAGAAAAGTGAGTTGTCGGCTTTTAGGTAAGTACTCGACTGGCAGAGTTAAGGTTCTGGGCATAGACTCTGGGCTCTCCCAGGGTCAGGTAGGTACAGTTGGTACACCCTCAGCGGCACTGGGGCAGCCGGGTGCAGAGGTAGTTAGGCCCAATGTTATCCAATGAGAGGCAGGGGGCCTTCGGTTGGTGGCTGCTGGCTAGCAGGCAACGCGGCTGTGGGAGCTGGGCTCCCGGTCACTTGTTCAGGGCAATTGGGGAAGTAGGATAGGACAAAGGTTGCACTCCCAGGGGCACTCGGGCGGCCGGGTGCAGAGTGCTTTTGAGCCGTCGGGCGCTCACTGTAATTCAATGAGGATCTTGAAAAGGGAACAAAGGTGGGTCCAACACTTCGAGGGGTAAGTTGGGATCTTGGAGGATAGGTAGGCAACCAGGAGTTGGGCACAGGGGGCCGTGGGGCGCCAGGGCCAAGTGGGCTCGGTTCACGGTTCCTGGCTGGCACCAGGGTTATTGCTGTTTGAGCAGAGCCACTGCAGGCAGGTCCTCCGGGGTTCTTGAGGTTACTGTCCGCAGGAGATGCCGGGATTTAGCAGGAGCAGGTTCAAGGAGCAACAGGCCTGTAGGGCTGGGGCAAAGTCAGTTGGTGTTGTCCTCTTGTTATCAGCTGCATGGCAGGTCTTCTTGGTCTTCTTTCTTGTTTTGAAATCAGGATCTGAGGAAGGAAGGTTCAGGGTGCCCCTAAATACTAAATTATGGGGTGTTACAGGTAGGGTGAGGGCAGGGACCAATAGGTCCCTGTCCTGGGGTAGGTACACCCCCTAACCTGCTCCTCTCCTGTGGGAGGGGGGCAGGATCCTAGCTGTGAGTGGGTAGGGCTCCCCATCCTCAAGATGGCGGCAGCAACCTCAGGCGATGGATCGACGACTGCACCAACACTTGCCCCGATTAAAAAAAAAAAAAAAAAAAAAACTCAAACAGATGCACTCACAGGCCAGCTGGTTCACCACCGATCTCCAGGGATCCAAGTGGACTTGCCGAAAACTCAAGAAAAGTGGCACCACGAAAAGACACCGGACAACCACGCAGCCCTAAAGAAGGCCCAGCCGCAAGCACCACCAACTCATGGAGCCACCAAAAGGACCTCCTTCAAGGAACGCTTCGACAACAACGCACACAACAGAAAAGAGCTCTTCAACATCGTGAAGGAGCTCTCCAACCCCAGTTCCAACGACATCCCACCGTCGCAAGACCTATGCGACTCCTTAGCCACCTTCTTCCACCGCAAGATCGCAGACATTCACGACTGGCTTTAACACCTAGACCCTCCCTACTGCTGCCAATACCGCAAACTCACCGCTCCCCAGCCTCACCAACCACCTGCTCTCCTGGACCCACGTCAACGACGACATCATCAAGACCATGAACACCATCCACTCCAACAGCTCCTTCGAGACCGCCACCTTCCCGGAAAGCTGGAAGCATGCCGAGATCAAAGCCCTTACTCAAAAAACCCACAGCTGACCTTAAGGACCTCAAGAACTTTCGGCCCATCTCCCTTCTTCTGTTCCCAGCGAAAGTCATCGAAAAGATATTCAGCAGGCAACTGACCCACTTCCTCGAGGAGAACATCCTGGACCCATACCAATCCGGATTCTGCAGCAATCATAGCACCAAAACCGCCCTCATCGCTGCCACAGATGACATCGGGACCCTACTGGACACAGGCCTTTGTCAGCAGCAGACTGGACTACGGCAACGCCTTCTACGCAGGGACCACGCTCAAACTCCAGAAGAGGCTCCAACGCATACAGAACGCCTCCGTATTCCTTATCCTCGACATACCCCGCCACACCCACATCATTGCCCACCTGAAAGACCTGCCTGGCTCCCGGTCAACAAGAGGATCACCTTCAAGCTCCTCACCCACGTCCACAAAACACTACACAACGCCGTACCAGCATACCTCAACAAGCGTATCTCCTTGTACACCCTGAACCACCAGCTTCGCTCCGCCGACCTCGCCCTAGTCCACTTCCCAAGCATCCGCAGGACCTCGACCGACTGCAGATCCTACTGCTGACTCGCTACAAAACATGGAACACCCTCTGAACTCAGCGCCTACAGAGAGAATTCTCAAGACCTGGATGGTTAGAGCAGTAGCTGCACCCCCACCCCGCTCATCGCCTTGAGACTCTCATGGGTGATGAGTGCACTCTACAGATGATTGATTGATAGTGCATTTGAGGGGGCTTTGAGAGTGCGTCCATGACCCTGGGGGAACCCTGGTTCTAACCCCAGAAACCCAACTCCCACAGCTAAGTGTTTGCCTGTAAACCGAGAACTTAATTTTATCCCATAGGATTGCTTTGACTGCTTTTCTTTTAAAATTGTTGTGAAGTGTGGAGTTGGTTTGTATGAAAATCTAAGAAACTGCAAATATACAATAACTGCTTTACTTGCCTTTTCTCCAGGAAATATCCCATAATAATCGAACAGTAATTTCAACAGTATTTAAAGTATTTACAAACCTGTAACAGTCATTTTCATTCATTTTGCGTATATTAGTCAACCTACCTTCAATAGTACCATTTACACTTACCTGTGCCAGGCTTGCTTTGTTCTAGAAAATAAATATAACTAAATAATATTTTTATACAAACAAAGTTGGTGTGAGTTCAGTCTTTGAGTGTGTGACATCATGTCTTGCCTGAGTGTGTACAATAAATGCTTAGCACTGCCCTCTGAAAGTCTTACTGCTCATCTACACTACCACAAATAGAGAGGAAGGTGCTGTCTACCTTTACCTACCTTTGGAGTTCCACTGGACTCTGTGCACACTATACCCAGACCCAGTTTCTTTCAGATGGTTCTTAAGACCAGAGCCGCTTTCCTGCCTAAGGTGGTCACTTCTTTCCACTTGGGGAAGTCTATCACCTTACCCACTTTCTTTCCTCCCCTCTCATCCTTCTGAGGAGGAGAAGAGACTTCACCGCCTGGACCCCAAGAGGGTAGAACCCAGGACTTCAGGTTGGACAATCAACTCTTCATTGGTTATGTGGGCAAGACTGTCCACAAAAGAAAGCTGTCCTGGTGGATAATACGGTGTATCAAGATCTGCCACGCCCTGTCCAAGAAAGAGCCTCCTGAAGATGTTTGTGCTCATTCTATGGGAGCTAAGTCATCTTGGAGAGATGCCCCTGTGATAGACATCTGCAAAGCGGCAACTTGGGCCTCCTGCTACACTTTTGCAAAGCACTCTTTGGATTCGGAAGTGAAAAGGGACAACAGTTTTGCACGTTCTGTTCTGTAGAAGATTTCGGTATAGGCAGGCACCCTCCTCCCGAAGCGGGACTGCTTGTGGATTCAATTCAAAAGGTGAGAAATCAAAAGCCAGATGAATCCATCAGGAGAACAGTTATTTACCTTGGGTAACGCTTTTCCTGCCGTCGACGTGGTGCCCACTGTGGCTGGACAGGGGGCCAACGCGCGGGTCAGTCTACCTCCACTCCCTCAGCACCCGCCTCAAAGCCTCCCTAGTCCAGGCTTTGGAGCACACCCCACGCCGGTGGGCGGCAGGATTCGCCATCACCTCCCCCACTGACATTCCGTTACCTCGGGCAGGTGGGTGCTGCAAAACGTCCGAAGGTGCTACTCCCTCACCTTCGAGACTGCCCCTCCGGCCATGCCACCTCAGTTCCACCGCATGTCAGGGGACCATTTGCTCTTCTCCAGCAGGAAGTCATGGCCCTCTTGGCCTAGGGGGCCATCGAGCACGTTCCTGGGTCATTAGTAGGGTCGTGGTTTTCATTCCCACTACTTTCTGGTCCCCAAGAAGGAGAAAGTGGACCTGTGCCTCATCTTGAACGTCAAACGCTTCCTCCAGAAGGATAAGTTAAAGATGTTAACTCTGGCTCAGGTCTTGACTGCCCTCGACCCTGGATAGTGGATGGTAACGTTGGACTTGCAGGACACATTTTCACATCCCTGTCCTGCCGGCCCACCGGCATTACCTGCGGTTCACGGTAGACCACGAGCACGTTCAGTTTACTGCGCTCCCCTTCGGCCTTACCAGCGCCCGTCGGGTGTTCACGAAAGTGATGGCGGTGGTCTCGTATGCGGGCTCTGCAATGGGACCTGACTTTCCAGTGGGCACAGCATCAGGGCAACCGCGATTGGGTCAGTGGCAGATCCCTCTCCCTTCCCCAAACTGGAGCACACAGTGGTGACGGATGCATCCCTCCGGGGATGGGGCGCCCTCTGGTCTCGGGCGGAGACCCGGCTCCATATCAACCTTTTAGAGCTTCGAGCGATCCAACTTGCACTGAAAGCATTGTTCCCTCTGTCCGGGGAAGTGTAGTGCAGGTGTTCATGGACAACACCACCGCCATGTGGTACTGCAACGAACAGGGTGGGATGGGGTCATGGACCCTATGGCAGGAGGCTCTACGCCTCTGGACATGGCTGGAACATCAAGGCATTACCTCGGTGGTTCATCACCTGGCAGGTTCTCTGAATGCCAGGGCGGACAAACTCAGCCACATGTGCATGATGGATCATGAATGGCCTTGAACTCGGACGTGGCGCAAGGTCTCTTTCTACAGTGGGGAGAGCCTTGGTTAGATCTAATCGCCTCCGAAGAGATGCGCAATGTCATCAGTTCTGCGCGTTGGAATTTCCAAGGTGGCACTTGCTTGGCGACGCTTTTCGTCGCGAGTGCAGCTGCAGTCTGTTGTACACCTTCCTGCCTATACCACTTCTGCCCAGAGTGCTGAAGAAGATTCGGGGCGACCGGGCCCAAGTCATCCTTGTGGCTCCGGATCAGGCATGAAGATACTGGTATCCCAAGCTACTCATCCTGGCGATCGATCTCCCGATCCGACTACCTCTTCGAGAGGATCTTCTGTCGCAGCAGCAGGGGACGGTCCTCCACCCTAACCTGTCCAGCCTCCACCTTCATGCGTGGAGATTGAGCGGCGACAGTTGACAGCTTTCGTCCTTCCTCCCGAAGTCTCTGATGTCATTCTGGCAGCCATGCATTCCTTCACTAAAACGGTATACGCCTGCAGGTGGGACAAATTTGTGGCATGGTGCACAGCAAAGACTGTGGATCCCCTTTCTGCTCCCCTTTCCGAGGTCCTTCTGTTCCTTCTCTCTTTGGCCCAGTAGGGCTCCGCTCTGGGCACTATCAAAGGTTATCTTTCGGCCATCTCCACCTTGCTACAGCTTCCAGATCAGCCTTCTCTTTTTAAGTCCCTGGTTGTTAACCGCTTCCTTAAAGGCATTACACACACGTTTCCTCCTGTGCCTTTCATAATGCCTCAAATGGACTTAAATCTTGTCTTGACCTTTCTGATGTGCGCTCCCTTTGAGCCCCTTCATAACTGTCCCTTACGTCTTCTCACTCTCAAGACTGCTTTCCTGGTAGCTATAACCTCTGCCAGAAGAGTGAGTGAACTCCAGGCTCTTTCTTCTAAACCTCCTTTTCTTTCTGTTCATCCGGACAAGGTGGTTTTAAAGACTCGTCCTTCTTTCTTGCCAAAGGTTGTCATGCCCTTCCACATCGGGCAGACCATCACCTTGCCCGCCTTCTTTCTGCTTCCGCATCCTTCAAAAGAGGAGGAGAGGCTCCTCCGTCTAGACCGAAAACATGTGCTCTCGTTTTATCTGAAGCGCACACAACCGTTCCGGATGGATGACCACATTTTTGTTGGCTACGTGGGCACCAAAAAAGGTTGGGCCGTGCACAAATGAATCATCTCTAGGTGGGCCGTTCTGTGCATCAAAGCATGTTACTCGTTGGCTAAGAAGGAGCCTCCTGTTGGGCTGCATGCCCATTCTACCAGGGCAACGGCAGCCACTTCTGCCTTGGGACGCAGCATTCCCTTGCAGGACATTTGTCAGGCAGCTACGTGGGCCTCGCTGCACACGTTTACCAAGCATTATTTCCTTGACAGTCAAGTCCCGGAGAGACTGCATCTTTGGCCGTTCTATTCTCTGTGACTTTCTGATGTAATCTTGTTAGCAGACCCTGCACCGGGGTTGGTATTGCTGTGGTGTCTATTCTAAGGTAAGGAATCTATCACTAACGTGTCTCTTTCAGATGCACAAGTTACTACTTGTGTAACAATATATCTGTAAGAGAAATTAGTTTGTGATAGTTTCCTTACCGCCCACCTATCCTCCCTGTTCTGCGAACTGATTTCTAGAGTTAAGGTCATCCCTTTCAGGGCCCTAGTTTCATGGCACCAGTGGTCAGTTTCTTGTATGGCTCTGTGTTCCTGGTGCGGAAAGTCGTGTACAGAACTGATGCCTGCGCGCATTGGTGGCGCCTAAGTAGTCTCCGTGACATCTCGGCGCTGACGACGCCAGCGAAGGACGCGGAACGCACGCCACCTTCTGACGCACAGGGGTACTGCTGACGAAAACTTCCCGGATCCAGTATGATGCCTGAGGATATTCTAAGGCAAGGAATCTATCACTAGCGTCTCTTACAGATATATCGTTACACAAGTAGTAACTTGTTCTTTAGCTACATTCTAGTTCCCAGCAGAAGTAGCCGATCTCATCCTGTCTGCTGTCACTCCTTCTGCGAAAATAGTGTATTCTGGAAGGTGGAATATGCTTCCTGCTTGATGTGCTAAGAAGAAAGTGAATTCCCTGAAGGCCCATTTGTCAAACGTCCTAAAATTTTCACTGTTTCTTGCACAGCAGGGCTGTGTGGTGGAGATAGTCATGGGTTAGTCGGCAACCTTGCCAGCTTTCCTCTGCCTTCTGGGCCAGCTTTTCCGGTTTTAAGTTACTTATTGTTTTAGGCTCACTCAAGGGCTTGTCAACTATAATTTCCCCTCCTCTTTTTGTTATGCTGCATTGGAACCTTCAGTTATTTTTAACCTTTTTGAGGGGGTCACCCGTTGTGCGCCTTCATAGTTGCCCATTATGTTTATCAACTATTAAAACTGCTTCTAGTAACTTATCACTACAGCTAGACTTGTCAGTGAGTTCTAAGCCGTGAGCTTTAGCCAGTCTTTTGCTATATTTTTTTCCTGAAAAGTTAGTTCTTCAAACCAGAGATGCTTTTCTTCCCAAGGTTGGGACCCCTTTCTTTTTGCGTAAATCGGTATCTGAAAGAAACAGGTTAGTATTAGATTCCTTACCTTAGAATATCCCCAGGCGTCAGTCTGGATCCGGAAACTTTTGCGTAGCAGTACCCCTGCGCGTCGGTAGGCGTCGTCTGCAGGCGTCCCCTGCGGCTCCGCGTCGTCGGCGTCGTGCGCCGTGATGACGTCGCTGGAGTATATAGACGCCGCCTCCGCGCGCTGACGTCAGTTCTTCTTTTTTCCGCGCCAGTTAGCGCAGATCCGAAGAGCAGTACTCCGGTCTTTTGACCAAGTGTTTGTAAAACTTAATCTTTCTACGGTGCCGGTAGGATGCCTGGGTTTGAGAGCTGCGACGAGTGCGACCGCATGATGTCGGTCACCGACCACCATCGACTCTGCCTCCGGTGTCTGGGCGCGGACCACGACGTGGAGTCCTGCGTCGACTGTCGGGCCTTGACTGGAAAAGCTAGGCGGGAGCGGTCCCGCAAGCTTCTCGAGCTCTGAGTGTCGGCCCCGCGTCGAGAGCGGTCCCGGTCCGGTCGGAGGTCGAGGGAGCGGTCGAGGGAACGATCGCGGAGCCGCCATGGGCGCTCCGGGAGTCGCCACCATTCCTCCGGTTCGTCAGGTAAGCACAAGAAGTCGGGGCGTCGCCATCGCACCCCCGACTCCCCCCGACGCCCGCGTGATGCGGCCGGGGGCTCGGGTGGCCCCACCCCCGCGGGCCCGCGTGGGTCACCGACGCCGTCTACCCCATACCCGTCGGTCCCTGGGGAAGGCGCGTCGCGTGAGGAGATCGAGGCCTTCCTCATTGCTATGAGGGCGAGGTCTCCTCCGGCGGGGCCTACGGCGCCTGCGGGGCCGTCGGTCCCGTCTGGGGGCCCGAGCGGTTCGGGTGCTTCTGCCCCGACGCCGCCGGTGGCTCCGGTCCCGGCGCCGCTGGGTCCCTCAGGTTCGTCGCCGGCTGGTCTCCCGGCCTCTCCGGCGTCGGTTCCTTTGGGCCAACCCGTGGTACCGCCTCCGCGTGGTGCAGCGACTCCGCCGTCGGCTCCGGCCGGCGTCGGGTCCCCGGCACCGACGCCGCGCGGCGCCACCCCCATTCCCTCCCCGACTCCGGACACGGAGTCGGACCGGCGTCGGCCGACGCCGGATCCGACGCCGATGGGGCCCGTTGACCCCGATGTCTATATCGTCGACCCAGAATATGGGTATGATGAGGATGAGTATGGAGAGGGTTGGGAGGGGTCTGAGGACCCTTTATCCCGTGCCTGCCAGTATGATGTGGACTGGGTAGGTGATCTGGGTGATGCCAGTGGCCTGGACGAGTCGCCCAACCCTGGGTTTGTCTCCCCGTCCCCTGTGGCGTCTGAGGCAGGTGCTGCCTATTCAGTGGTCCTGATGAGGGCTGCCAAGGCCTTACACCTTGAGCTCCCCGTCGCGAAGGTCAAACCGAACATTCTGACCGAAGTGTTTAAACCGCAGTCATGCCCCCAGGAGCCTCTGCTGCCGTTTAATGAGGCCCTGACGGATGTCCTTTTGGGCACCTGGTCCAGGCCCGCTTCCGGTGCACCGGTTGACCGGAATGTGGCAAGGCGTCACCGTCCATGCTCGGACGACCCTGCCTTTTTATCCACCCATCCCTCCCCGGAGAGTCTGGTGATCCAGGCCTCCACTTCGCAGTCCGCATTTCCGTCGGCTCCGCCCGATCGGGAATCAAAGCGGTATGACCAGTTTGGTAAAAAGGTCTTTTCCTCTTTGAGCGCTGGACTGCGGTCTTGTAATACCGCGTGCCTCTTGGGCCGCTACACCCACTCCCTGTGGGATACGGTCGAAGAGTGTTTGCCGCAATGCCCCCAGGAAGTGCGGGACAAGCTCACCCGGGCCTTGGTTGAAGGCCGGGATGCGGCGCGGTACTCGATCCGTTGTGGTCTGGACACGACCGACTCCCTGGGACGGGCCATGTCCACGACGGTGGCGATTCGTCGCCATGCTTGGCTGAGATCTGCCAACTTCTCGCCAGACGTCCAAAATACACTCATGGACATGCCATTTGATGGCAGTCGCCTGTTTGGTGACAAAGCGGACCACGCGCTGGAGCGCTTCAAGGACTCCAGGGTCACGGCCAAGTCCTTGGGTCTTTCGACCCAGCGCCAGCAGACGGGTTCGTTTCGCCCCTTTCGTGGCCAAGGGAGGGGCGGTCCCACACGTGCTGCCAGCCACGCGCCGCAGAACGCTCCCCAGCGCGGTGGCGGCCGTGGTTTCCGCCGTGGTGGCGGTAGAGGCCAGCGGCGTGGTCAGTCCACGCCTCCCTCCGCTGCTGCGTCCAAGCCTTCCTAGTCCGAGCTTTCGGGCTCACGTGACGCCAGTGGGTGGCAGGGTTCGCCATCACCACTCCCGCTGGCGCGCGATAACATCGGACAGGTGGGTGCTGCAGCTCGTTCGAAGGGGCTATGCCCTCCCCTTCGAGTCCACTCCTCCAGCCATGCCACCGCAGAACCACCGTGTGTCGGGGGACCACTTGACACTTCTGCAGGAGGAAGTTACGGCCCTCTTGGCCAAGGGGGCCATCGAGCGCGTTCCTGGGCCAGAAGTAGGGTGTGGTTGCTACTCCCACTACTTTCTGGTACCCAAGAAGGACAAGGGAGGCCTGCGTCCTATCTTGGACCTGCGGAACGTCAACGGCTTCCTCCGGAAGGAGAAGTTCAAGATGTTGACTTTGGCTCAGGTCTTGGCTGCTCTAGACCCACAAGACTGGATGGTAGCGTTGGACTTGCAGGATGCGTATTTTCACATCCCCGTCCTGCCGGCCCACCGGCGTTACCTGCGGTTCAGGGTAGGCCACGAGCACTTTCAGTTTATCGTGCTCCCATTCGGCCTTACCAGCGCCCCACGGGTGTTCACCAAAGTGATGGCGGTGGTCGCAGCTCATCTGCGCCGGTTAGGGGTTTCAGTCTTCCCCTACCTCGACGACTGGTTGTTGAAGGCGGGCTCGCCCCAGACAGTCGTCCACCACCTTCAGATGACGGCAGACCTCCTGCACGAGCTGGGGTTTTCCATCAATGTGCCGAAATCACACCTGTGTCCCTCTCAAAAGCTCCTTTTCATCGGAGCGGTTCTCGACTCGGCGCAGTTTCGGGTTTATCCCCCGGAACGGCGGGTCCGGGATATTCAGGCTCTGATTCCCATCTTTCAGCCGTTATCCCGGGTTTCGGTCAGGTTGACGCTGCGGCTTCTGGGGCTGATGGCCTCCTGCATCCTACTGGTGCATCACGCCAGGTGGCGGATGCGGGCTCTGCAGTGGGACCTGAAGTTTCAGTGGGCCCAGCATCAGGGCAACCTATCCGACCATGTCCTGATCTCGGAGGGCACTGCGAGACAGTTGCAGTGGTGGCTTACGGACCGCGATTGGGTCAGAGGCAGATCCCTCTCCCTTCCCCAACCGGAGCACGTGGTTGTGACGGACGCGTCCCTCCAGGGCTGGGGTGGCCACTTGGGAGAGGCGGAGATCAGAGGCATCTGGTCTCCGGCGGAGTCCCGGCTCCATATCAACATGTTGGAGCTACGGGCGATTCGCCTAGCACTGAAGGCATTCCTCCCCTTTGTCAACGGGAGTGTAGTGCAGGTGTTCACGGACAACACCACCGCCATGTGGTACTGCAACAAACAGGGCGGTGTGGGGTCGTGGACCCTTTGCCAGGAGGCTCTGCGTCTCTGGCAATGGCTGGAACGTCAGGGCGTGACTCTGACGGTTCAACACCTGGCAGGTTCTCTGAACGCCAGGGCGGACGAACTCAGCCGTCGGTGCTCGGTGGATCACGAATGGCGTCTGAACTCGGACGTGGCGAGAGGCCTCTTTCAGCAATGGGGAGAGCCTTGGTTAGATCTATTCGCCACAGAAGAGAACGCGCAATGTCATCAGTTCTGCGCGTTGGAGTTTCCAAGACGGCACTCGCTCGGCGACGCCTTTCGGCTCGAATGGAGTTGCGGTCTGTTGTACGCCTTTCCGCCTATACCACTTCTGCCCAGAGTGCTGAAGAAGATCAGGCACGACCGGGCCCAAGTTATCCTTGTGGCTCCGGACTGGGCTCGAAGGTACTGGTATCCCGAGCTACTCAGCATGACAGTCGGTCCCTCGATCCGCCTGCCCCTTCAGGAGGACCTTCTGTCGCAGCAGCAGGGGACGGTCCTCCACCCGAACCTGTCCAGTCTCCACCTCCATGCTTGGAGATTGAGCGGCGACAGTTGAGGCCATTTGACTTGCCTCCTGAAGTCTGTGATGTTATTCTGGCAGCCAGGCGTCCCTCCACAAAGTCGGTATACGCCTGCCGGTGGAACAGATTTGTGGCATGGTGCACAGCAAAGGCTGTGGACCCCCTTTCTGCCCCTCTGTCTGAGGTTCTCCTCTTCCTTCTTTCCCTTGCCCAGCAGGGCTCTGCTCTGGGCACTATCAAGGGCTATCTTTCTGCCCTTTCCGCCTTCTTAAGGCTACCTGATCAGCCATCTTTATTCAAGTCCCCTATTGTATTACGATTCTTAAAAGGCATCACGCACATGTATCCACCTGCTCCGTTCGTGATGCCTCAGTGGGACTTGAACCTGGTTCTGACTTTCCTGATGTGTGCTCCCTTTGAGCCTCTTCATTCCTGTCCTCTCCGTCTTCTCACTTTAAAGACGGCCTTCCTGGTTGCCATCACCTCTGCCAGGAGAGTGAGTGAGCTCCAGGCCCTTTCTGTTAAACCTCCTTTCTTGTCTGTTCATCCTGACAAGGTGGTTCTTAGGACTAGACCTTCTTTCCTGCCCAAGGTAGTCTCTGCTTTTCACATTGGGCAGTCCATCACCTTGCCCTCCTTCTTCCCGCCTCCGCATCCTTCAAAGGATGAAGAGCGGCTCCATCGTCTGGACCCAAAACGTGCGCTTTCATTTTACATGGATCGCACACGCCAGTTCCGGGTGGATGACCAACTGTTTGTTGGCTACGTGGGTGAGAAGAAGGGAAGGGCGGTACAGAAACGAACCATCTCTCGGTGGGTCGTCCTGTGCATCAAAGCATGCTACTCTTTGGCTCGGAAGGAGCCTCCTGTTGGGCTGAGGGCCCATTCCACTCGGGCTACGGCGGCTACTACTGCCCTGGGCCGGGGAGTCCCTTTGCAGGACATTTGCCAGGCGGCTACGTGGGCCTCGCTGCACACCTTTGCGAGGCACTACTGCCTGGACAGTCAAGTCCGGAGGGATGGCTTCTTTGGCCGTTCGGTCCTCCAGGACTTTCTGGTGTAGGTTGTATTGGTTCGCAGACCCACCACCGGGGTTGGTATTGCTGGGGTATCTATTCTAAGGTAAGGAATCTAATACTAACCTGTTTCTTTCAGATGAACAAGTTACTTACCTTCGGTAACGATATATCTGTAAGAAACAGTAGTTAGTATTAGATTCCTTACCGCCCCACCCATCCTCCCCGTTCTGCGAACTGATACCTAGGGTTAAGGACATCCCTTTCAGGGCCCTAGTTTCAAATGGCACCAGTGTTATTCTCACATGGCTCTGCGTGTTCTGGCGCGGAAAAGCTGTGTGCAAAGAACTGACGTCAGCGCGCGGAGGCGGCGTCTATATACTCCAGCGACGTCATCACGGCGCACGACGCCGACGACGCCGAGCCGCAGGGGACGCCTGCAGACGACGCCTACCGACGCGCAGGGGTACTGCTACGCAAAAGTTTCCGGATCCAGACTGACGCCTGGGGATATTCTAAGGTAAGGAATCTAATACTAACTACTGTTTCTTACAGATATATCGTTACCGAAGGTAAGTAACTTGTTCATCTCTCCCATCCTCCTTATCACACTCTTCTTCGTCCTAAGGAGAAGGGGAGGCTGTATAGGTTAGAGCTGAAAAGGGCAGTCAGTTTTTATATTGACCGCCCCAGGGATTTTTCAACTCATGACAAGCTCTTGCTAGGGTACAAAGTCTATAGAACAGACAAGGCTGTCCAAAAGAGGAGCTTCTTAAGCTGAGTTATCCTCTGCATTAAGATGTGTTATGGCTTAACGTGACTAGAACCTCCTGAAAACAGAAGTGCCCATTCTACCAGAGCCAAGTCTGTCTGAGCATTAGCAAAAGGAGTCCATGTGGCTGACATGTTTTCTCATATTTTTGCCAAGCAGTGCTGCTTAGATCCAGAAGTGGTTTGGTTGGCCACTTGGTCAGTTCGGCCCTCCAGCACTTTTCTTTTACTTGAACTCTACCCCTCTGAGTATGGTACTGCTTGATATTCTATTCAAAAGCTGATAAATTGACAGGTAGAAGTATTCATCAGAAGGAAGAGTTACTTACCTTTGGTAACACTCGTCTGGTGGATACTCTATGCCTGCAGATTCCTCACTGATACCAACCACCTCTCCATCTCTGAGAAAAGTCAGTTTATCACAGAGAGTGACTAATGAACTGCTGTTTGACCTCGTACACCTCCATCTGGATGGGGGGCATTGTCTTCCAGGCTCCATATTCTAAAGTGAATCTTACACAATGCACCATGTCTCATCCCGGACCTGAAGAATATGATCCCATCACCCCCATCCTGATGGAACTCCATTGGCTCCCCTGGCCGACCTGCACCATCTTCAAATCTACTGCATCGTGTACAAAGCCATCACAAAGAGCGTCCCTATATCTTTTAGACTTGTTCACTATCGCTGGTGTTTGTCGGCACAACTGCAACCATGACACCATCAGACTGCAGACTAAGAAGAATCAACAAGATAGGGTTTTTTCATATTTGAACCCCAGGTCAAGAACAACATACTTGTATCAATCAGGGCTGGCCCAATTTAGGAAAGAGTTGGAAACTCACCTCTTTAAAGGACACTACGTCACAATGCATTAACCGTCCACTACCCAGCTTCCTATCTCATTACTCGTTGACTTTATGCTGGACTTTGACTTTGACTACGTACAGCACTATGTATTTTGGCTATGTGTTCTGTTGATATACCATACACTTTTGTTCTAATTCGTAACGCCCTCTAGAAGATTGGTCATTTGCAATTTTTAACAAGATTCCAATAAGGTGGTTGCACTGCACTTCTACTCACATTGTCATCCTCATCTGTTCACCTCATGGATGTAGAAACAGAAGTCTGCATTCAGGAGTGGCAATTTATGGCTCTCGTGACTTTGCTTCCGGTGTCGACACACAGCCAGTGCCTCCTATCTACCTTGAAGAGCTATGAAAAGTACAAGATACAGTCTGGTGCCTTCGATTTAAAAAAAAAATAGCAATCTGCAGTGAATTATAGTATCCACCAGAAAGATCATTATCTAAGGTAAGTAACTTTTTCACCTCGAATAGTAGCTACTTCCCTGTTGAGTATTGAGCGCAAAAATCTAATTCCTCTGGTTATATAGGAACTTGGTTATATAAGGCGTATTAATAACTTAGCTTTATGTTTAGCTTTTACGATTCCATACTGATTCCCACCAAATTGAGAATAAGCAGAGTCCTGGGCATTTAGGTATGAGGTGCGGAATCTAGTTTAATGATGCAATATGATTTTAAGACTTTATTACCAACCTTGTTTCAGCTTAACCCTGTTCTCCTTTTTAAATGCAGCTTGATTCATTCATCCAGACCAAAGATAGTTGTCTTTGGAAGGTGCAGGGTGCTCAAGGAAAATGTGCCCTGTGCCTTCCCCTGAAAAATGTAATTCTAGGATAACTAGCAATTTCTACTGTTTACCTGTTGGAAGGTTCCTCCAGTTGATTAAACTCGTGGATGCTTTGTCTTAAGCACATGCACATAAAATTGGTGATTAAAGTTTATGGTTGTGTGTATATTCTCTATTATATATTTTTTTAATATCTTTTTTTTTAGACTGGAGTCGTTTGCTTAGTCGACGGAACCTTCAGTCTTTGAGTAAAAGACTCAAAGATGTTTGTCGGATGTGTGGTATATCTGCTGCTGATTCTCCCAGCATTATCAGCGCTTGTCTAGTGGCTATTGAACCACAGGGATCGTTTGTTATCATGCCAGGTGAGAAAATAGAAAAAATACCTATCACTGTAATCAGACGTGCCTAATACTGATAGACATGTAATTTTGTTTAAAAAAATGTTTTTCCTAGATTCTGTATCAACTGGTTCAGTCTTTGGACGAAGCACTTCTTTGAACATGCAGACTTCACAGCTGAATACCCCGCAAGACACATCATGCACTCACATACTTGTGTTCCCTACGTCCGCTTCTGTGCAGGTCGCAGCTACCTACACTACTGAAACCCTAGAGGAGGCCTTCAACACAAATAATGGTTAGTAAAAAGGGAGTGATATTTTCTCACAAAACCTGAAAGTGAGTATTAAAAATGACCTTGTAGAGGAGGGGTGTTTATTTGGCTTTGGCAGAAATGGCCATGTAGATTAATATAAGCACGAAGTAGTACGGTAAGTTGTTTAGTATTCGTTACTCTACAAGGTTTTATTCTCCTACCCAGAAAGTTGAAGAAGGAAGTTAAAGGAGTTTGTTGGCATTTGTTAGTTTTTCCAGAATTCCCTTTAAATACATTTCGGAAACTGTAATATTTGTATAGCCATAAGAGCCCTATCTACTCAAAGTTTCTTTAATTTATTCTGCTTGGGTTTTGTGGACACCGCTGGGGTATGTTGAGCTAAAGCATGAGTTACTTAATGAAATCCATCCAAATAAAGACTATTTAAGACCAGGTTGGCAGTCAGCAAAGAGCACCTTCTGCCAAGTTTTATTATTCAGGTTTCCGTCCGTGATTATTAGTGTACAAATAGACTGACTTTGACCCATAGAGCCAACGAAAGGCTTTTGCATGCTTCTGTTCCTTGAAAAAGATCTTTGACTAAATATAGTTCGGACAAAACATTTCCATCAGAGTCCACAAACCCCAATCGTAAAAATGGTGGCAAATTCGGGATTTGAATAGACAAACGCTTACATTTATACAACCATAGGTTCTCAAAATGTGTAGAAGTTTACATTTAAGTTAAATTGTGGAATGGCCACAGTAACTAAAGTTTGCCAACAACTTTGTGCATTTTGGTTTTCTAAAAATGCTTTTTTTTACAGAGCTTAATTTTCTACTATAAAAGCAGACCTCCTTAATTTATAGGTACATATATTATGTGGAAAACTGTTTGATGTTTTTTTCCACTGACTTTTGACTAGTTATTTTGTCAGTGGTTCTCCTGAAATTGCTGATTGACTGAGATGGCAATAGAGCAGCTGGATGAACGTACGTATTGAACATTGAAGTATTGAAGTTCTAGGTTTCTTTTAAGCTTGGAATGGCTTGTTATTCATTGCATTTCGCTGTACAAGACCTGCAGTGGTTAACTGTTTCACTGTAGAAAGGTGAAACTGTGAGAATTAATTTAATTTTCCAGTATTGAATCTTTTGTAGATTCACATGCTTGAACTTCCCCCCCCATTGTTGAGGTAATTATGATAGGTAGTGTAAAGTTAAGTTTGGACAAGTATCATTGGTAACCACTTTACATCTTTTTAATAGAAATCAAACCCAACACAATCAGAGAACACTTTAATCATTCTACCCCTCAAGGGCCACTATACACCGATTTCTTACTGCACATCGTATGAATGGGTCTCTGAGCTCTGCTCATTTTTAGGAGTGTGACAACTGATTTTTCTACATTATTTGTCCCGTGACTAAATATTATCTGCCAACTTCCTCGAAGATAGCATATGGTTGTTCAGTCCTGACTGAAAACATGTCAGGAACAGAGGATATAGAGGCCAGGCTGATTCTGTGGCTCCTGAAAAAGAAGGCAATCTAAACTCCAGTTTTTTGCTGAAGAGGGAATGTCATCTCCTCTCAAGAAGACTAACGAGAGGTAAGGGACTCTTCAGGGGGAACCTTCTAAAAAGATTGACTAGCATATTTTCTCTTACGAAGGAAGTTGACCAGTTTGAATATAAAAGTTGTTTTTTGGCATGATGTCTCCTTGCATCCCGCTAATACCAAACTGTTGTATGCACATTAGACCATTGCAAGAACAGATAGACAGTGGATTCAAACAGAAGGATCTGTGACGATGTCATCAAAATCTTTCCAGAAATTGGTTGGCTGTGACCGGGTGGATGCAAACAAAAATTATATCCTTAGGCCTGAAGTTCATTTACTCACAAATACAGTATGTAATGAGCACAGAATCATTCATGGAAGGTTGCACATTTGCAGGATCTAGAAGTCCGCATCAAATGGCCACTACAGGAAACAAAGATGCATATAAGACTGCTAGAGTTTAGGGAAGTGGCTCTAGGCCTTCAGGCATTTCTCCAGGGAATAAAGAAGTCTGTGATATTGGCTCATACCAACAACACGACCACCATGTTCCATCTGAGAAAGCAATAAAATCTCATCTATCTATAGAAGGCCAAAAGATCTGTAATTGAACCATACATAACCTTATCACCCTAAAGGTGGAACATACTCCAGGTATCGACAGTCAGTAAGCAGACAATCAAAGGAAGACATTAAGAGTGACAGATGTCTGTCAGGGATTTCCAGACCGGGGAAACCTCAAACCTGGATCTATTTGCAACAGCACTCAACCACAAATGTCATTTTTATGCCAGCAGATAACCTGGTGGAATGCCATCCTGATAGCATGGACTGGTATATTTACTTGTTTTCCCTCCTCTGCCATTAATATCAAAGCTGATAAAGAAGATGAATAGACGTGACAAGATAGGCTTCTATCTCCAGTGGGGCTAAGACCGTTCTGGTAAACAAAACCTCTTCTCATTTCAGATCATCATATTCCACTCAGACCAGTGGCAAGAATTCTCACAATGAAGTAAAGGTTTTCATCCACCACCGGAGTCTGTTTATTGCTGTGGCTCCTGAGTACAATTAATTCAGTCTCCTGACTATTACGTAAGAATACAGACCCATTTAGCTAAGGCTAGAGCTAAATCTACAAACACAACTTGCAAGGCAAAGTAAACTCGCTTTTGTGTATGGTGGTCTCATAAAAATATTCATCCTTTTTCGTCTAACCTCGAACACATTCTACCATACCTACTTAATCTGGCACGTTCTGTTCATTCACATAACTTAGTTAAGGTCTACTCTGCAGCAATTTTCAGATTTCATTGAATCTTAAACCAAAAGTCACTGGGATAAAATATATTACTCAAGTAATTTTAAGGGGACTTTTTATAGATCTATACATCTAATTATAAACTACCTAATGCTTGGCAACTGTGCACCATTTTAACCCACTTAATGAAGTCCTTTTGAAGCCATTTATATGGTCAATTTTGAGAGCTTTTTTGAAAACTGGCTGTTTGAGGCATATGAGCTGTAGATCGTATACTTCTGCATAGATCGCCATCTGGTGTTGGGCTCGGATGTTTGCACTTTATTTTTGTCTTGGAAGAAGTCTGTGTAGTCAAGAGATAGGTGACCTTCCTTAGGGTAACTGCGCATGGGCATCGACTGCATCTCCAGATTATTTTTTTCCGCCATCGGGTTCGGATGTGATTTGCTGCGCTCCGGGTCGGTGTCTGTTTTGAACTCCCTTTGACGCGCAATACCTCACCACTCGACGGTATTGCCTCAATGGCGTTTCCTTTTCAACGCGTATCTTCGGGAAAAATAAAAAACTCTATCTTAGACGCAAACCATCCGTGACCTTCAGGATCAACGCCACGAAATGTGATACGGAAGCAGATTACGGACATCTTCGGAGCAGATCCCAATCTCCAGTCGGAGTAACAAGCTGATGAAGAAGACCTCTGTCTTTGAAGCCAGTGACTCAGACGTTGAATACGAGACAGTCACCCCAGCTCAGCGGTCCGTGAGTACCTAGACCCCTCTCCCAACCAAACCTAAGGCTCCAGTAACACCTTCGCCCTCAGGCTCAGGTCGTCCCCGGCAACACATTTCAGACGTCCCGCCCTCAGACTCGGCTATGAAACCAAAGGGAAAGCCTTCCGGCTCGCTATCGAGCCAACCCCATTCCGGTACCGAAAAATCACCTTCGGCACCGAAGCCCAAAACCAAAGAGGTGCCACGCCCTTCTTCATCAGAACCGAAAACAGACTCGTCGCCGAAGCCCTGGGCACCGTAACAAAGGACAAGCATTCGGAGCCGAAAAGGTCTTGGAGCCACAAACTCCTATACCAAAAACTAAGGAGTCCAAGACCCCACTGAAAGCTTCAGAGACACGGTCTAAACAACATTCTGACCCTAAGTCTTCGCACTGAAAAAAGACATTGTACCTTCACAACAGCCTGTACCAGATTTTTCAGATCCAAAGCAAAAAACTCTTCATTGACCCAGAAACTGGCAACGTTGTCGTCAAGCCTCCTAAAAAGAGAAAATTGGACACTTCAAAAGACTCTGAAATACCTATGAAGCGGAAGGAGATAGGCACTAATACTTCTCCACCTCTCTCTCCTTCTCCAGCTGATCCAAATCTGCTAATTTCTCCAGCGTACTCCCCACAACATACATTTTCACCTCAACCACAGAACGATGAAGATGATTATACGGATGAGGGTGAGGATGGAGATCCAGATAAGGATAATGATTGTTAGATTTTGGGGTCTCTAGTTGGCATAGGTAGGTACCTGTGACAAATAGGGACCCTTGCGTCTAGTCAGGGTAAGGGGGTACACTCCTAAAATAACCCCTGCTCACCCCCTTGGTAGCTTGGCACAAGCAGACAGGCTTATCTCAGAGGCAGTGTGTAAAGCATTTGTGAACACGTACAGTAAACCAGTGATACTACAGATGGACACCACACAGTTGTATATTAAAAATAAGTATTCTTTATATAGATTTAACACAAGACCACAAACGACAAAAATCCTCAATACTGTACTTAAAATGGTAGAATTAGCTTCGTTCTCTTTAGATCTTAAAATGCGACACGTTGAGTCAATGTACCTGTGGATGCGTAACGCTATACAACGAAAGTGTTGCAGGGAAGGTGATGCGTCGGTTCCTGGCTCGCACGAACGGTGATGCTTTGGTTTCTTACTGCGCTTCCGTGGCAATGCGGCTAGCAACGCCGTGATGCGATGAAGATCCTGTGTGATGAAACAAAGATGCCGTCTTCTTGACGAGGCACACTTCTCCGAAGTTGCGAGATGTCTCGACTCGATGCTGCAGCGGTGACACCCTTGTTCAGCGATGCGACAACAGCGGCTTTGGCGGCGAGGCGCTTCTACTCGATGCAACAGCTGCAGTGGCGACACCCTTGTTCAGTGATGTGCCGACAGCGGCTGCGATGGCGGCATGCCTCTTCTTCTTGAGTCGCGCTTCCAGCTCCTTGCAACACGCAGTGCATCAGAAGGCCCAAACAGCTGCAGGCACTACCAAAGAACTCTTGGGGAGCTGGTGCTTGAAGTCTGTTGTCCCTGAGACTTCAGCAGGAGGCAAGCTCTTCTCTCAAGCCCTTGGAGATCCTTCACAAGTTGAATAAAGCACACAAAGTTCCTTTCTCCTTTCTTTGGCAGTCAGGCAACCATCAATCCCCCAAGCAGCACTTCCGCTTAGGGATAGTCTCTCCTCAGTTTATTCTGGTTCCTCTCCTCAGCAAAGGTTTCTTCTTGTTGTCCAAAAGTGATCTAATTCTCTGGAGTTTGGGTCCCCTCTCTTATACACCGTTTCTCTTTGTTCCCTGGAGGCAGAGAGGCCTTTCCCTAGTCCAAACCAGTTCTGTCAGTCCTGGAGCACTCTGTTTTTGCTTTTTTACATTTAGTATTATTTTATTTATTTACCACAAGTTCTCTAAAAAAGGTACTCTGGGGGCATGCACGTCTTAGGGGAAGATGACAGGCAGGTATTTCTTTTAGGCTGAAGAGATTTCACGAGAGGAGGCCTAGCACTGAGCAGGTGCCAGGGAGTGAATGTCATTACCTCCATAGCACTGAGTGCAATCAATCTAGCTAGAAGGTGGTAGGCCTACACAACATGTCTCCTGAGCACCATCGAAAGGAGGCGAGCAGGTGTCCATTGCATCCTATAGCGTCTGTGATCAGCCATCATCCGACCTGTGTGCAAGCTGCTCCTGCACAGCACCAGGGAACCAGTTACACCCACCACAGTGCAGGCCCAGGGCGGTGCATCCAAGCAGGCAGGATGGAAGAAGTGAAGGGTCAGTGAAACCGGCACTCTGCCTCGGAGAAACACTAGAATGTCAAAGGCAGTCTCTCATCGCACAGCAACTCGGGCACATCAAAGCAGGCCTCTCTGCTGGAACTCTCCGCCAGGTCAGATGGCACTTCAAGTCTGGTCCTCCATTTAGCTGTCTTCTTCTTAGGATTTCTGCTCTTCCACATCACGAACACTACAAAGAGTCCTGCACAGAACACAAGGACGAGGCCGGCCACCAAAGGAATAATCACAGAATACTCTTGTGGCAGGAAATACTTATGGATCACATGCTCAGCATCAATGAAAGGCAGAGCGATGATCCACAGCGTGTAGTAGATGAACAGGACAGAGCTGAGGGCCATCAGAAGGCCACCAAGCCGGCTCCCACTAGCTGGTCGGTGCCTGTGACCATGTCTCCCTCCTTCTACTCAACCGCTCTCCAGATGGCGCCGGGCTCCACTTCCGGACTCGAGCTCATGAACCAATCAAAGTGCGAGAGGAGAGAGGCGCGAGCCTGGGAACGATTCCTGAAGCACTCTGTTGACATGACTCCTTCTTTCCTTTCGCAGGGCAGAGACATCAGACGCACCACAGGAGGTGGAGCCAGCATTGTGGTGGGAAGGCACAGCCCGATTCAGGTCCCAGGTGCAATTCCTCCCTCCCATCTAGATGCAGATCTCTCTATTCACCACTGGGCTGACCCACCCTATCTCCTGGTCCTCAAACTCCAGACAAGGAATATACAACCTAGCAGAGGCAGGCTTGGATAGATAAAGAAAATACCTACTTTCTAAAAGGCTTGAAGAAAGTGTTCCCTCCTGTCCGGCTTCCTTCGCCTTCATGGGAATCGCACGTGGTGCTGTCCAGATTGATGAACCAGCCTTTTGAACCCTTTCATAAGGCTTCGTTGCAGCACCTGTCCTGGAAGGCGGGGTTCCTCGTGGCCATTACATCGGCCCACAGGGTGAGTGAAATTTAGGCGTTGTGTTGCCAAGAACCTTATACTGTATTTCATGCTGCTACGGTTGTTATGCGTACTCACCCTAAATTTCTTCCAAAGGTTATATCTGATTTTCATGTTAACCAGACCATAACTTTACCTATGTTTTTTCAGAATCCTTCCTCTCCAGCGGAAAGGTCCCTGCATTCCCTGGATGTTAGGAGGGTGTTGAAATTTTATCTGGATAAAACCAAGGATATTCGTAGGTCAGACCAATTGTTTATCAATTATGAATCAGTCAGGACGGGTCTTGCTACCTCTAAACAGTCCATCTCTAGGTGGATTGTGTCCTGTATACAATTGTGTTACCAAAAGGCTAATAAGACCTTAGGGGTAAACCTAAGGCTCATTCCACCAGGGGCGAAGCTGCCACGACTGCTTTGCTCCGTAATGTTCCAATTGCAGAAATCTGCAAGGCGGCCACTTGAAAGTCGGTCCATACCTTTGCTAAGCATTACTGCCTGGACACTGATGCCAGGGCAGACGCTCAGGTTGGGCAGGCTTCGCTGCGAAATCTGTTCGCACAATAGTGGTGTTGTTTTTCTTTCTCCACCGCCGCTTTGGTGTGGGGATGCGCTTGCCATTCTATTCACTAGATTATGACTATACACAGAGATCCCCTACTACAGAAGGAGTAGTTTCTGTCCTGTAACTCCAGTTCTGTAGTAGGGGTATCTCTGTTATAGTCATAAGCGCCCGCCCTCCTCCCCGGTGGAGAGAGATATTCATGTAAGAAATGCTACAGGTCTGGCGTGTAACGCCTTCAAAAAGAACTGAAAGTAAAAGGGACCTGCAGTGCATTCTGGGATACTGTGAGACTTCTGGAAAGTTCTCTTAAAGGCACAGTATCCTGTTCTGAGCCACATAATGGCAGCCTATGGGGCGTGTCTATCCACTTCTTCCTCTCTATCATTCCTGAGGGCTTTTCTGGTAAAAGCATGTTTTTCTGGCTAGAAAAACCTGGACAGGCTGTGCTGTTTGTGGATTTTTGGTGGAATTTATAGTTGAAGTACTTGACAGTGTAGCCTGTGGATATAGGCTGCATTATCTGCAATTCTCTCTTAAGTGTCTGTGCAGTTCTGCATTTTTTGACAACTTAAGAGATTATTTTTGATTGCTCCGGGGTCCACGCACATGGGCGGGACTATTCACTAGATTATGACTATAACAGAGATACCCCTACTACAGAACTGGAGTTACAGGACAGAAACCACTCCATATACATCTATACGACTACATCTCGCTGCAATAGCAGCGTTACTCCTAAACAGATAACACTTGTCTTTGTTTTTGGTACCCGCTATCAAAGCATTTATGGAGGGACTTAAGAGAATAATTCCACCCAGAGTTCCACCTTCTCCTGTGCCGAATCTAAATGTTGTCCTCACCAGACTCATGGGTCCCCCATTTAAACCTCTACATAAACGCGAATTACAATTCCTTACTTGGAAAGAAGCCTTCCTAGTTGCTATCACATCTCTTAGAAGAGTTAGTGAACTCCAGGCTTTAACCTTACACGAACCATTTTTCCAAATACATCATAACAAAGTGGTTCTTAGAACTAACCCAAAATTTTTACCCAAAGTCGTTTCTGCCTTCCGTCTTAACCAGTCTGTTGAACTTCCAGTTTTTTTTTCCCTCAACCAGACTGAGTGGCAGAACGGGCTCTTAACACGCTGGACATTAAAAGAGCAATACTTAACTACAATAAAAGGACAAAATCCTTTAGGAAAACTAAACAACTTTTTGTGGCTTTCTCCCCACCTCAGGACAATCCCATTTCAAAAGCGGGCATTGCAAGGTGAATTGTTAAATGCATTCAAATATGCTATCTTAAAGCCAAACGCACATTAATCATTCCCCCTAGAGCTAATTCCACACGTAAACTAGGGGCTTCTATGGCATTCTTAGGGAACATTCCCCTAGATGACATCTGCAAAGCAGCAACTTGGTCTACAGTGCACACTTTCTCGAAACACTATTGTGTAGATGTTCAATCAAAATTACAAGCTAATGTGGGCCAGGCTGTATTAAGAACACTTTTTCAAACCACTGCAACAGATACAGGTAGCCACCGCTAAGGAGGTAACTACTGCATAGTCTATGCACAAGTATACGATCTGCAGTTCATATGCCTTGAATGGAAAATACTACTTACCAGTATGTATCTGTTCTTGCCATGTAGAGCTGTAGATTCGTATAAGCCCAACTGCCTCCCCGGATACCTCCATCTGTTCCAGTACTATCTTAGATATATTACACAAGGACATCTCTTTTCTATTTCTTACTAACTCCATCATCACCCTTTATGGCGAAAAACAATCTGGAGATGGAGTTGATGCCCATGCACACTATCTTCCTAAAGAGGAATCACCTATCTCGTGACTACAATGACTTCTTTCAAGACAAAAACAAAGTGCAAACATCCGAGCCCGACACCAAATGCCGATCTATGCAGAAGTATACGAATCTACAGCTCTACATGCCAAGAACAGATGCATACTGGCAAGTAGCATTTTCCTTATCGCTGGCCCTCACTTCTGCCAGGCAATTCAAAGAGATTCAGACCTTTACTGTAAGGGAGCCATATTACAAATCAAGGATGACAGTCATTTTGAGAACAAATCCTCAATTGTTCTCTAAAGTTCCATCTAACTCATCTTAAATTGATAATTTTGACAACCAACGCAGCAGAAAGCTCTTCATACCTTAGATTTTAAAAGATTCTTAAAGTTCTACATTGAGAAAAATGAACCATTAATAGATCTCAGCAGCTGTAGCTTTCTGCCTCAAAAACCTAGACCTTTGACAGTCATAGTTTGTGAGCTTTCCACAAGGAGTGTGAAAATTCTACTGGCATATGCAGGGCTGCTACATGGGCAGTTACATTAAAGATAAAGCATACATTCACTGCGCACTACTGTCTAGATAACACAACGAAGGGCGCAATTCAGCAGTTGGTTAATCTGTGCTTCACCATCTATTCCAAAAAGGTGAGTAATCTATAATATAACTAAAGTTTAGGTTCGAGGCATGTGGGCTGCTGAATTTATATCTGTGCATAGATCGCCGCCTAGTGTTGGGTCCGGATGATTGCACATTGTTGTCCTGGAAGAGTCTTCGAAGTATCACGAGATAGGAGGCTCCTCCCTTGGACTACAGTGCGCATGGGCATCCTCCATCTTCAGATTGTTTTTTTCCGCCATTGGGTTCGGATGTACCTTCTCGACTCAAGTTCGGATTATACTTAAAACACTTTTCGCGAGGCCAAAAGGCCTTCGGGGCGTCGGTATTGTCTCTCGTTCGGTGCCCGGTACTTCATCCAGTTCTTCGAACAGGACGTCGAAGGCCCTTTGCCTTTTTCGACATCTAGGCCCCAACGAGCGTCGACGATGGAACGGAGCCCGTTCAAGAGATGCCCCGTCTGCAACTCCAAATACCCTCACATCGATGTGCACCCGGTGTGCAATACGTGCCTATCCCCGGACCACGACGAGGCCAGCTGCATGGCCTGTTCCAAGTTCCGGTCGAAGAAGACGCTTCGGCTTTGGCGTGCCGCGAGGCAGTCGGCCCAGCAATCAGCGCCAGAACCAGAAGATATCTTCGAGGCAGACGACATCGAGGGCGCCGATCAAGAGGATCCTGACCAGCAGTCGGACCCTGCTTCAGAGCACGACTCACATTATAGTGTGGACGAAGAACAAGACTACGTCCATGAGGAAGACATCGTCGAGGTAGGAGACGACACAGAAGCCATCGGAGCCGTCGATGACGACTCAGGCGATGAGCAAGGGCCTTCCGCAATCGCGGGGCCCAATACTGACACTATACTCTCTAAGGCTCAGGTCGAGGCATCGCCGGAAGGCCTTAGCCAAGATCTTTCTACGCATTCTATAGCCCCGCATCCAAGCCCGGCTAAGAATACTTCTACGGAGCCATCGGTCAATCAGCCACTTTCAGCGGCGACATCGAAACCGAAACTGGCAGCAACTGTATCAAAACCGAAACTGCTGAAGTCAGTCCTCGGATCGACAGCCTTGGATTCGTCGACTCCACCCCAATCTAAGAGTGTCATCAACCCTTTATGGTCACGAGGAGGCGTCGACCCAAAACACGGGACGCCGAAGCCTGTCTCTGCCGTCAAGCACGTCACGCTGACGCTGTCGACGTCCACGCCCAAAGATGGCGACACTGGCAAAGGACTCAAGGCTAGGAAGACTGTTGATCCGAAACTTCCAGCCTCGGCGCCGATTTCCAGCAAGGCCTTCGAGTCGAAAAGTGCACCCGGCCTGAAAGAGCACGTCGCGTCGAAGCACAAAGGCGTACCTGTTGCGCACCGTCAGCTCGAATCGACGCAAAGCGGCAAGCAGCCCAGTGATCCGACAAAGTTGGTCGGATCGAAAACTGCAACACCCTCTTAAAAGGTCGGTTCATCTACACAACCTATTAAATATGGACTGCCCCCAACCGCTCGACCAAAAACCTTAGAGCCACAAAAGGGCACCGACACTACCAAGAAAGTGTTGGTAGTTTCGAGGACTCAGTCCACTGAGGAGGATGTGATGTTCCAACCACCCTCCTATGACAATCAGTCAAAACTGTTCATCGACTCAGATACTGGGAGACTCACCATTTACAAACGGAAAATAGTTCCAGAGACTCCTTTGGAGTCATACAAAATCCCTCTGAAAAGAAAAAGAGACTCGGCAACCTCACCTGTTCTTTCCGAGCCTGTGGAGTCCTATGAACAAGACTATTCCTATTCCCCCACACGCACCTATGAGGATATAGGGGAGGGATACAATGAAGAGGAGTTCAATTATCCTGCTGACACAGATCAGGATGACCAACAAGCCTGGACTGACCCTGGTGAGCCACACACCACACCTGAAGTTCAGTCCTATACCATCAAAACCTCGCCTACTGAGGATACGGCTGCGTTTAACGCTTTAATTGAAAGGGCAGCCAAAAACCATGATGTGGACATGCATGCTGACCTAGTAGAGGAGGACTTTTTGTTTGATACTTTCTTAACATCAGAAAGATCAGTAAAAACATTGCCTATGCTAAAGGGTGTCCTTAAACACGCTACTGACATCTTCAAGGAGACCACAAGGGCACGGGTTGTAAACCTGAGGATTGAAAAGAAGTACCGGCCTGCACCTGTGGACCCTACGTACATCAAAGGCCAGCTCCCGTTGGACTCCCTCGTCGTGGCTAATGCTCGTAAGAGGGCAAACTCGCAAACCAGTGGTGATGCTCCCCCTCCGGACAAAGAATCCAAAATCTTTGAAGCATCTGGCAAGCGAGTAGCGGCTCAAGCAGCAAATAATTGGAGGATCTCCAATACACAGGCCCTATTAGCCAGATACGATAGGGCACACTACGACACGCTAGAGCAGCTACTGCAACACCTGCCTGAGGCTTATAAGGAAGGAGCAGAAATGCTGATACAAGAGGGGAAATTAATTTCAAATGCGTCCATCGAGTGTGCGCTAGATGCAGCAGACACGGCAGCTAGGGCCATAAACACAAGTGTGATGCTTAGAAGGCATGCCTGGCTACGTATCTCTGGTTTTAAGCCGGAGATACAAACTACTTTCCTCAACCAGCCGGTTTACCCCTGATTTTCTCTTTGGACCTGATGTAGACACAACCCTTGAGAAAATTAAGAAAGACACTGAGACAGCAAAATCCATGGGGGCTCTGCAGTCACAACAGTTCAGGGGCAGTTCCTTTCGTCGCTCCGGTAACAGGGGAGCCTCCAGAGGTCAGGCATCACAACAAGCCCAATACAACAGAGGGGGCACGCAAACCACCTATAACAAGAACAATAGGGGTGGCTATCGTGGGAACAGCACCAAAGGCAGAGGACGCGGATGTAATAATGCCAGATCCTCCGCCACCAATAAACAGTGACGTCTTGTCACTGCCCCCTGACCATATAACACCAGTCGGGGGAAGATTCCAGCAGTTCCTGCCAGTCTGGGAAGGCATAACCATAGACAGGTGGGTGAGAGACATTATCCAACACGGCTATTGTCCAGAACTAACCTCCAATCCACCCAACATACCCCCAAGACCCCGTCCTATGTCCGCAGAGCACATGCACTTATTGCAGCAAGAAGTACTCTGCATGCTGCAAAAAGGGGCCATAGAACTCGTGCCTTTACATCAGCAGGGTACAGGGGTGTACTCACTGTACTTCTTAATCCCAAAAAAGGACGGGTCTCTCGCCCATTCTAGACCACAGACCCCTAAACCAGTACATCTTGTCAGAACACTTTCACATGCTGACTTTACATCAGGTACTGCCATTGCTCACGCAGCGAGACTTCCTAGCAACCCTATGTTATGTTATATTTATTTTTATATAGCGCACGGCTACTCAAAAAGAGTGTCCCGGCGCTTTAAGTAAGGAGAACTACAGCACAATAACATAACACAGTAACAAAAAGGAGAAGAAAAGAACACAGAAAGAGCAAACAACTGGACGGCCTACTGGGTGAACAGCCAAGTCTTGAGGCCTTTCCTAAAAACAAGTAGACTGGTGGCTCCCCGGAGTGTGAGCGGCAATGAGTTCCACATCTGTGGTGCCAGCAATCCGAAGGAGCGGCCTCCCAGGCGGGCTCTCTTCACTCGCGGGACAGCCGCCAGGAATAGAGATTCTGACCTCAGAGAACGAGCCGGGTGGTAAAAGGCAAGTCTCTTTTGGAGGTACTTCGCTCCCACCGCATGGAGAGCCTTATAGGCCAAAGTCAATGCCTTAAAGGCAATCCGTTTGCGGATGGGAAGCCAGTGCAACGTCTGCAACAAACCCGATGCACTGGCTCGTCTGTTCAGACCAAAAATGGCCCTCGCGGCAGCGTTCTGCACGACTTGGAGCCGCTGTAGCAGATACTCTGGTAGGCCCAGGTAAAGAACGTTCGAATAATCTAGCCTAGAGCCGATCAAAGCCTGCACAGTCAGCTTCCTATGCTCCTCAGACAAAAGGGGCAAAAACCTCCGCAGCATCTTTAGGAGGCCGAAGCATGTACCCGTCACACCAAGGATCTGGGCTTTCAGCGTTAGCCCCTTGTCCATCTTGACCCCCAAGTTCTTAGCAGTTTGGGAAGAACAAGACGGAGGGAACATATTAATGGGCCACCAGTCTGGCTCCGTATCGCACCCAAAGAAGAGTACCTCGGACTTATCGGAATTGCACTTGAGGCTGTTCAGTTGGAGCCATTAAAAAACAGCCCCAAGGCAATCCCGGATACTCTCCCCATCAAAGTCCTCTCCTCTCTTACAAGAGAAGAGGAGCTGGGTGTCGTCTGGGTGTCGTCTGCGTAGGATACGATCTGGGCCCCAAATGACTCCGCCAACGCCGCCAAAGGGGTCATAAAGATGTTGAAAAGGGTCGGGCTCAATATAGAGCCCTGTGGAACCCTGACTCCCAAAGGCGGCATCACGGCGGAATCTGGGGAGGCCCAGACCGTTTGCCGGCGGCCAGCTAGAAAGGAAGAAAACCAGCTGAGCACCGTCCCCGTAGGCCAATCTCATAGAGTCTTGCGAGATGGCCATCATGGGGGACGGTGTCGAAAGCTGCCGACAAGTCCAACATCACCAGCGTGGCTTTGCCCCCAGTATCCAGAACCCCTTTAATGGTTTCTGAAACCTCTAGGAGCGCGGTCTCTGTGCTGAGATTTGGACGAAAGCCAGACTGGGTGGCGTGCAGAATCTCGTGTGTCTCTAAAAAATTGGAGAGCACCGTCTGAACGTGCTTCTCCAAAATTTTCGTGAGAGCCGGCAACAGAGAAATAGGCCTATAATTGACTGGGGCCTTCGGATCAAGACCAGGCTTCTTAAGCAGAGGGATGACCATTGCCTGCTTCCAGGCCAGCGGAACCACTCCCTGGCTCAGCGAAAGATTCAGGAGAGGGTTCGCCAGCGGATTAATCACTTCCGCGATTTTTGCCAAAAATTTGGCCGGGCACGGGTCCAAAGGCGACCCAGATTTGAGATTGCCCATAAGCGCTAAGGAAGCAGGGGCTGAAATAGGTGGAAACACAGCCAACGTCGCGTCTAGCGCGGCCAGAGGGAACATATCAGCCTCAGGGTTGATCGGCCCCGCAGGTGCTCTCGGTGGAAAAGAGTCCTGTATAAGTTTGATCTTGCTAGTAAAAAAATTAGCAAGATCCGAAGCCCAGGATTCAGAGGGCGTCTCTTCAGATGTAACGGACCGTGGGGCCATGAATTCTCTCACTATGGTGAAAATCTCCTTACAGGAGTTGGAGGCGGCTTCTATCCTCCCTGCAAGGTAGGCTTTTTTTCCAAGGCGAATGTCCCGGTGATAGGCCTTAACCACCGTCTTATAGGTCAGCCTATCCACAGCATCGTATTGTGCCCGCCATGCTATTTCGGCTACCTTACACTGCTGCCGCATAGCCGACAGTGCTGCGGTAAACCAGGGAGCCGACACCCGTTTCGATGTCAAGCGGGGGGCCAACACCGGGGCAAGATCGTTTAGCCTATCTAAAAGCCATGCTTGCAAGGACTCCAAGTCCTTCTCCAGGTCGCCTGAGAGGGGGCAGGGGTGATCCAGGGCGGCCTGGGCCAGCATCGCAGGGGTCACTCGATGGTAAGCCCTAGATACTCGGCCCTGCTGCTGTGGCACAGAAATAGACAATTTAGCTGTGCCTCTAATCGAGAATTTAGCAAGCCGATGGTCTGACCATAACACCGGGAGAATCTCTTTCACCTCAAGAGGGGATGTCGAGAAGACCTGGTCAAGAGTATGCCCCTTATCATGCGTGGGCCCCTGAAGGTAAGGGATAAGGCCCAGCGGGGCCATGGCCTCTAATAACTTAGTAGCGGCCGGGTCCGACGGATCATCCATCCGGAAGTTGAAATCCCCGGCTACTATACAGTGTTCTGCTTTCAGGGCCAGTCCCAGCAAAACCAAATCGAGGTCTTCAAAAAACGTTCCAGATGGGCCAGGTGGTCGGTATACTAATAATCCTTTCACTGATTGGTGAGGAGCCAAAGTGATCGAAAAAGCGAGGGTCTTGGAGCCGCGGATTTCATCCACTGGCAGGATAGCACATGCCGTGCCTTTCTTCACCACCAGTGCCACTCCGCCGCCCCTTCCCTTAGCTCTATCCTTCCTGAAGATATTATAATCAGGCGGAATTGCCATAGTGACGTCCGGATTAGAAGATTCTCCCCACCACGTCTCAGTGAGCATGAGACAGAGTGGCTTCTCCGTATCGAGAAGCTCAAAAATGTCTTGTGCATGTCTGCACGCAGATCTGGTATTTAACAGCATGCAGGGGTACCCAGCACAAATGATGTTACTGTTGGGAGATGATAATGACCCTAGACCTAAAGGATGCATATTTCCACATTCCCGTTCACCCAGCACACAGGAAATATCTCCGGTTCACCATAAACAACCAGCATTACCAGTTCAAGGTCCTGCCTTTCGGGGTCACTACTGCCCCCAGGGTGTTCAAGTGCTTAGCGACAGTGGCGGGGCACCTTCGGAGACAACACATCCATGTCTATCCTTATCTGGACGACTGGCTTGTTCAAGCAAAGTCAGCCCAGCAATGTGCCAGCCACATGTCCCGCACAATTCACCTCCTACAGTCTAGGATTTTCACTAAATTACCCAAAATCTCACCTTCAGCCCGCACATGTGCAACTGTACCTGGGTGCGACAATCAACACTCTAACAGCGACAGCGCACCCAACCTCAGCCAGAGTCAACAGCATGCAATTGCTCATTCAGAAATTCAGGCCCCAACAATCGCTCCCAGCGCAGGTATTCATGCAGCTGATAGGTATGATGGCCTCCTGCATCTTTATAATCCCTCACGCAAGGCTACACATGCGTCCGCTTCAGGAGTGCTTAGCACGACAGTGGAACCAGGCTCTAAAAGACCTAGTGTTGGTGACCAGTCGTGCATACAACTCTCGGCATTGGTGGAACTCACAAAACCTTTGCAGGGGACGACCGTTCCAAGAGCCTGTACCACAGATAGTGCTGACAACGGACGCATCTCTCCAGGGTTGGGGAGCGCATGTCCTCCATTATACAGTGCAGGGACTATGGACAGCGCAGCCGCAAAAGATGCATATCAACCTGTTGGAGCTTGTGAGAAGTTGGCCTGATGTGCAGTGCTCACTATTCTAGTGATCACTATATATCAGTCCAAACAACCCTTATTGATGATTGGTTGTAAGTCAACCTTATAGACCAGCTATCCTAGTAGCATGGATACGAGCAGTCTAAGGCTAAGACTCTAGAGGGCGTGTTAAGCCAGCTGTTTTACCATCACATTACCCCTTGAACACCAAGTGAAAGGACACCACACAAGTTGTTATGAAAATAAACAGTATATTTATTTATAACAAGACTACCCTGGCTCTTTATGAGACAGGGAGCTAAGCACACAACAAAACTCTTATAAAAATACTTCAAGTCGCACAATTTACACAAATGCCCGAGGGGCACGAAAAACCATATACTACAAAAGTGGAATGCGAATTACTAGCAGGTAAGTAACGATTCTCAGAGGCTTTAGAAACGCTAGGCCTACAATACTGAACACTCAGGTTAGGAGCAGGAGGCCTAGGGACGCCACGTGCAGAGTGGGAACTCTCACGCGTAAGGCGGGAAAAAGTCTATGGAAGCTAGAATTCACAAAGTTACTGTTCTCGGGCGAACCCGACTAGCTGGGACGAAAACGGGAGTGGATCCGAACACTTGGAGTGTTGGACTATGCTGGGGCACCGGAGTGCTGGATTTACCTAGCCCAGGGGCTGCGGCTGCATAGGGTTCAAGTTGCGTCGGAAACCCACGTTGACGGACCAGGAGCCTGAAGAAGTAGTTGCTGGCAGGCGGCCAGTGAAGAAAAGTTCGAAGAGATCCAAGCCTGGATCAGGGAAGAAGGAAACCTGAAAGCAGAGGGGACCAAGTTCTGAATCACTAGCCAGTGATTAAATGGGCACCAGGATGGCACCGGGCGAAGTCACCGCAGTCAGGTGAGTGGGCGCTGCTGGGCTCTGCAGTCTCTCGGACCAGGAGGCGTTGTCGGCTACCAGGATGGAGGTGCGAGCTGTCCCACGAAGGTACTTGCTGTCGACGTCGCTGGACCCAGGATTGGGCAACGAGTCTTGGCAAATGCAAGGCCCACGCGGTGGACCTAAAATGGTGTCTTGAGTGGACCAGGAGGGTCCAGGGTGCTTCTCTGATGGAGGGAAGCAAGGGCCAGTCTGGAGCAACCAGACCAGCAGTGTTGATTGTCGTGGAGCGTCGTGAAGGGGCCACTAGCCAACGGGCAAGCGACCTGGACAACGCGGTGAGCAGCAAAAAGCAGAAGGGCCCCACGCAGATCTCGTGGATGCAAGGGGGCTGGACTTCGATGCTGGAGCTGCTCAGGGTCGGGGCTTCTCTTACCCCAAAGCACTCGGTCGAGGGTCACTCGGGAGTCGTGCTGGACAAGCGTCGTGCAGTTCAGAAGATGGCCGGTCCCTCGAGGTCTCGTCGCACCCACGGATCACAGCTGGGCTGATGATGTAGGTTGAGGTCAGAGGTGCCAGGGAAGCCGGTTCTCGTCGTGCTGGAGCAGTCTTGATCCGATGGAGAGACTGGCAACAAACCGCGAAGCTTGGTTGGTGCCTGCTGCTGCAGGGTGACTACTCCTTAGTCACAAGGGAGAATCTTGGGAAGAAGTCTTGAGTTCCTTTCGTGGAAAGTAGTTTCAGGATTCAAAGATGATCTAATTTGGAAGGGGGCCTGCTCCTACCTTTATCTGGGAAAAGGGGGCTGGCACGCGACTAAGTCCTGCCCTAGGGGTTGGACCAGGAGGGGGGTGGTTACACCCCTCTCCTTTGGCGGGCTTTCCCCAGGCCAGGGGCTGGAGTGCCCCTGGAACTGGTTTCAGCTGGCCTATGCACAGTGAGCACCGGGGTGCCACTTGCAGTCACCTTCCTCTGAAGCCCTGCCTACCTAGGATACACAAAATCCTGTCTGGGACGGTGCTGGCACCGCCCCTGGCAGGAAACCCTTTGTCCTTATCTCCTGCTCTGGGAGGACTCCCAGCAGCAGGAGGGCAGACTTGTGTCTCGGTGGCAGCATCCATTTTGTGGAGCTGAGGCTCTGTTTGACTTTAACCAGGGTTAGAGGTTACATACATGTCGTGTCCCTCTAGAAGGGTGGAATGCTAACCCCGTTGCCAGAATTGGCGAGGGGTTAGTATTCCAATTCGTATGACACCTTACTCGACATGTTTTGATAAAGCGATACCAGAGTTGGCATATAACCGCGAGGATTATAATGCACTTAATAGTATATGGTATGCGATATCATGGAAACGGCTAAGGGATAGATCCCAAAAGCCGCAGACAGGCTCAGCTCATGCCAGAGCACCATCTCACACGATTCCAAGCACTCTGCCTTCAGGATTGTTAAGGCCTGCCATAGGAGTGACTGATAGGAGATCTGTGTGTCCATTTTAGGGTTAGATATAGGTATACTATATCTAAAGCAAAGGGTGAGTACACCATCTTGCCCCAGCTGTCGTGCAGCCAGTTGTGTCAGTTTAGTTAGTCAGTCCAGGGGTGGCACAATACATGCTTCAGCCCCAGGGAGACTTCTGGGTGCACCTCAGCCCTGGGTACAGGGACTTGGAGAGGGCCCAGTGCCAATTCAGTACCTGAGTACAATTTGGATAGAGAGAACAGCTAGGCTGTGGGTCTGATTAGCAGGCCCACAGCCAGGGAAAGTCGTAAACCAGTGCAGCAAAAAGCAAAAAATCTGGGTGATCATAGGATTGCAGACCCTACTCTCCTACATGACCCCCCCCCAAACTTTGGGACAATAAACTAACCTTGACCAGGTGAGTCTTCTTGCTCTAAGTGGAAATACCTGGAGAGCCCATCAGCATTGCTGTGATCAGTACCAGGTCTATGCTCCACTGTAAAATCCATCCCCTGTAGGGAAATGGACCACCTAAGCAGTTTGGGGTTTTCACCCTTCATCTGATTTAGCCACAAGAGGGGCTTATGGTCTGTCTGAATGGTGAAGTGAGTGCCAAACAAGTAGGCCCTCAGCTTCTTCAGGGCCCAAACCACAGCAAAGGCCTCCCTCTCAATAGCTGACCAATTTTTCTCTCTGGGGGTCAGCCTCCTACTAATGAAAGCAATAGGCTGATCATTACCATCAAAATTCAGTTGAGACAGAACAGCTCCCACACCCAACTCAGAAGCATCTGTTTGGACAATGAATGGCTTGGAGTAATCTGGACTCTTAAGGATAGGTGCTGTGCACATGGCCTGCTTGAGGTCATTGAATGCTTTCTGACAGCTTGCTGTCCACTGAACTTTCTTTGGCATCTTTTTGCTTGTCAGGTCATTAAGAGGGGTCACTATGGACCCATAATTTCTGACAAACTTCCTATAGTAACCAGTCAGGCCCAAGAAAGCTCGAACCTGAGTCTGGGTGATTGGAGGAGCCCAGTCCTGGATGGCCTGTATTTTACTCTCCAATGGCTGAACCTGGCCTCCACCTACAAGGTGGCCCAGGTATACAACCTGTGTCTGCCCTATCTGGCACTTAGTGGCCTTGATAGTGAGGCCTGCCTTTTGCAGAGCCTCTAACACTTTCCTCAGGTGGACCAGGTGATCCTCCCAGGTGGAGCTAAAGACAGCAATATCGTCAAGATATGCTGCACAGAAGTCATCCAGCCCAGTGAGGACTTGATTCACCAACCTTTGGAAGGTGGCAGGTGCATTTTTCAAACCAAAGGGCATTACCACAAACTGATAATGCCCACCAGGGGTAGAAAATGCTGTCTTGGGTTTGGCCTCCTCAGCTAACCTGATTTGCCAATACCCAGCTGTCAAATCAAATGTACTTAAGAATTTGGCAGAAGCCAATTTATCTATAAGTTCATCTGCTCTTGGTATTGGGTGGGCATCAGTCTTAGTGACTGCATTGAGGCCTCTGTAGTCTACGCAAAACCTCATCTCTTTCTTACCACCCTGGGTGTGAGGCTTTGGTACTAGAACTACTGGGCTAGCCCAAGGGCTATCTGAGGGCTCAATGACTCCCAGCTCCAACATTTTCTGCACTTCTGTTTTGATGCAGTCTCTAACATGATCAGGCTGTCTGTAGATTTTACTCTTGACAGGCAGACTGTCCCCAGTGTCAACATCATGGGTACACCAATCAGTTTGGCTGGGTGTTAGAGAGAACATATGTCTGAAGGATTGCAGAACTTGCCTGCAATCCTGTTGCTGATGCTCAGTGAGGCTGCCACAAAAGACAACACCATCTACTGACCCATCATCAGGATTCTGAGTGAGCAGGTCTGGGAGAGGGTCACTCTCTTCCTCCTGTCCCTCATCTGTGGCCATGAGCAAGCTCATGTCCTTCCTGTCAACATATGCCTTGAGCCTGTTTACATGGAGCACTCTGAGAGGGCTCCTGGGAGTTTCAAGGTCCACCAAGTAGGTAACCTCTCCCTTTTGCTCAATGATGGTGTGGGGCCCAGACCATTTGTCTTTCAGAGCTGCTGGGGCCACTGGCTCCAGCACCCACACCTTCTGTCCTGGCTGGTACACAGTCAGAACAGCCTTTTGGTCATGCCAAGCTTTTTGGAGTTCTTGGCTGGCCTCAAGGTTTTTAGATGCCTTTTCCATATACTCAGCCATCCTGGAGCGGAGACCAAGTACATAGTCCACTATGTTGGTTGCAGGCTTTTTGAGAGGTCTCTCCCATCCTTCCTTCACCAAACACAGGGGTCCTCTTACAGGATGCCCATACAGAAGCTCAAAAGGGCTGTAGCCAACCCCCTTCTGTGGGACCTCTCTGTAAGCAAACAAGAGGCAGGGGATCAGGACATCCCATCTTCTCCTAAGAGTTTCAGGTAGCCCATGAATCATCCCTTTGAGGGTCCTGTTGAATCTCTCAACAAGCCCATTGCATTGTGGGTGATAGGGTGTGGTGAACTTGTAGTCCACATTGCAGTCAGATATCCTGACATGAAGTTTGTACCTCTGTCAGAAACAACCTCCTTAGGGAAGCCCACTCTGGAGAACACTCCAACTAGGGCCCTTGCCACTACAGGTGCTGTAGTGGTCCTAAGTGGAATAGCTTCAGGATACCTGGTGGCATGATCCACCACCACCAGTATAAACTTGTGCCCTGATGCTGTCTGGGGTTCCATTGGACCAACAATGTCAATCCCCACTCTTTCAAAGGGGACCCCCACCACAGGTAGTGGTATGAGGGGGGCCTTTGTTGTGCCACCTGACTTACCACTGGCTTGGCAAGTGACACAGGAGCGACAAAACTCCTTGGTATTCTCATTCATGTGGGGCCAGTGAAAGTGTGAGACAAGCCTGTCCCACGTCTTTGTCTGACCTAAATGACCTGCAAGGGGAATCTCATGGGCCAAGGTGAGAAGGAAACCTCTCAGAGACAAGGGGATGACCAGCCTCCTGGTTGCACCAGGTTTGGGGTCTCTTGACTCAGAGTACAGGAGTCCATCTTCCCAGTATACCCTGTGGGCACCTGTGGCATTCCCTGCAGCCTCAGCAGCAGCCTGCTGTCTGTGGGGTTCAAGGGAAGGGCAGTCTAACTGTGCCTTCCCCAGGTCTGCTCTGGAGGGTCCCCCTGAGCCCAGAAACTCAACTTGATCAAGTTCAAGCTCTTTAGGCTCAGTTTCCCTCAGCTCTCTCAGATCAGCCTCCTCAGAGACCTGATCCTCAACCTGGGGCAAGGGGGGAAGGCAAAGCCTTACCCTTACTGCTCTTCTTCTTGGAAGGTGTCTGGTCCATTCTTTCAGGATCCAGCACCTGTTCAGTGGGGCATCTTCTGGCCTGTGACCTAGTCACAGCAAGCACATGTGCTGGCAAGCCTAACATCTCCATGTGAGTCCTCTGCTCCACTTCTGACCATAGTGATGACTCCAAATCATTGCCCAACAAACAATCAACTGGGAGGTCTGAACTGACTACAACTTTCTTTTGTCCCTTCACTCCACCCCAGGAGAAAGCCACAATCGCCATACTATGACTGGTAGTGACGTTGCTGGCATTGGTCACCAGGAAATCTGTACCTGGCATGATCTGTCCAGGGTCCACAAAGTTAGGTGTCACCATGGTGACACTGGCACAAGTGTCCCTATAGGCCTGAGCCATCTTGCCATTAATCAAAGGTGTCTGCCTGTATTTGCCCAAAGTATTGGGACTTACATCAGGGGACATATCCATATCCCCTGTACAGACAAGGACAGCCTGGGTGAGTGTGCCAACTAAGTTGTCAGACCCCTCAGTTCCCAAGGTTAACCCAACTAATGCCTTGGGAGGTACACTACCACTACTGACTGTACTAGGGGGTGCAGTTGCCTTAGGGGCTGTAGTGGCAGGAGTTTGTCCTCCTCTTTTGGTGCACTCACTAAACCAGTGAGACTTACTTTTACAGTACTGGCACCACCTCTTTGACTGGCCTTCTTGATTCTTCTTCTTCTGGGAAGCCTGACCCCCACCCTCTTTGGTTTGTTGGGGACCTGGTGAAGACTTCTGGTCATTTTGTTCACTCTTAACATTACCCTTCTGGTCTGCTTTCTTCTGACCACCCTGGTTCTGGTTCTGGTTTTGCTTGATCCTTGTCCTGACCCATTTGTCTGCCTTCTTTCCCAATTCTTGGGGAGAGGTCAGATCTGAATCAACAAGGTGCTGGTGCAACAACTGGTTCTGACAATTGTTTAAAATTTATTTGTTCTCTCATCATAAGATTATACAATCCTGTGTAATCTGTAACCTTGCTACCCAGCAACCAGCCCTCCAAAGCCTTAGTGGCACAATCCACAAAGTCAGACCAGTCCTGAGACTGGGTTTTCTGGGTGTCTCTGAACAGCAACCTGTACTGCTCAGTGGTTAAACCAAACCCATCAACCAGTGCATTTTTCAGGACCTGGTAATCATTAGCATCCTCCACTCTTGTAGTGAGGAGCTTATCTCTACCTTTACCATCAAAGGAGAGCCACAGTATAGCTGCCCACTGACTCCGGGGAATGCACTGCACAGTGCAGGCCCTCTCCAGAGCAGCCATCCATTTCTGGATGTCATCCCCTTGCTTAAAGGGGGGCACTATCTTAGTCAGGTGTTTAGTATCTAAACCCTTCTCTCTATCTCTTGGGAGATTGCTGCCACCAGTGGGAGCTAACCCACTCATCTGCTGCTCTCTAGCCAAGGCAAGCTTCTCTTTGGCCAGGGCAATTTCTTCCCTTTCAATCCTCAGAGTAGCCTGTCTCATCCTAGCTTCATGCTCCATTCTCTGAGGGGAAGTCAATCTCCTCTGGGGAGAGTTCCTTCTCCTCTGAGAAGAGGCATTAGAGTGCAGAGATCTATTGGAGTCCCTAGAAAGAGATCTATCTCTCCTAACTCCAATGTTAGGCCTACTTAGGGTCAGTACTGGGGGTCCCCCAGATCCTAGCCCAAGCAAGTCTAAGTTGGCCCTAGTTAGCCTTCTGACTACCTCAAGACCTTTGTCTACCTCATCCCCAGAGAGTTACCCTTGATCCTCCTCCTCAACTGCATTGGCAATGTTGGGGAGGTCTGGATCTCCAGAGGTACCCTCTAAGGCTGGCATATTCCCATCTAGCTGAGAAAGCTTTCTCGCATCATAAGTCTCTAAGAGACCTATTAAAAAGGGAATGGTGGGGTTAGACCCCTGTTTCAGTTTCCTGGAGGTACACACTTGTCTCATCTCCTGAAAACTGAGAGCTGCATATCTTGATTTGACCTGTGGAGGGTCAACATCCACAAGGGGAGTCTCAGTAGATTCTCCTTGGGTAGACATGCTCTTTCTAGTGAGGTGTAAGTGGTGCCCTTACCTACACTATATGTTTGCCTACTGATCCCTTGCTAGAGTTGTAGTTTAGGGTGTGCTAGGCCCTAGGAGCTACAACAGCTGGTTCAGTAGAACTCAGAGTATTCTAAGCTAAGTTATATGTACCTTTAGTACTTATGTGATCTTTCACAAGATATTCTTAGGATATGTGTGGTAAAACAACAGCAAGCTCAAATCCCAACCGCTGCTCACCAATGTGAGAAGTTGGCCTGATGTGCAGTGCTCACTATTCTAGTGATCACTATATATCAGTCCAAACAACCCTTATTGATGATTGGTTGTAAGTCAACCTTATAGACCAGCTATCCTAGTAGCATGGATACGAGCAGTCTAAGGCTAAGACTCTAGAGGGCGTGTTAAGCCAGCTGTTTTACCATCACATTACCCCTTGAACACCAAGTGAAAGGACACCACACAAGTTGTTATGAAAATAAACAGTATATTTATTTATAACAAGACTACCCTGGCTCTTTATGAGACAGGGAGCTAAGCACACAACAAAACTCTTATAAAAATACTTCAAGTCGCACAATTTACACAAATGCCCGAGGGGCACGAAAAACCATATACTACAAAAGTGGAATGCGAATTACTAGCAGGTAAGTAACGATTCTCAGAGGCTTTAGAAACGCTAGGCCTACAATACTGTACACTCAGGTTAGGAGCAGGAGGCCTAGGGACGCCACGTGCAGAGTGGGAACTCTCACGCGTAAGGCGGGAAAAAGTCTATGGAAGCTAGAATTCACAAAGTTACTGTTCTCGGGCGAACCCGACTAGCTGGGACGAAAACGGGAGTGGATCCGAACACTTGGAGTGTTGGACTATGCTGGGGCACCGGAGTGCTGGATTTACCTAGCCCAGGGGCTGCGGCTGCATAGGGTTCAAGTTGCGTCTGAAACCCACGTTGACGGACCAGGAGCCTGAAGAAGTTGTTGCTGGCAGGCGGCCAGTGAAGAAAAGTTCGAAGAGATCCAAGCCTGGATCAGGGAAGAAGGAAACCTGAAAGCAGAGGGGACCAAGTTCTGAATCACTAGCCAGTGATTAAGTGGGCACCAGGATGGCACCGGGCGAAGTCACCGCAGTCAGGTGAGTGGGCGCTGCTGGGCTCTGCAGTCTCTTGGACCAGGAGGCGTTGTCGGCGACCAGGATGGAGGTGCGAGCTGTCCCACGAAGGTACTTGCTGTCGACGTCGCTGGACCCAGGATTGGGCAACAAGTCTTGGCAAATGCAAGGCCCACGCGGTGGACCTAAAATGGCGTCTTGAGTGGACCAGGAGGGTCCAGGGTGCTTCTCTGATGGAGGGAAGCAAGGGCCAGTCTGGAGCAACCAGACCAGCAGTGTTGATTGTCGTGGAGCGTCGTGAAGGGGCCACTAGCCAACGGGCAAGCGACCTGGACAACGCGGTGAGCAGCAAAAAGCAGAAGGGCCCCACGCAGATCTCGTGGATGCAAGGGGGCTGGACTTCGATGCTGGAGCTGCTCAGGGTCGGGGCTTCTCTTACCCCAAAGCACTCGGTCGAGGGTCACTCGGGAGTCGTGCTGGACAAGCGTCGTGCAGTTCAGAAGATGGCCGGTCCCTCGAGGTCTCGTCGCACCCACGGATCACAGCTGGGCTGATGATGTAGGTTGAGGTCAGAGGTGCCAGGGAAGCCGGTTCTCGTCGTGCTGAAGCAGTCTTGATCCGATGGAGAGACTGGCAACAAACCGCGAAGCTTGGTTGGTGCCTGCTGCTGCAGGGTGACTACTCCTTAGTCACAAGGGAGAATCTTGGGAAGAAGTCTTGAGTTCCTTTCGTGGAAAGTAGTTTCAGGATTCAAAGATGATCTAATTTGGAAGGGGGCCTGCTCCTACCTTTATCTGGGAAAAGGGGGCTGGCACGCGACTAAGTCCTGCCCTAGGGGTGGGACCAGGAGGGGGGTGGTTACACCCCTCTCCTTTGGCGGGCTTTCCCCAGGCCAGGGGCTGGAGTGCCCCTGGAACTGGTTTCAGCCGGCCTATGCACAGTGAGCACCGGGGTGCCACTTGCAGTCACCTTCCTCTGAAGCCCTGCCTACCTAGGATACACAAAATCCTGTCTGGGACGGTGCTGTCACCGCCCTGGCAGGAAACCCTTTGTCCTTATCTCCTGCTCTGGGAGGACTCCCAGCAGCAGGAGGGCAGACTTGTGTCTCGGTGGCAGCATCCATTTTGTGGAGCTGAGGCTCTGTTTAACTTTAACCGGGGTTAGAGGTTACATACATGTCGTGTCCCTCTAGAAGGGTGGAATGCTAACCCCGTCGCCAGAATTGGCGAGGGGTTAGTATTCCAATTCGTATGACACCTTACTCGACATGTTTTGATAAAGCGATACCAGAGTTGGCATATAACCGCGAGGATTATAATGCACTTAATAGTATATGGTATGCGATATCATGGAAACGGCTAAGGGATAGATCCCGAAAGCCGCAGACAGGCTCAGCTCATGCCAGAGCACCATCTCACACGATTCCAAGCACTCTGCCTTCAGGATTGTTAAGGCCTGCCATAGGAGTGACTGATAGGAGATCTGTGTGTCCATTTTAGGGTTAGATATAGGTATACTATATCTAAAGCAAAGGGTTAGTACACCATCTTGCCCCAGCTGTCGTGCAGCCAGTTGTGTCAGTTTAGTTAGTCAGTCCAGGGGTGGCACAATACATGCTTCAGCCCCTTGGAGACTTCTGGGTGCACCTCAGCCCTGGGTACAGGGACTTGGAGAGGGCCCAGTGCCAATTCAGTACCTGAGTACAATTTGGATAGAGAGAACAGCTAGGCTGTGGGTCTGATTAGCAGGCCCACAGCCAGGGAAAGTCGTAAACCAGTGCAGCAAAAAGCAAAAAATCTGGGTGATCATAGGATTGCAGACCCTACTCTCCTACAGAGCTCATGGCGATCTTCATGGCAATGAAGGCCTTCAGACTGCATCTGTGCAACAAAGTCGTGCTGATCCGGACGGACTACATGACTGCCATGTATTACATCCAGAAGCAGGGAGGCACGCACTCTCCACAATTGTCTCATCTAGCCCAGTGCATGTGGAAGTCGGCCATTCAAAGGAACATGTTCCTCATGGCGGAACATCTCCCAGGCAAAGGCAACCAGATGGCGGACCTGCTCAGCAGGCACAGCTACCAAATGCACGAGTGGGAGATACACCCCTCAGTGCTCCAACCATATTTCCAGCAGTGGGGTCATCCAGAGATAGACCTATTCGCCACAAAGGAAAACGCAAAATGCCAAACCTCCGCCGCCAGGTTCCCACACCCGCAGTCTCAGGGCAATGCGATATGGATGAACTGGTCAGGCAGATTTCCTCCAACACCGCTCATACCGCTGGTGGCACGCAAACTGCGGCAGCACTCCATGACGCTCATCCTAGTTGCTCCAACGTGGGCACCGCAAGCATGGTACACCACGTTCCTAGAACTTTCAGTGGTGCCTCACAAACAGCTGCGCCTCAAGCCCAGTCTCCTCATTCAGAACTGTGGAGACATTCAGCACCCAGATCCGCAACAGTTGAACCTTGCAATATGGCTCCTGAGGTCATAGAGTTTGGCTACCTCAACCTGCCCCTGGCTGTATGGACATCATCAAAGAGGCAAGGAGACCTACAACCAGGGCATGCTATGCGGCCAAATGGAAGCGGTTTGTCATTTACTGTTCTAATAATGACATAAATCCGCTAGATGCATCCACGCAAAACATTATATGTTATTTGTTGCACCTATACAGGTGCAATCTGGCGTATAGTTCCATTCGGATACATTTGGCCGCAATGGCAGCTTATCTTCAAAACAGACAGCATCTTTCTCTTTTTAGAGTGCCAGCCATTAAAGCTTTTATGGAAGGACTCAAAAGAGTGATTCCTCCAAGACACCCTCCTTCACCTGTCTGGAATCTTTTTTTATTTATTTATAGAGGCTTTTGTAGCGCGCTCTGTTACTAAACCAATAGTATCCTGGCGCGAGAGAAAGGGAAAACAGATCAGAGTAAATCCAGAGTAGAGAAACAGCCATTAAGCAGTGACGTTAAAGAGATGGGTTTTTAGGCCCTTCCTAAACACCATGATGGATGGAGATGTTCTCAACTGGAGAGGAAGGGTATTCCAAGCTCTTGCCGCTCTGACAGAGATGGATTGGCCACCAAGCCTGCTGTATTTAAACTTTGGTACATTCATTTGGTGAAGATTAGCTGACCTGAGAGGGCGATTAGGAACGTAAAGGGAAAATCTTCTCCTTAGATAAACTGGGCCAGTTTGATAGACTGCTCGATATGCCAGAACAAGGATTTTAAATAAAATCCTTTGAGCAACTGGCAACCAGTGAAGAGTTCTAAGAGGTTGACGAACACTAGAGCTTCTGGGTATATTAAACAGCAGCCGGACCGCAGCGTTTTGAATGACTTGGAGGCGATGAATCAGATAGGCCGGAAGTCCGCAAAAGAGGCCATTCGCATAATCCAATCTGGATAATATAAGAGCGCGAATGACCGTCTCCTTGGCCTCTCTCGGGAGCAAAGGAAGAAATCTGCGTAATGTTTTAAGTGTGGAAAAGCAAATCCCAGTAAGTTTTTTTTAGATGATCCTCATATCTGAGGTTATTATTAAACCAGACTCCTAAGTTTTTTGCAGGTCCACCGATGGATTTGGGGCATGGCAGATCGGTGGGCCAGAGAGAGTCGCTAAAGTTATCAGGAAAAGAGCCATACAGCAGGATTTCAGATTTGCTCTCATTACATTTAAGTTGGGCACGGGCTAGCCAACGAAAAACCGATGATAGACAAAATTGAGCTCTCGACGTGTCCAAGTTGTTTTTTGACCATGTGAACAGAAGTTGTGTGTCATCGGCGTAGGCCATAATTTTTGCTCCCAGCTGTTCTGCAAGATAAATGAGAGGGGTCATATATATATATTAAAAAGCAGGGGGCTAAGGGTGGAGCCCTGTGGAACACCAGTTGTAAGTTTTTTGGGAGAGGAGGCAAAGGGCGGCATCCACACTTGCTGAGATCTATTATCCAAAAAAGATGTCAGCCAGTCAAGAGCGGCGCCAGTTATGCCTATGGCCGCTAATCTAGTAAGTAAGAGGGAGTGAGGAACCGTATCGAAGGCGGCAGAGAGGTCCAATAAAATCAGAGCCGCTCTGCCACCTCCGTTCAGACATTCCCGGATAGCCTCAGAAACTTCAACTAAAGCCGTCTCTGTGCTGAAGGCTGCTCTAAAGCCTGATTGCGCTGGGTGAAGAGCCTGAGAGCTTTCAACAAATTTGTCCAGCTGTGTAAAAGCAACCTTTTCGCATATCTTTGCCAGGGCCGGCAACAATGATATGGGCCGGAAGTTAGCGGGGACCGTAGGGTCTAAGCCATTTTTTTTAAAAAGTGGTAGCAGTTTGGCCTGCTTCCAACATGCCGGAACAGTGGCAGTGGAGAGAGAGAGGTTGATAATGTGTGTCACCTCATGTCCGACTGTATTAGCCAGGCCTGCAAGAACTCTGGCAGGGCAAGGGTCAGAGGGGGATCCTGATTGTAGAGTAGCAAGAATTTTAACAACGTCTGTTTTATCAACTGGAGTAAAATGGGCAAACTGATCCGTAGGGACAGGCATAGTAGGGGATGGGATAATCATTGAGGGTGAAAAATTATTACATACAGTGAGTAGATCGTCTTGAATTTTGGCGATTTTGTCCACGAAGAACACAGAGAGTTCTTCACACCATTTGACCGAAGAGGTTAGAAGGGGTTGAGCAGCACATGGTGAAACAAAGCTTTTGACAATAGCAAAGATTTCCCTGCTATTGTTGTTAGCCTTGGTTATTCGCCCATCGTAGTATAGACTTTTTGCCGATTTAATCGCTGCGTAGTACCTCTTTTGTGCCGTCCTCAGTTCTTTCTTAGCCTCAGGGAGATAGGCTTGTCTCCAACGTCTTTCAAGTTTTTTGCAGCCTGATTTAAGATCGCGGAGAGTGTTAGAAAACCAAGGTTTAGAAGGGGTAGAGCGCACTCTACAAACACGGCCTGTTTTAATTGAGGCAGCAGCTCCACATTCAATCCATGAGTTGAAAGAACTAACGGCTGACTCAATTTCAGAGGGGAGAGTAAGGCGAGAGTTATCTAGTTGATCACATAAAATGTCTATATTAATTTTCTGTGTATGAGCAGCTGAATGATTGGTCTCAGCGGGGCGGGATAAGGGCCAGGTGAACCGAATCAGCATATGGTCAGACCAGGTCACTATTTCAGGGTGAGTCATATTTATATCAAAATTAGTGCATACTACGTCAAGAACATGTCCCCCAGAATGAGTAGGAGCTTTAACCCACTGTGTTAGCTGGGCCATAGCAAAAGCATCATTTAACCGAACAGTATCAGGAAGATGTAGATGATCCACATGAATATTAAAGTCCCCCAAAAGGAGATATCTAGAGTATTTCAAGGCCCGTGGGACTATCATGTCCTCTAGTGCCTCTAGAAATTTACCTGCATGGCCAGGTGGCCGGTACACCAAAGTTCCCCCTAAGGTAAAATGTGCCCCCAAAGATAGGGAAAAGTGGAGCAGCTCAGCATCAGCTGGGGGGCCCAGAAGATCAAGAGAGTGTGTCCATTTTTCTCTAAAAATGGCTGCTATGCCACCTCCTCTGCCTAAGGGGCGATCTTGTCTAGTGATTTTAAAGCCACGTGGAATAGCAAATTCGACCGCTGGATTGCATGTCTCATTGAGCCACGTTTCTGTGACAAAGAGAAGGTCAAACTCATTATCACTTAGTAATTCAAATATGTCATTAGAGTGCTTGACCATTGATCTAGCATTGATCAAGCCAGCACGAATACATGACGTATCGGTGGGAAGCTGGATAGGACCAGTTAGAGTAGGCTGAAAGCGAAATTTGCATGCTTGACAGATCGGCCGAGAGTTATCGACCAGCTCCCAACGATCCCTGCAGGGGCAGGAGTTCGCACTAAGTGCCAAGAGATACTCACGGGAGTAGCGAACTCTGGACCTGTCAGTAGATGGAGGAGCACCGGCAGGGGGGCTGGCGCTGGCCACGTCCGGGACACGGACGGGCACAGACGGGCCCTCCTTTGGTGCTCCTTTGGCGCGCAGACGGCGCACCCGCTGCGCCTCCTAAGGAGCATGGCTGATTATAGACAGGAGCCCCAACCTCCGCTGGACCGCTAACTCAGGTCCGGCAGGGTCCGACCCACACTAAAGATGGCGGCCGACCTAGCCCTCCACAGCAAACGGCACGTGAAGCCGCGGTGGAACGGGGCTTAGGGGGACCACAGTCAATGAAAAGCAAGTAGCGGTAGGTTTCTAAATGAGCACACAATATTAAACACAGTAATGGTTAAAAGTATTTAAAAGTTTAAAAAACGAGTCAGTTCAAATGCATCAGAAGGAATAAGGTGCAAGCAGAGGAGAGCCCTCGCAATCTGCTCCCCTTTCTCAAGCGTTGTGCCGAGGTACTGCCACTGCCTATACACAAAACCTAAACATAGTTCTCACCAGACTAATGGGACCACGCTTTAAACCTCTTCACTCTTGTGAGATACAGTTTCTAACATGGAAAGTGGCTTTTCTGGTAGCAATAACATCGTTACGGAGAGTAAGTGAGCTTCAAGCCCCAACTATTCAGGAGCCATTCATACAGATTCATGCTAATCGGGTGGTGCTGCGTACCAACCCGAAATTCATGCCTACGGTGGTTTCGCAGTTCCAAATTAACCAAACCATAGAACTGCCTGTTTTCTTCCCAAATCCAGACTCGGTGGCAGACAGGGCACTGCACACACTAGATATTAAAAGAGCTGTCCTGTATTACATAGACAGGATGAAGGATTTCAGGTAAACTAAGCAACTGTTTGTTGCCTTCTCTTCACAACACAAAGGCAACCCCATTTCCAAGTCAGGTATAGCCAGATGGATTAAGTGCATACAAATCTGTTATCAAAAAGCTAAACGCACATTAACAGTTCCCCCACTAGCGCATTCCACACGCAAGTTAGGGGCATCCATGGCTTTCCTAGGTAACATTCCTCTAGAGGATATATGTAGAGCAGCCACATGGACCACCATACACACATTCACCAAACACTACTGCGTGGATGTACACTCCAAACAGCAAGCTGCTGTAGGTCAAGCTGTTCTCAGAACTCTTTTTCAGACTGCTGCAGCTGGCACGGGCAACCGCCGCTAAGGAGGATACTGCTATTTATTCTATGCACAGATATAAATTCAGCAGCCCACATGCCTCGAACGGAATATGCTACTTACCAGTATGCATCTGTTCTTGGCATGTAGGGCTGCTGACATTTATATCGCCCGCCCTCCTCCCCGGTGCCTGTCGCAGCTGTAGCACTCAGAATCATTCTCAGGCATGGTCATCACTTACTGTATTACACTCCATCTCTGCCACAATGGCGAAAAATAATCTGAAGATGGAGAGGATGCCCATGCGCTCTGTAGTCCAAGGGAGGAGCCACCTATCTCGTGATACTTCGAAGACTCTTCCAGGACAACAATGTGCAATCATCCGGACCCAACACTAGGCGGCGATCTATGCACAGATATAAATGTCAGCAGCCCTACATGCCAAGAACAGATGCATACTGGTACGTAGCATATTCCTTACTTCTGTTATGTGCTTCCTACCACTGCATTGTAGGATATTCTGTCTAGTCTGTTACTTCTTGCTATTTAGATTCAAGCATGTGAATCTATAAAAGGCTCAATACTAGAGAAAGCAGTTACTTGCCTGTGATCCGTGGTTTTCTTGTATTGACCTCTTTTCTAGATTCACATGTGACACTCCTTCCCCATTTTACGATCTCACCCTATTGGGTACGTCTTTTATATTACTTTTACACTAGTGCTAAGCAATGTCCGGTACTGTGGCCCTTGAAGGGGGAAGAGTGATTAGGGGGCTGCTTTTTGGTTGGCTGGACTGTGGTTCTTACTAAAAGAATGTGAATTGGTTACCAATGTCAGTTGTTTAATTTTTATTGTTCAATGCTTTGATTTACACTAATTACAATTACTGGAAGGAAATGACTTGTATGATCACCCCCCAAGTTTTAGACTGATACTGCTTGTATTTAACTTCAAGTATTCTGAGACGTGCTAGCCAGAACTTAATGCTGGTGCATTTACCTTAAAATGTGTATGTATTATTGGCTTATACCCAATAGTCATTTCAGTTTTTTCATTTCATTTTTCATTTTGATATTCTTATAAACTGCATGGCTACCCAAACACAGGCTTCCCAGTGCTTGGGAGCCAATTTAGCAAAGGAACGTCCTCTGCTTCTGGCTATTTATATTCTTGTTATAGCCAAGAAAGATTGGTTGTTTGATCGTAAGTCCTGTGCGTTCTTATGAGGAACAAGGAATTGCTTCAAGACATGGCCTCTGAACATGTCTTACTTTATGAACTATACAAAGAGACTTAAACTCCATCCTCTTCCCTATTGGCAACTATTGGGGGCTCGAGCCGCGCCGGAAGTGCAGAATGAGATTTAAGGATATTCAGCAGGACTCTGGCTGCAGCATTTTGTATCACCTGTAGTATTCTTGTGACAAACATATGGCTCCAAGACCGAGAATTTCCTTAATTCGTACTTGAAATAATGAGTACTTGGATGACAATTCTGCAGATTTCAATGCGGAGCCATTTAATAGTCTTCCTAAGGGGGGGATATATCTCAATAGATGTTAACAGACAATTTCCCTCCCAGACTTAAAAGCTTCTAGGCAAATGTCTTGACCCTGTACCCCATGGGAACAGTCCAGCCCAAACTGTCGGGCTAGGTCATGTCGGTACCTGAAACCAGCATCCTGGGGCCGGTTTCGGGGCACCACCCCTCATCAGCCAAGCTAGCGTGACTCCAGTGGCATCAGTTCTTTTTGCATTTGTCACCCAAAGTGGGAAGCGTGTGCCCATATGTAAGTTCCGTGCTTGGGACGTATGTGGGTTCTGTGCCTGCTACACCACTAGACTATTGCTAGTCTGGATGAGGGGGGAAACCTCAAAACTGTTACCATCATGCTTGTTTCTGGTCCAGGGAGGACCTGGCCTGGCAACTCGAGCTGGACTGTTCGCAAGACTGATTTGTATGTGACTGGGTCTAAACTGCAATGGCGTGGCGTTCAAAAAAAAAAAAGATTGATTTAACCCAGATCTGTGACGTGGTTGAATGTTTGATTGGTTCAGCATTCCATCCATCATCTGTTCTTTTTGCATTTAATCTTGATTCCTAATATCTCCAGTCTGCTTGGCAGAATCAGGTGACAGACGGTGTCAAAGGCTGCGTTCAAATCCAAAAGGATGAGCACAACTTAGCCTCCTTGGTCCAAAATTCTCCTAAGATCTTTGGTGGCTGCTAGAAAATCTGTTCCGGTCCCATATCCTGATCTCCCATTTATGTTGGATGTAGCCGATCATGTTATGTAGACTTTTATAGCGCATGTATATTCATAGGTGTCTTGGCGCTTGCAGAGACATGAGCTACTGAGCTGGAGTGTCACTGATTTCTAAACAGCCAGGTCTTAGGCTACTTTCTGAAAGCAAGAAGGGGAGGTATGGTCCTAAGATGCAATTGAAGAGTACAACAGCCATGCTGTGCTGTTAGTGAGACTCCTTATTCCCCAGGTCACTTTCCTTATTCTTGTGGGGGTAATCGATCTCACATTGGCTGTTTGTAGGTATCTAATTGGTGTATGCCAGTTAAAAACCTTCCAAAGACATTTCAGTCCTTCTCTCTGCAAGGCATTATGGACCACATAGAGTGCCTTAAATTTAATTCACTGTCTCACTAGGAGCCAGTGAAGCTCCCGAATAACTCCAGATATCGGCTGATATTTGGGGATATCCAAAGTCAGTCTGACTGCTGCATTCTGCACCGCATGGAGCTTACCAAGTAGTTTTACCTGGAGATTCATATACAAGCTATTACAGTAATCCAGCTTTGACATAAGTGAGGAGACGACAGTCTTCGTAGTATTTCTAGGTATAAAATGAAGGATTTTCCTCAAGGTTCTAATGGTAAAAAATGAAGGACACTACTTTGAACACCTGGGCCTCATATCTAAGCTGGTTATCCATGATAAAGCCTAGAATCTGAAAGAAACAGATTAGTATTAGATTTCTTACCTTCGAATATCCCCAGGCGTCCGACTGGATCCGGAAACTTTTGCGTAGCAGTACCCTTGCGCGTCGGTAGGCGTCGTCTGTGGCTCCTCGTCCGTCGTTGGCGCCGGGATGACGTCGCCGGAGTACTAAGATGGCGCCCTCGCGCGCTGACGTCAGTTCCTATTTTTTCCGCCATCAAGCGCCGATCCGGAAAAAGTGGTATCCTTAGTCAAATTTTTGACTAAACTTTTTCGATCATTTTTGATCTTTCTTCGAAGTCGAACGACTCCGACGGTGCCGGTAGGGATCACCGGGTTCAAGCCCTGCGTCGACTGCAACCGACTGATGTCGGTTACCGACCCCCATCGCCGGTGTCTTCATTGCCTGGGGCCCGACCACGATGACAAGTCCTGCCCCGACTGCCGGGCCTTGACGTTTAAGGCTAGGCCAGAGCGGTCCCGCAAGCGCCTCGAGGTCCGGCAGTCGGCCCCACGCCGTTCGAGGTCCCGGTCCGGAAGGTGGTCGAGGGACCGATCGCGGGGCCGGAGTCATCACGGCTCGGAGGATAGTCACCACTCCTCGAGCTCCAAGTCCTCAGGTAAGAGGCACAAGAAGTTGAAGAAGCGACATCGCTCTTCCGACTCCCCCCTACGCTCGCACGACGCGGCCGGGGGTTCGGGCGACACCACCCACGCGTCTCCGCCGGAGCCGCGGGCGTCGCAGCCTGCTCCATACCCGCCGGTCCCTGGGCAGAACGCGACGCCGGAGTAGATCTACGCCTTCCTCACGGCCATGAGGTCGCTCACTCCTCCGTCGAGTTACGCGGTGCCGTCGGGCCAAGCGGCCCTGACTGGGAGCCCAAGCGGGCCGGGTGCTTCAGCCCCGGCGCCATCGAGTGCTTCAGCCCCGGCGCCATCGAGTGCTTCGGCCCCGGCGCCGTCGGCTGCTTCGGCCCCGGCGCCGTCGGCTGCTTCGGCCCTGGCGCCGTCGGCTGCTTCGGCCCCAGCGCCGTCGCGACTTCGGCCCCGGCGCCGTAGGGCCCCGCTGGATCCGGATCCAGGTCGTCACCTTACGACCTCGCTGGCGCCGGCCAACCTTACGACTTCGCCGGCGCCGGGCCCTTGGTGTCGCCTCCGGCACCGTCCACGGACGATGTCGTCCCCGGTCGGTACCCGCCCCCCCTCCTCGACCCGGTTCAGACGCCGGAGCGCCGTCGCTCGACGCCGCATTCGACCCTGATGGGAGATTTTTTCTTCTATGATCCGGCCTCATCATTTGACCCTGAGTACAGGGAGATGGGTGGCGAGGCGGATTGGGAGGGGTCTGAGGACCCTTTGGCACGTGAGTCTTATCAGGCAGGTGAGCTAGGGGATGCCAGTGGTTTGGACACTTCGCCAGACACTGGTTTTGTCTCCCCTCCTACCGTGGCTTCGGAGGAGGGGGCTGCCTATAGTGTGGTGTTGACTCGGGCGGCCAAGGCCTTATCCCTTGAACTCCCCGTCGCGGCCGTGAGGACTAACCTCCTCACTGAGGTCCTTAAACCGCAAGCAAGCTCTTCGGAGCCTCTGATGCCGTTAAATGAGGCCTTGTCTCATGTTCTTCTGGGCACCTGGTCCAGGCCCGCTACAGGTCCCCCTGTAGATGGGAACGTGACCAGACGCCGGCTCCGGGCGACCCTTGCTTCCTGTCCACCCACTCCACTCCAGAGAGCCTGGTCATACAGGCCTCACTCCCAGACTGCATTCCTGACGGCTCCCCCCAATAGGGAATCCAAGAGGTACGAACAGTATGGCAAAAAGATGTTCTCCTCACTGAGTTTGGGGTTGCGGTCCGTTAACACCGCGTGCCTCTTAGGCTGTTATACCCACTCTCTGTGGGACGTGCTGCCACAATGTCCGGAGGAGGTCCAGACTAAACTCGCCCAAGCCCTTGCGGAGGGTCGAGATGCTGCACGGTACTCCATCGAATGTGGGCTGAATGCAACTGACTCGCTCGGTAGAGCGATGGCAACGACGGTGGCGATTCGTCACCACGCCTGGCTGAGGTCCACCAACTTTTCGGCTGATGTCCAAAACACCCTTATGGACATGCCGTTTGATGGCCGTCGCCTCGTGGCGACAAGGCAGACAGTGCGCTTGAGCGCTTTAAGGACTCCAGGGCTAAGGCCAAGTCCTTGGGTCTGTCGGCCCTTTCGTGGCCAAGGAAGGGGCGCCCCCTGCCAGCTACGGGCCGCAGACTAACATCCAGCGCGGTGGCGGATGTGGTAACCGCCGTCGCGGTGCCCAGGGACATCGGCGAGGCCAGTCCACATCTACCCCTGCAGCATCCGCCTCAAGGCCCTCCTAGTCCGAGCTTTCAGGCCCACGTGACGCCAGTGGGGGGCAGGAATCGCCATCACCTCCTCCACTGGCGCAACATCACATCGGACAGGTGGGTGCTGCAAATCGTCCGAAGGGACTACTCCCTCCCCTTCGATGCGACCCCTCCAGGCATGCCACCACAGTACCACCGCGTGTCGGGGGATCACTTGAATCTTCTGCAAGAGGAAGTTGCGGCCCTCTTGGCCAAGGGGGCCATCAAGCGCGTTCCTGGGCCAGAAGTAGGGTGTGGTTGTTACTCCCACTACTTTCTGGTTCCCAAGAAGGGCAAAGGGGGCCTACGCCCTATCTTGGACCTGCGGAACGTCAACTCCTTCCTCTGGAAGGAGAGGTTCAAGATGCTGACACTGGCTCAGGTCTTAGCTGCCCTGGACCCGGGAGACTGGATGGTAGCGTTGGACTTGCAGGCCGCTTATTTCCACATCCCCGTCCTGCCGGACCACCGGTGCTACCTGCGGTTCACAGTAGGCCACGAGCACTTTCAGTTTACCGTGCTCCCCTTCGGCCTTACCAGCGCCCCACGGGTGTTCACGAAAGTGATGGCGATGGTCGCAGCTCACCTGCGCAGGTTAGGGGTTTCAGTCTTCCCCTACGTCGACGACTGGTTGTTGAAGGCGGGCTCGCCCCAGACAGTAGTCAGCCACCTCCAGACCACGGACGACCTCCTGCACCTGCTGGGGTTCTCCATCAATGTGCCGAAGTTGCACCTGTGTCCCTCTCAGAAGCTCCTCTTCATCAGAGCGGTTCTAGACTCGGCGCAGTTTCGGGTTTATCCTCCCGAACAGCGGGTTTGGGATATTCAGGCTCTGATTCCGATCTTTCAGCCTTTATCCCGAGTCTCGGTCACGTTGACGCTGCGGCTTCTGGGGCTGATGTCCTCCTGCATCCTTCTGGGGCATCACGCCATGTAGCGGATGCGGGCTCTGCAGTGTAACCTGAAGTTTCAGTGGACCCAGCACCAGGGCAACTTGTCCGACCATGTCTTGATCTCGGAGGGCACTGCAAGACAGTTGCAGTGGTGGCTCAGGGACCGTGATTGGGTCCGCGGCAGATCCCTCTCCCTACCTGTAGGAAGGTAGATTCCTGACTATGGTTGCCCCCAACTTTTTGCCTGGTGTTTTGCTGGTTTTCTGACTTAGTTGACCTGGGACCCTGCTATTCAGGGCCCCAGGCCTACTGCTCTCTCTGTAAAATGGATTCCATGTACCTTAGGTACATATCTAAATTGGATACTGAGTCACCTTATCAGTCCCTGTACAGTGTACCTTAGGTACCCAGGGCATAGGTGTACCCAGGGCCTACCAGGGGCTGCAGCCTGTATTATGCCACCCCTGGCTGGCCATCCAAATCTGACACAACTGGCTGCTTGACAGCTGGGGCAAGGTGGTGTAATCACCCTTTGCTTTAGATATAGTATACCTATATCTAACCCTAAAAATGGACACACAGATCTCCTATCAGTCACTCCTATGGCAGGCCTTAACAATCCTGAAGGCAGAGTGCTTGGAATCGTGTGAGATAGTGCTCTGGCATGAGCTGAGCCTGTCTGCGGCTTTCGGGATCCATCCCTTAGCCGTTTCCATGATATCGCATACCATATACTCTTAAGTGCATTATAATCCTCGCGGTTATATGCCAACTCTGGTATCGCTTTATCAAAACATGTCGAGTAAGGTGTCATACGAATTGGAATACTAACCCCTCGCCAATTCTGGCGACGGGGTTAGCATTCCACCCTTCTAGAGGGACACGACATGTATGTAACCCCTAACCCCGGTTAAAGTCAAACAGAGCCTCAGCTCCACAAAATGGATGCTGCCACCGAGACACAAGTCTGCCCTCCTGCTGCTGGGAGTCCTCCCAGAGCAGGAGATAAGGACAAAGGGTTTCCTGCCAGGGGCGGTGCCAGCACCGTCCCAGACAGGGTTTTGTGTATTGTAGGTAGGCAGGGCTTTAGAGGAAGGTGACTGCAAGTGGCACCCCGGTGCTCACTGTGCATAGGCTGGCTGGAACCAGTTCCAGGGTCACTCCAGACCCTGTGCTGGGGAAAAGCCCGCCAAGGAAGTGGGTGTAACCACCCCCCTCCTAGTCCCACCCATAGGGCAGGACTTAGTCGCGTGCCAGCCCCTTTTTACAGGATAAAGGTAGAGACTGGCCCCCTTCCAAATCAGATCATCTTTGAATCCTGAAACTACTTTCTGCGAAAGGAACTCAAGACTTCTTCCTAAGATTTCTCCCTTGTGACTAAGGAGTAGTCACCCTGCATCCGCAGGCACCATCTAAGAACACTGCGGTCTGCTGCAAGTCCTTCCTCCGGAATCCGACTGCCCAGCTCGACGAGAACCGGCTTCCCTGGCACCTCTGACCTCTACCCACCTCTACAGCCCAGCTGAGAACCGTGGGTGCGACGAGACCTCAAGGGACCGGCCATCTGCAAGACTGCACGACTTCTTTCCAGCAAGCCCGCCGAGTGAATTCCTGGTGAGTGCTTTGGGGTCCGAGAAGCCCCCACCCTGAGCAGCTCCAGCACCGAAGAGCAGCCCCCCAGCATCTCCACGATCTGCGTGGGGCCCTTCTGCTTTTTACTGCTCACCGCGTTGTTTGGCTACTAGCCCGCTGGCTTGTGGCCTTCCCGACGACGCCCGACGACATTTCTGCTGCTGGTCTGGTTGCTCCAGACTGGCCCTTGCTTCCCTCCATCGGAAAAGTACCCTGGACCCTCCTGGTCCACTCAAGACGCCATTTTAGGTCCACCGCGTGGGCCTTGCATTTGCCAAGACTTGTTGCCCAATCCTGGGTCCAGCGACGTCGACAGCAAGAACCTTCGTGGGACAGCTCGCACCTCCATCCTGGTCGCCGACAACGCCTCCTGGTCCGAGAGACTGCAGAGCCCAGCAGCGCCCACTCACCTGACTGCGGTGACTTCGCCCGGTGCCATCCTGGTGCCCACTTAATCACTGGCTAGTGATTCAAGAACTTGGTCCCCTCTGCTTTCAGGTTTTCTTCTTCCTTGATCCAGGCTTGGATCCATCGAACTTTTCTTCACTGGTCGCCTGCCAGCAACTTCTTCCTTCCAGGCTCCTGGTCCGGCAACGAGATCCCCGACGTCTTTTCAGACCTATGCAGCTGCAGCCCCTGGGCTAGGTAACTTCGGCACTTCGGTGTCCCAGCATAGCCTCACTATCCTAGGGTCAGGATCCACTGTCGTTTTCTTCCTACCAGGTCGGGTTCGCCCGTGAACACTAACTTTGCCTTTACTAGCCTCCATAGACTTTGTCCCGCATCCCGCGTGAGAGTGCACACTCTGCACCCGAGTCCCCTGGGCCTCCTAGCAGTAATCTAACGATTCCCTAGTCAAGTCCTAGCGGTTCCAAAGCCTATTAGTACTGTACTTACCTGCTAGTAATTTCGCATTCCACTTTTTAAGTATATGGTTTTTCGTGCCCCTCGGGCATTTGTGTATAACGTGCTAACTTAAGTATTTTCGTAAGAGTTTTGTTGTGTGCCTAGCACCCTGTCCTCATAAAGAGTACAGGGTTGTTGTGATTCTAATAAATACACTGTTTATTTTCATAACACTTGTGTGGTGTCCTTTCACTGGGTGTTCAAGGGGTAATGTGATGGTAAAACAGCTGGCTTAACACGCCCTCTAGAGTCTTAGCCTTAGACTGCTCGTATCCATGCTACTAGGATAGCTGGTCTATAAGGTTGACTTACAACCAATCATCAATAAGGGTTGTTTGGACTGATATATAGTGATCACTAGAATAGTGAACACTGCACATCAGGCCAACTTCTCACACTACCCCAACCGGAGCACGTAGTTGTGACGGACGCGTCCCTCCAGGGCTGGAGAGGCGGAGATCAGAGGCCTCTGGTCTCCGGCGGAGTCCCAGCTCCATATCAACCTTCTGGAGCTGCGGGCGATCCAGCTTCCACTGAAGGCATTTCTGCCCTCTGTCCGGGGGAGTGTAGTGCAGGTGTTCACGGACAACACCACCGCCATGTGGTACTGCAACAAACAGGGCGGGATGGGGTCGTGGACCCTATGTTTATGTTTATTAAATTTGTATTGCACTCAAATACCCGAAGGTGTCTCGGTGCAGAGGCTCTGCGCCTCTGGCAGTGGCTGGAACATCAGGGTGTGACCCTGGTGGTTCAGCACCTGGCAGGTTCCCTGAACGCCAGGGCGGACTAACTCAGCCGTCCGGTGCATGGTGGATCACGAATGGCGTCTGAACTCGGACGTGGCGCAATGCCTCTTTCAGCAGTGGGGAGAGCCTTGGTTAGATCTATTCGCCACAGAAGAGAACGCGCAATGTCATCAGTTCTGCGCGTTGTAATTTCCATGGCGGCACTCGCTCGGAGACGCTTTTCGTCGCAAGTGGAGTTGCAGACTGTAGGAGAGTGGGGTCTGCAATCCTATGGTCACCCCAGATTTTTGCTTTTTGCTTCACTGGTTTACGACTTTCTCTGGCTGTGGGCCTGCTAATCAGACCCACAGCCTAGCTGTTCTCTCTCTAAATTGACATCCATGTACTTTAGGTGCATTTACCAATTGGTACTGGGCCACATTATCAGTCCCTGTACAGTGTACCTTAGGTACCCAGGGCCTACCCGGGGCTGAAGCATGTATTATGCCACCCCAGGCTGGCCATCTAAAACAGACACAACTGGCTGGTAAGTAAGCTGGGGCAAGGTGGTGTAATCACCCTTTGCTGTAGATATAGTTGCCTATATCTAACCCTAAAATGGACACATATATTCCTATCAGTCACTCCTATGGCAGGCCTTATCAATCCTGAAGGCAGAGTGCTTGGAATTATGTGAGATGGTGCTCTGGCATGAGCTGAGCCTGTCTGCAGCTCGCGAAACCAAGTCCTAATAGCTGTTCCATGATAACGCTATACCATATACTCTTAAGTGCATTACAATCCTCACGGTTGAATGCTAACTCTGGTATAACATTATCAAAACATGTCGAGTAAGGTGTCATACGAATTGGAATACTACCCCCTCGCCAATTCTGGCGACGGGAGTAGCATTCCACCCTTCTAGAGGGACACGACATGTATGTAACTGTGAACCCCGGTTAAAGTTAACTCGAGCCATGGCATCACAAAATGGATGCTGCCACCACAGACACAAGTCTGACCTCCTGCTGCTGGGAGTCCTTCCAGCGAGGGAGGCTTGGACAAAGGGTTTCCTGCCTTGGGAGGTGCTAGCACCACCCCAGACAGGATTTTGTGTATCGGGTAGGATAGGCCTGAAAGGAATGAGACATGCCTGGGGCACACAAACCAGTTCAAACCAGTTGCTGGGGCATCCCTGCCCCAGCTCTGGCGCGAAACCGGACAAAGGATAGGGGGTGTAACCACCCCCCTTCCTGGTCCCACCCAGGGGAGGGACCTAGTCACCAGTACAGCCCCCTTTAGCAGGATAAAGGTAGGAGCTGGTCCCATTCCAAATTAGATTAATCCTGAACTACTCTACAAGAAGAAACTCTAGACTTCGACGTTCTGCTCCACAGAAGACTGAAGAAATCTCCCTTGTGGGCAAGGAGTGTCCACCCTGCAACTGCAGGCACCATCAAGCGTCCAGCGGCTTCACTTTGTCGTCTTCCCTCGAGGATCCAGACTTCAGAGCCCGACGAGACTCGGATTCCCAGACCTCTCCGACCTCAACTCACATCTGCAGCACAGCTGAGACCCTTGGGTGCGACGAGACACGTGGGACCGGCCATCTTGAAAGAAACTGCACTTTGCTTCCAGCACAACTCCCGAGGTAAACTCGACCAAGTGCTTTGGGAATTGAGAAGCCCCAGCCCCGAGCAGCTCCTGCACCGAAGATCAGCCCTCCAGCTTCCACGAGACCTGCGTGGGGCCCTTCTGCCTGTTGCTGCTCGACGCGTTGTCTGGTCACTTGCCGGCTGGCTAGTGACCTCCTAGACGACGAACTTTGAACACTACACTGCTGGTCTGGTTGCTCCAGACTGGCCCTTGCTCCCTTCCAAAAGAGGAGCACCCTGGACCCTCCTGGTCCACTCCAGATGCCGTTTCCACTCACCGCGTGGGTTGCCTTTGCCAAGGCCTGTTGACTCCAACTCCGGATCCGACACCGCCGACAGCAAGAGCCTGCGTGGGACAGCTCGTGCCTCCATCCTGGTCGTCGAAGACACCTCCTGGTCCATGTGGCTGCAGAGACCAGCGTCCACTCTTCACCTGATCGCGACGCCGACATCTGGTTCTTTCCTGGTTCCACTCCAGTCACTAGCTAGTGACTTTGAACATTGTCCCCTCTGCTTTCAGGTCTTCAGCATCTCCGATCCACCCTTGAATCACACCGGACATCTTCCTCCTGGTCGCCTGCAGCATCTTTTCTTTCAGGCTCCATAGACTTCAACGCAGAAACCCGACACGACTTTGCACCTATGCACCCGCGGCCCGTGGGTGAGGTAACAAGAGCATTTCGGTGCTCAAGGGTAGCTTGACTCTCCTAGTGTCCAAATTCAGTCGTTTTAGTCCTAACTAGTCAGGATTGTCCGTACTCACCTTTTTCTTGAACTGTACTGTCCATAGACGTTGTTACGCGTCTCGCGTGTGAGTTCACACTCTGCACACACGTTCCGTGGGCCTCCTATTACTTACCTAAAGTTAGGGTAGCGTGGTCCCAACGATCCTATAGCCTCTGGACAGCTCCATTCCTTCTATCGATTTCCTTATACCATTTACTTAGTATATGGTTTGCCGTGCCCCTAGGGCACCATTTTAATTTTGTGCAACTTATCGTATTTTTCCTAAGAGATTGTCATGTGCTTAGCCCTCTGATCTCATAAAGAGTTCAGAGGTGTTTGTTATTAATAAATATACTGTTTGTTTTCATAACAACCTGTGTGGTGTCCTTTCATCTGGTATTCAAGGGGTTATATTGTGGTAAAACAGCAGGCTTCACATGCCAAAAGAGTTTAGCCTAAGACTGCTTTGTCCATGCTACCATTAGGATAGCTGGTCTATAAAGTTGACTTACAACCAATCACCATAAGGGTTGTTTGGACTGATACAAGGTGATCACTAGAACTAGTGAGCATCATATACCAGGCCAACTTTTCACACGGACTGTTATACGCCTTTTAGCCTATACCACTTCTGCCCATAGTGCTGAAGAAGATCAGGCACGCACCGTGCCCAAGTCATCCTTGTGGCCCCGGACTGGGCACGGAGGTTCTGGTATCCCGAGCTACTCAGCATGTCTGGTGATCCCCTGATACGTCTGCCCCTTCAGGAGGACCTTCTGTCTCAGCAGCAGGGAACGGTCCTCCACCCGAACCTGTCCAGTCTCCACTTACATGCGTGGAGATTGAGCGGCGGCAGTTGAGGCCATTTGAAGTCTGTAATGTCATTCTGGCAGCCAGGCGTCCCTCCACAAAATCGGTATATGCATGCAGGTGGAACAAATTTGTGGCATGGTGCACAGCTAAGGATGTGATACCCTTTCTGCCCCTCTTTCAGAGGTTCTCCTCTTTCTTCTTTCTTCTTTCTCTTGCCCAGCAGGGCTCTGCTCTGGGCACTCTGAAGGGCTACCTCTCGGCCATTTCCGCCTTCTTAAGGCAACCTGATCAGCCCTCTCTGTTCAAGTCCCCGGTTGTAAATAGGTTTTTGAAGGGCATCACTCATATGTTTCCTCCAGTTCCTTTCGTGATGCGCCAGTTGGACTTGAACCTTGTTCTAACTTTTCTGATGTGCGCTCCTTTTGAGCCACTTCGTAACTGTTCTCTTCGCCTCCTTACTCTAAAGACCGCTTTCCTGGTTGCCATCACCTCTGCCAGGAGAGTGAGTGAGCTCCAGGCCCTTTCTTCTAAGCCTCCTTTCCTTTCAGTCCATCTGGACAAAGTTGTGTTGCGGACGCGACCCTCTTTCCTGCCCAAGGTAGTCACAGCCTTCCACATCGGGCAGTCCATCACTTCTTTCCGCATCCCTCGAAAGAGGGAGAGGCTCCACCGTCTGCACCCAAAACATGCGCTCTCATTCTATTTGGATCGCACACGCCAGTTCCGGGTGGATGACCAACTCTTTGTTGGTTACGTGGGTGCTAAGAAGGGACGGGCGGTGCACAAACGAACGATTTCTCGATGGGTCGTCTTATACATCAAGGCTTGTTACTGTTTGGCTCGAAAGGAGCCGCCTGTGGGGCTTCGTGCCCATTCCACACGGGCCACGGCAGCAAGTACTGCCCTGGGCCAGGGATTCCCCTTGCAGGACATCTGTCAGGCGGCTACGTGGGCCTCGCTGCACACGTTTGCAAGACACTACTGCCTGGACAGCCAAGTCCGGAGAGATGGCTTTTTCGGTCGTTCTGTTCTCCAGGACTTTTTGGTGTGATCATTGGTTCGCAGACCCACCACCGGGGTTGGTATTGCTGGGGTACCTATTCTAAGGTAAGGAATCTAATACTAACCGGTTTCTTTCAGATGCACAAGTTACTTACCTTCGGTAACAATATATCTGTAAGAAACAGTACTTAGTATTAGATTCCTTACCGCTCCACCCATCCTCCCCGTTCTGCGAACCGATATCTAGGGTTAAGGTCATCCCCTTTCAGGGCCCTAGTTTCATGGCACCAGTGTTGGTTTTTATCATGGATCTGCGTTTCTTGCGTGGAAAAGCTGTGTATAAGAACTGACGTCAGCGCGCGAGGGCGACGTCCAAGTACTCCAGCGGCGACGTCATCCCGGTGCCAACGACGCCTACCGACGCGCAAGGGTACTGCTGCGCAAAAGTTTCCGGATCCAGTCTGACGCCTGGGGATATTCTAAGGTAAGGAATCTAATACTAACTACGGTTTCTTACATATATATCGTTACTGAAGGTAAGTAACTTGTGCTTTTTGGCTTTAGTCACTGGAATGGGAGACCATGAGATTCTATGAAGTTGGTTAGCTGGCTGTTGACTGACTTCTCTAGAACTTTGCTTACACCTGGAAGAGAGAGAGGTCTATAATTCTGTCTTATTGGGATCTAAGGAGAGTTTCAGCAGTGGATTAACGATCGCGTGTTTCCACTGATCGGGGTCCTGGCCGTTTTCCAGGGAGAGGTTAAGTAACTTAGTTAGAGATGATACAATATCACCTCCTTTCAATAAGATGTAAATAGGGGCAGGATCTAGAGGAGAACCTGACTTAACTGTCTTTGCTATTCCTTCAATGAGATTTTTTATTTGAGATTACATACACAAGGTGGAAAGTTCTGGGCTAACTGGTTTATCATCTTTAATAGTGTGGATCATCTCCCGCTTTGTGATGTTCCCTAAAGAATCATAAATGAGACTGACATTAGTAACGAAGTAACAAGCAAGCTATGAACAGCTCTCTTTGGAGGGGGAGCTTTTCTCTACGCTGGAGGCCTGTGTAGACTGTGTAATTCACTCAGCAATATCCATTAATCTAATTTCACCGTTTTTCTTTTTTGTCAAACTCATAATTTTGTCTCCAATTCCTTTCCTCCCTTTTGCATAGTTTCTCGGTCTCTGATTTCAGGTGTAATCCAGGTAACATTTGGCCTGATATTGTGAGACTTGAACATTTTCTTTGGAGCCTGAGTTTCCAGAGATGATTCTACCCAGTCCTCAAATGCCTTGTAAGCGGGATTGACGTTTCCATCTTGTGTGCACCGGAGGTCCTGAATCGATTTTATCGTTTCAGAGATGTTAATTTTAGACTATTGCCTGGTTACTTTATGGCAGGTTATGTGGTCTAGTCTTATCTACCCTATCTGATTGAGACCACTAGCCGCAGATTCCTTAACGTAAAATTATCCCCAGAAAACTTTTTGCCACAGCATCCCTGCGCGCCGGGGGGACGTCATCACGCGATTCCACCCAGGCGTTGTCCCCGTACGTGACGTCAGCGAGGTCACAAGTCCCAACCCTGCGCGCCTACGTCATTTTTTTTCCTTTTCCGCGTGCTATCCGGATCATGCTCTGGGCCTGTTCAGGCCTTTCCCTTTCGCTTATTGTGCTGTGTGGGAACAGTGTGCGAATGCCTTCGGGCTTTAAGACGTGCTCGCTTGTGTGCACCAGATGTCGGCGACAGATCTTCACGTCATCTGCATGTGGTGTTTTTGGGAACACCACACATCCACTGATTGTGAGGCGTTACAGCAGATGAAACCAAAGTCCCGGCGGTAGTGCTGGATGAAACTTCTCTCAGCTCGCATGTCCAGGTCGGCGTCGTCAGCACGCCCGTCCCCTGCGGTGGGTTTTCGGGACAGTCGCCTTCATCTTCGACATCGTTCTTCTCCTAGGTCGCAAGAGCATCGCTCACCTGTCGGTAAGTGTTGCAGTTTGTCCCCGAGGGCTGGTTCTCGGCCTTTTGGGGGCGCGGGCTCTCCGCGGGTGGTGCAGCCCCGCGTGTCGTCTCCCTATACGCCGTTTCCCGGTGTGGGGGCGACTAGAGCCCAGATGGAGACATATGCGGTGGCTTTGCAGGCCTCTCTGGCTTCTCCTCCTCCTTCTTCCCGTCCTGGGATGTCAGCAGATCCCTTGCAATGTGCGGGGCCCTCCGCGGCATTGCAGTCGGCGCCGGCTGGTTCGACTGCAGGCTCGGAGGATGTGGTGCCATTGGGGTGCGGCCCTTCGGGGGTCCCTCGTTCGGCCCACGGCGCCTCTTCTTCGCCACAAACCGCGGTAGTCCCTGTGGTGTTGCGGGAGGTCGCCGGGAGTCGGGTCGCACCCCCGAGTCTCACTCTGTCCTCGTCCGAGGCCGGGATGATGCCGCTTCGGCGCCGGTGGCTGCTGGCCCTGGCTGTGCCACAGGGGCTGGTGGAGGACCCTTCTCGTCCAGTCATGGGCCGAGGTTGGCGGTGGACCCCTCTTCCTTCCCGGTTCCCTCTCGCCCCTCCTGCAGGCGGCTGCCTCATCGGAGGTCGGTTCAATGCCTTTCCGGCACCGTTCCCTCGCCGCACCGGGCCTCCTCTCCAGAGGTTCAACGCTTGTTGGTGTCCTCCTCGCCGGAGAAGGGCCGACGTCGTCTAAGGACAGCTCCTCGCCGTCACCACAGCCGCGGTCTTCACCGGAGGCGCCGCAGGTTCCCCACTCCTCGGTCCCTCTTCCTCCTTTTTGGACTTGGCCCTTCCTTTCTCCGGTGGGCTTGGGGGACGGTCGCCTTAGCTTGCAGCCGTCGCCTACTGAGGAGCTGCTTTCCCCACCGTGGTGCACTACGGATGCGGGTGCGGCCTTCGCTCGCGCTGTTTCCACGGCTGTGGGAATTTTGCGCATTGGTGATCCAGCTTCCCATTTCCCCGCAGATCATCTTCTGGAGGTTGTCCATCAGGGCTCTGGTGGTAGGGAGCTGCTGCTTCCATTCAAAGGTTCGCTCCATTCATCTCTTTTGGGGACTTGGGGCCGTCCCGCCACGAGGGACCCATTGCCCCAAAATCTTGTGCACTGGCGCCGTGGGATCCGGTGTCTTTCCTTGC
>NC_136061.1:287214462-287334462 GCF_964261635.1 Lissotriton helveticus | reverse complement strand
TATCTTCATCTGCAGCACCACCTTCCTTAGTAGATTTCCAATTTTGTCTTGGTTTCTAAAAGTGGTTCATGGCATGGTGTAATGTGGAGGAGATCGAAATGTTGGTCTGCCTGTGGAAGGCCAGAGGACTATAACGACTTTTTGGGGTTCCTCCTGCAAATAGACTGTCTCTTGCTCTACATTCTTTATGCTCTTTGCTGTTTCACAATGTTAGGGCAATGTCAATTTGTACCAGTGCATTGTTGAATGTGGTACAGTTGTAAAATGGTAATCAGTAAGCTGAGTTTCTACACAGGTGTTCGTAAAGGAGATACATTTGGGTCAAATTTAACTAGGGTGAAAAAATAAAAAATAGTTGGGGGCTGGTGCAGGCAAATTGCAACATCTAGTCATGGCCATTTAAAGGAGCACATGTACTACAGACCTCAAGAAAGGAATATGCAGTCAAAAGTTGTCCACTTGCTCAACAGATAAGTTTGGCATTTTTTGTTCTCTGCAAGTCAGCAATAAATACCAAGACACAGAGAAATTCAGTTCGATCCAAAGAAATAGATTACAAATTATGCTAGCAAATTATCAGTTTAGACATCCACAGCGGCAAGGGTATATAGCACCCGTTTTATTCTATAATATTTATACAGAATACAATGTACTTGTGATTCAGTTGTCCCCACCACAAGACACACAACCAGGTCAGTTCCATTTAGTTAAAAAAAGAGCCAGAGGCCAGGTGCCAAAAATAATTTTTTTAATAGTGTCTTTGGTGAGCATTTGTTTGTTTCAAAACTGATTCAGTTCCTCACTTCTGTTTTTATTAAAGCTTCATTCTTAGTTATCTTTCTAATATCTGTGCTACATGATGTCAGTATCGATACCAGAAAAAGTAATCTTTCTTAACCCCAAAAAATTAATTGTTGGTACTTGATGCTGTAACCATAGGTTCTGTCCACTAAATAGTGTCAGGGTTTTGAGTCATGGTTAAAAGAAAGCGCTTTTGAGCCTTTGTGTCAAGGAGCCCATTGCAAAGAGCAAGATAATCTCACTCTGTAGCATCTGGGGTCCCTGTTAAAGTCTAAAACTGCCTCACATGTAATACCATCCAATCCTAATTCAAATTTTAATGTTGTGTTTGGAGTAATCTTTGGAAAACAAACAAGCCAAAAAAATCTTTACCTTTGCCAAACATTTCATGTTTACATGGCCCTAGATCGTTAACCCATATAGTCCACCTGTTAATGCCTTGGGCCAACATTTTTTGTGTGGATGACACTGCACTTCCCCAAAGGTCAAACGGAATCTCTGAACTGCAACTAATCTGTGAGACCTCACAGAAGAATGAATGTTCAGTAGGGTCCAATTCATTTTTGGGAACATTTCTAGAAACCCCACCCGCAATTTAATCATTTAAAAAAAAATTAACTGATGTACGCTTGTTACCTAACAACAAGTTAGGTGGTGTCGTCCTCTTGAGGACCTCATTGATGAGCAGAAGGTAGTGGCACCAGATTTCCGTATTAGAGTGGTAGAAACAAGTTGGAATCCTACAAATTCCCCGAGCTTTACATAACCTTGGCTAAATAGGCCGTGTGTAACCTCTTCTAAAGGAAGAATGGTTCATTGTAATATTTCTAGCTAATCCGCAGTTTGGGCAAAAAAATATTTGAATCAATACGGTCCCAGGCAATTAATTGTTTACATTGTTTACCTGAAATATGCACTTCATGCCTGGGTTTCACTACGCCGCTATTTTGCCTAACAATGTATAAATGTTATTTTATTTCTAAGGTTTTATATAGTGCAAACATGACCTGTGAAGGTATCAGAGTGCTTTACAGATGATAGGAAAGAAAAGAAAAAGACAGGAAAGCAAACAGCAACATAATCAAGCGAAGTATCAACTGTGTAAGTTCACGAAAAGTTCACGAAATGTAGAGGTAATGTCTTTAGGACATAGGAAAATAGATATGGTCGGACAGTCTACTGATAATCCTTGTAAGTGCAAATCCTGAGTCAAATTGTTCGATTTAGAACAGGAATTTGCTCATGAGTAGAAGTTTCACTTCTTTTTCGAAAGAAGCAGTTGAGGGAATCATTGTGATTTCAGGTGGTAGGGAATTCAAAATTCTCGGGGCACTACCAAAGAAGGCTCTGTTTCTAGTTTTCTTTTTATAGCATTTTTGTGGTTCAGTAGCAAGATGATGTTGCCGCTAGATGATCTGCATCCACCAGATAATTCTAGTTTTTGTGTCAAGTATCTTGGGGTGCTGTAATGTAGTGCTTTGTCGGTTGTGCAGGCAATTTTTAACTTCATCCATGCCTCATTAGGGAGCAAATCTAGGGCTTTAAGATCCAGGGAGATGTGATTGTTTCTTTTTGATCCTGTAATGCGCCTAGCCGCAGCACTGAGAAAGGCCCTAAGAGGAGCCAACTTGGCTCGAGGAAGACCACAGAGGGTAGAACCTCTATATAAGCCTGAAATTTGGTAATTTTTCACACCTATTGTTTCTTGCTAGAATTTCTAGGTTAGCAGTTCTCATTCATACTTTTTAAATCTTAATAACCTCTTTGTATACCTCCCTGTTTGGAGTGTTTTTCTCTTTCAGCTTAGACAACGAATGAGAGTTTTATATCCCGCAATTCCTTGTCAAACTATGTAGAAGCCGCTCACATGGATAAGGGGTATAGACAAAAAAGACTCCACATTTAGAACACTGCATACTCCTTTATTAGGTCTCGGCTAGCGTAGGCTGCGCACACGTGCAGTCTCGCCAGTGAGACTTAATGACTCTGAGTAGCGAGGGTAAACCCTGCCCCTCTTCTCCATTTGCTGGCCTCCTAAACGGCGGCCAGCCATTGGAGAAGAGGTCTCAGTGTCGTCATTCTCTCGCTCTAAGCCCCTTCTTTTTCGGATTGGGGGGGCGTGTTTTTTCGTTTTGTTCTACTAGTGACGCTGTCAGTCAAAAACACGCCCCCAATCGCAAAAGGACGGGGCTTAGATCGAAAGAAGAACCATTTGTCTGTAAGCCCCATTCTTTTCAGACTGGGGGGCGTGTTTTTGACTTGTTTACATCCTAGAAAGAAAGTCAAAAACACGCCCCCCAATCGCAAAAGGACGGGGCTTAGAGACAAATGGCGAGCGCTTGTTAGAGCATGAGCCCTAGGACCCCAGTCCTCGTCACGGTCATTATTCTTCTCTTGATTACCTTATTCCTGCCACTACAAAATGAAGAAAACAGAATGTTTATCCTATGTGACGTTTCAATCACGTGACAGTGCGTCACAAGTATTATGTATCTTCAGGTTGCACGCTCTTTAGTCTTTTGTCTTTGTCTAAATATTTAGCCACGCCCCTTCAGATCTCCTCTCTAGGCTGCCCTCTCCTCTGAAACGAGTGGCGATAAGAGTGGCGGGGCCAGAGAGGGTGGAGGTTAGTCGTTGACTGTGTATGTTAGTGTGAAACGCTGCTTCTCCCCTCACGACGGCCAACAGCATGGCTGTATTTGTATGTGTCCTGGAGGTGAATAGTGAAGGCGCCAAAGCGCCCCCATCCGGCATATGCGTAGCGGATATACTCACTTCAGTAGTTACCGACCTGCAAGTACTATAACGTACAATGCATTCGGGAGGGTTCAGTCGTGGCTGGGAAAGGGTGTCTTGTGCTTTACAATCTTAATATTGACACACTACGTCAGTCTCGTGGGGATGTTCTCCAGATATACAACTCTTTATTAGAAGGGGCGCCAGCGTTGAAGTCTTTTTCACTTATGCCCTCATACTTTTGCGCGGTTTCTCGCCCTGTAACACTTTTAACCGTACCCCAAAATAAAATACATAGCCTCATTGCACATTGCACAATTAGACAGTTGTGGTACCTTTGTATCGACTTCTGCCCACAAAAGTGTGGGTCAGTTGATGTGCACACTTTGCTTGCGACCCAAAGTGAGTCGTTCTTAAATACTGTGCATATATAGGCGCGTTTTTGTTAATAAAATAGGTATCACAGAGAGGGTGGGGATGTTGTGCTCATTATGTGCAAGTCTCCTTTGTCATGTTATCCGTCTGATGAGTTTATAGTCCATCTTGGCAGGGATTTCCTGGAATAGAATACTGTTCCGCTGTACCCGTCACTCCAAGTGTGCTGTTTTGCAACATGCTCGGGGCATGTCAGACCGCTCTGAAGATCCCATTCGCGTGCCCCCCATAAATGTTTTCTTGCAACATTGTGCTCTATGGTGTCCACGTCAGCCGGACATGCCCTAGGTGGATTCAGATCTCCTTTATATAAAGCCATTTAGTTTAGTTTACATCTGTGATGCTACGCGAGTGAGAATACCGTTACACACGGAGTCACGGTTTGCGAGAGGGAACAGGCATACTAGCCGACACAAAAGCAAAATACGGAAGTGTACATTGAATGGACAGATAGATCCATGTGCATATTCCCGAGCAGTTAATACGGAAATGCCTTCATATGGAGTTTGTTGTATCACTTGATTCATTTTCATTATGGTATTTCTAGTATTTTATCTTCAGCTATGATTGCCAGGTTTACGCTGAAATGCTAAATGGCAATGTTTCAACCCAGATTTACACTATTTGGTTAATGTTTAACATTTCTCAAAATGTTGCAGAATTTAACTATAGCCCTACATTGGTGAATTTATCCTTCATTGCACATGTTAAACATCTGCATCCTGAGTGCACACCTGAAGGAAAGACATTTAAGGCAGTTAATTGCTGTGCTTGTTAAAGAGTCTAGTGAACATTGTTCCCCATTTCTCTGTGGTAGCTTGGGCTACAGATTGGAATTATTAGGTGACTGTAAAGATATTTTTCCGAGGCGGTGGAGTTTGGTAAACGTGATGTATACAGTAAGCACCTGGCTTGAATGGTGTCTAGCAGGTTTTGAACACTAATATCGTTGGCTGGATCTTTTAGGAAAGTTTGAAGTTTTATTGGGGTGGTGAGTGAATTGTGGCATTTGCCTGCATATTTAGTAATGTCATAGCTACAGCAGATGGAAGGAAGAGTCAAGAATGGCCAGAACAGCTGCTCCGCGGCTCGAGCTGAGCCGGCGAAAACTCTTCCGCTTCCGGGTGAAGAGCACAAAGTGCAAAACAACTGCGTGCGAGAACATTTTATCTAGTGGGAAAGGGAGTCGGAGTGTTAACGTTTAATAAACATAAACACCTACACGTGCAGACATTATTTAATGTTGTCAATCCCATCTCAGAAACAAACTCTTTACAATTTGAACTGCAGAAATGTAGGTGTGACCGCACCATAAAAAGTTTTTAACATGCCGCTCGCTGCACTGTTCTGATTTCGAACCTCTCAGATCTGAAAAGTGGTAATTTAATATAGGTCTGAAAGACGCATGCCACGCCTGTCCTCTTTCTATTCCAACGCGTGACGGAAGCTAGAGGCTGCGCCAGTGACACATTTCTGGAAATAAATAACGGCCATGTGTTTGTGTTGCTGTTGAGAAAGGATTAAGAGCTGGTAGGTAACAACAAATGTGTATAAAAGTATCAGCATTTTTTTGAAACGTGGCGTCTAGCCCTCTATTTACTATACGAGTCATTTAGACATAATTTAGACAGCTCTCCTTCATTTTAGGTGATTTTGTCTTGTGTTCACACATTTAGGTTTCTGGTTCAAAAGGGAAAATACCATATTTCTCTACTTTTCCACATTTTTTAATTGGCATACAAATACAAGCCAGGCCAGTAAAATAACAGCCAGGTGGCAGCCTTAGTTCTGTGACATGCACCCCCAGCTGCAAAGGTCCCACGTTTCCAATCTCTACCACCACCACCTCACCCTCACCCACCCTCTCACCCTCACCCACCCACCCTCAACCACCCTCTCACCCTCAACCACCCTCTCACCCTCAACCACCCTCTCACCCTCACACCATCTCACCCTCACACACCCTCTCACCCTCACACACCCTCTCACCCTCACACACCCTCTCACCCTCACACACCCTCTCACCCTCACACACCCTCACACACCCTCTCACCCACCCTCACACACCCTCTCACCCTCACCCCCTCACCCTCCACCCTCACACCCTCTCACCCACTCCCTCACCCTCACACACCCTCACCCTCCCTCACCCTCTGACACCCTTACCCCCTCACCCTCACACCCCCTTCACACACCCTCACCCCCCCATCCTCACATACCCTCTCACCCTCACACACCCTCTCACCCCCTCATACACCCTCTCACCCCCTCACACACCCTCTCACCGCCTCTCACCCTCGCTCACCCTCGCTCACCCTCGCTCACCCTCGCTCACCCTCACACACCCTCACGGACATTGCTTGCCTGGGGTGACGACTGCCCTGGTTCCTATGCTTCGAGCCTTTGCTGGCTCTTGGAATTATGCTCTGGGGCTCTGTGTATGTGTGTATGGCTCTGTGTGTGGTGCTCTGTGTGTGGTGCTCTGTGTGTGTGGGGCTGTGTGTGTGTGTGTGTGGTGCTCTGTGTGTGTATGTGGCGCTCTGTGTGTATGTGGCGCTCTGTGTGTGTGTGGTGCTCTGTGTGTGTGGCGCTCTGTGTGTGTGGCGCTCTGTGTGTGTGGCGCTCTGAGTGTGTGGTGCGCTGTGTGTGGCGCTCTGTGTGTGTGGCGCTCTGTGTGTGTATGTGGCGCTCGGTGTGTGTGTGGGGCACTCTGTGTGTCTGTGTGGCGCTCTGTGTGTGTGTGGCGCTGTGTGTGTGTGTGGTGCTCTGTGTGTGTGGGGCGCTCTGTGTGTGTGGGGGGCGCTCTGTGGCACTCTGTATGTGAGTGTGTGTGTGTGGCGCTCTGGAGCTCTGTGTGTGTGTGTGTGGTGCTCTGTAGCGCTCTGTATGTGTGTGTGTGTGTGTGGCGCTCTGTATGTGTGTGTGAGTGTGTGGCGCTCTTTATGTGTGTGTGTCTGTGGCGCTCTATGTGTGTGTGTGTGTGTGGTGCTCTGTGTGTGTGTGTGTGCCGCTCTGTATGTGTGTGTGGGCGCTGTGTGTGTGTGTGTGTGGGCGCTGTGTGTGTGTGTGGCGCTGTGTGTGTGTGGCGCTCTGTGTGTGTGTGTGGGGCGCTCTGTGTGTCTGTGGCACTATGTGTGTGTGTGTGTGTGGCGCTCTGTGTGTGTGTGTGGCTGTGTGTGTGGCTCTGTGTGTGTGGGTGCAAATGCAATAGGTCTCGCATTTGCGAGAGATTAAGCTATTGGCATTGTAAATGACAATGCCATTTATTTATCTGTTTTCAAAACCAACACATAAATAACAATTTTGTCATTTACAATGCCAATAGCTCTAACTTTTGCAAAGGTGAGACCGTTGCATCGTAAATGCTTGTTTTCTTATGTGTTTGAATATAAGCAACGGTCTCTTTTCCCATGTCAAAGAAAATTCAGGCAAGAGTAGGATTTGGTCCGGAGGTTTTGGGTCTAGATTAATCATCTCACTCTAGGCCCAGGACTATATGATATATAAAAGGGCAAACAGCTGGCTTGCTGTGTTTAAACACCCTTCTTTAGTTGTAGAAAGCAAGAACAGATTGTTTTGTAAACGCTTGCTGACAACAATATCGATTAAAACATACCAGTTGTAAACATTCAGAAGTACCGACAGGAATCATGTCAGAGGTCATACTTTCATTGCAAACTTGCAGTTCCTCTACGAAATTTATGTTAGTTAATTGGTAGGCAAAATTATTTAGGGCCTGATTTATAAGCTCTCCGCCACACTGACTGGCTGCTCTATTTAGAATCGCCATATGGTCCCTGTTTCTGGCAGAGTCCCCCTGGCTCCACTGGTGGACACCTTAGAGTAGACTTACAGCCTGATGGACTTGGGGCCATTGTTGTACGTCTATCCCGTTAGAGATGAGGTCCGGGTGTACTTTTTTTTTCTCTTTGAGTCAGTCAGGAAAATGTTGACAGTCCCGATGAGAAAAAAAGAAGAAATATGCCCCCTCGCCCCCTGGGAGACAACTACCAAGGTGTCAGGACCATAAGTTTCTTATGTTTTACAGAATACAACTCCTGCTGTGGAAGTTTGGTTTTGTAAAATAAGAGTTTAAAGAGCAGCTGCATGGAACATTGCGTAACGACTCCTCTTAAGACACACAGATCTCCACCGAACAGGCGCCTGTCTCTCAATAAGGCAGTGGTAGTCTGCTCAGGGCAGTGGAGGCTATTACCTCCACTTCTCCGGTGGACGGCGGGCCATCCGCGAAACTTTAAATCAGGTCATTATACTTTTTTTTCAAACAGAGAATCTTTTAGTTGCGGTATTCCTCAGCATTCGAACTCAAGGCACACTTTTTCTTGAACTATTCTAATTCGTTGAAACAGGTGCGTAAAATCACTAGCTAATAATATCATAGATGAAATATTACTTGAAGATTTAGTTTCTGGTTTGGATATCATTACCTCTAATTAAGATATGGGCAGAGGCTGCTGTTTTAGTAGCTGACTTTGATTGCAGATATTAATTGGATAAACTGTCTGCTAGGAAAAGTCAGTGACTGATGTTGACATACAGGAGAGCTTTCAAAAAGCATTGAGGCTATCAAGGATTTAGGATTCCACTTCCCGCAGTAAGTCCTGATGGTCCCAGTACCATCTTCGTTCCATTGGGACAGAACGTTTTTGCCGCTATTACTTGGGAGAACGCAGATTGTTTCCAGTCCGGAGGCCATAGTACGGCCTCAGTCATTATGGATACTAGCCTTAATTATTCTGCTGTGGTTCCAGTCTCCAGTTATATCGGTCTGGCTGTTGCCAGGGAAAACCAGGACTCTTCTCCCTTTGGGTTGATGGCTTCTTGCAACACGTGAGACCTCTCAGCTGCGCTACCTAGTACAACTGTTACCGTCCCTTTAAATCTCCTGTTACCGCCCCTTTAAATTTGCTTCGCTGTTTGGTTGGAAGGCTGTATGTTGGCCTTGGGTGTAATCCTGGACGGAGCATAGGCGACATAACCTTCCTATCCTGGATACTCTGGATCATGAGGTTTAGGGGTCGCTATCCTGAAAGTCATCTTAGGATTCCAAGTATTTGGACAGTCCTTGCTCCCTGTGAATCTGCTTGTTATTTATCCTGGGTCCACATCATGCCTGTGATAAGACTGCACAATTACTAGACTACTGGGGTAGTTTCCCTATGCTTGGATGCCACACACCGAGGTCTCCAAGCATGATTTGTTCTTGTGCGTTCCTCCTTGGATTTGTAATGTGATTGTCCACGAATGTCATGGCCTCTTCAGTTGAGGTGGCTTCCCTCTCACTATTCATGGTCGTCTGTTGCGGGTCTTTAAGAGCAGCCATATAAGAATATCATCCTTCTGATTTTTGTACGCGCATAGTGTCCTGGATGCCTCCTTTCGCTCAACTGCAGTCATCACTCAATGCAAAATAGCGAAACCGTCCAAACCTTCCATTCAGATGTTTTCACATCTAAGGTAACCAAAGAAAACCGATTTTCTAAAATTGTACCACCAATAGGCAGAAGTCGCAGAATGCAGTGGAATGTATATTTTAGAAAGATCGCATCAACTATCTAACTTTGTGATTTTTTTTTCCTGTGGAAGATAACCAAAGAACGTTGATACAATTTCAGAATATTGAGTTATAAACTTTCTCACAACAATAGCTATACTTTTTTGTGTAAATGTTTTTACTAAAGTTTAAAGACGCAAATTCTGTGTGAGTGTTTATAATCTTCTTAGAGCACACAATCACCGCAGTCACCTCAAAGTAAACAGCATAAAACATCCAGGACACGGCAATAAAACGTATATATACTGAACAGATATCATTCCCTCATTCTTCAAGCATTTGAAATAAAAGCCTAGTATATACGCAGTCCCTTCCAAAAGCCTTCTTCTCTCCACATACAAAGGGAATCCACAATTTATACACAGAAGTGAAAGTAATGCACGAAGAACAGTATAATCGAAACCTTGCTTTAAAAGGGCCTGATATTTTTCTGTTTTCCTTCAAACAAGAAGGGCCTCATAAAAATCCTCTTCAGCAGTGGAAAAGAGGGATTTGACAATTGTTACCTGCTTCATGAATTATTTCTAAGAGATTTACTAAAGATGCTAGTCTGTTTTGCCAGGCCTATTAAAAACATTAAGATTTGAGCATCTGGCTGTTAAACTGAGTAAGTGGCGATCTTGAAAAGTCAGAGAATGCCAAAAAACATTTTCCAGAGGACTAGGATTGTAACAATGCCATTAATGAGGGCATCGAGATCTTAATGCAATTTGCACCTTCTCGGGTTTCAAAAAAGAGGTTTCCAGCTTGTGCATTATTAATGCGCTGCACATCTGGAACCGTGCAAGGAACCGTTGACTATGAGCAAGTGCAGTGCTTTCCCACTAGATCCGCCTTGCGCGCTTTCCTCCCCGTGGGAAGGTTGTTGCTAAGAAGTTGCAGACAGTAAGAAGACAATATCCTGCCAGGCCGGATGTAAACATTCGGCGCGAAGAGTTGTTGTTCGCGAGATGTGTTGGGAGCAGAGAATGCTAACCACAATTGTTGCAATTTTTAGTGTTTTGGGAAATGAAACATTTAAGGACGTTCACACCCGGCTTGCGGTTGAGATGATATGGTGGACCTGGAGATTTCCGTTTGTGCTTTGAGGAATGAAGTGTTGCTATTGATTGCGCTGCAGCGGTATATTGATGGCGCCTTTTAGCAGAGCTGTATGGAATTTTACCCACAGTAACTCTCCACTTTGTTAAACGTTTGTTATTAATGCGTTCTAAGGAGCCTAACCACTTAGGATTGTTTGTACAGGCACAGTATCAAAATGAATAGAAGCTAGCTATGCGGTTACCTACCACTAATGTAATAAACCAAGCAAATTTACCATGGCTGATCCAAGCGAGGCAATGAGGTCATTGGCTGTGTGCATTAGTTTTCATTTCTCTCATTTTATAGTCACGAGTCAGTGTTCAGTGTAGCTCAAATACGTTTAATCTAATTTATATCTTCCCTATATGCTGTGGTATAATTGGCTTTTGTATATTGAATCAAGGAAATAAACATGTGTGAGGAATAGCGTAGCGGAATGTTTCTGCTGTTCTGTTGTTTTAGCAATTGCAATCCATGTACAACAGCCCTTGGGCAATATGTTACCAATTCCAGAGGGAGTTGTGCAACATGCAATGATTGAAGTCAGATATGTTCCACTATAAAGAGCCATTATCGCAGCATGATCCCAAGTGGAACTTTGCCTGGGTACGTCTCCAAAATGCATTAATGCTAGTAAACCAAAGCATTGTTACCTTGGTTGATCTCTGAGGAGAGATGCATCACAAGCGATCACAGATCTCACACAGCCATAGGGCAAAGGTGCACTTCAAAGCAGGCCTTTTTTCAGTTTGGTCACAGTATTAGTTATGAACTGTTTTAGATTTGGTACTCTTACTACTCTTTTTCTTTCCAATTCCCTATATTGTTTAATATAATGTAACATTGTGGTCTCGTGACCACATTACGACACTTTACTACTGCTTGTTAGGAAACTAGTGTAGGTCCTTCGTACAGCGGGGTTTGGCTAACAGCTTGTCGGTAAAGATTGAATTTGACATCAAGGTCAAGCCTGGTGGTGAGACAGGGTTTTGGAATTGTGCCTTCAAAACAAGATCAGTGTTTGCTGAAAGCAGGCAGCAAGCTCTCCCATGCTACTCAGATGTGGAAATGGGCATTCGCTATTTGGATATTGGGCCCAAGTGCTTAATCTGTTCAGGTGGCTGCAAGTCATAGGCACCAGCACTCGTGTTTGGTCGACTTTTCATCAGCCTTTGGCCCAGTGCAAGACAGAGAAAAGTAGATAAGGGACAAGGAAGAGAAAGGTAGGGAAACTGACTAGGAAAACATAAAAAGCAGGGAAGGAAAAGAACCTACCATATTGAGATACCGAGATAGGGAGTGTGGGGTGGCAGAAGAAAGAGGCCTGAGATGGAATAAAAACTAAGCAGCCTTGGTATCTGGCAAACCTAGCATATGGCAGCACCAAAGGAGGGCTCTTAAGAAAAACGTTGAGCCCGTGCATTTATTGTTTAATGTGTCATCCAGCCAAGAGAAACAAACAGTTGCATTTACCCAGTCCTGCATTATTAACATTCACAAACAATGGAGCGTTCCAGAATGTTTCTATGTTTCATGGTATGTGCCTAAGAATTCAGATCTATTGTGGCCAGTTTCGTTTTGATCTGTGATGACTAATGTTTGGAAACGTTCTTCTGCCATTGCCCCAGAATACATAGTGTGTGATGCATACTGTTTTCAACTGTACAGTTGTCCTCCAAATGCCCCTGAGGGAAGTTTAGAGCAGGTTTCCTGCTTTTGTATGGTTGCAGGTTGAGGCACTTTCCGGTCATCTGAATGTGTATTTTTGTCATTTGCTGTCTCTTTTCAGTGAGCCGCACATGCAATGTCATTCCATTTGAGTCGTAAGGATCATCTTGTTTGATAAGACTTAAGAAATGAGAAATGGGATAAACTTCATGGTTGTGTTCAGTATGACCTTCCTTCCTTTACCAGGCTGATGCATGCACTGCATGACTGACAAGAGACAAACATGACACCTGGGCTTTATGCCTATTGTACTAGGGCGAAGATTGTAGCATTGTAAAAGGAAATGTGTTTGTGAAGCCTGCCTTCCATAACTGCATTTTAACTCTGTTCAGATGCAGGACCTCTCTGCCACCCATAATTATAAAAGTCCCAGGCAGTCTGAAATGTTGATACAGCAGAGACCCATTCTCAAGCTGGAGGCGAATCACAATGTTATCTGCATACATCTGGAACTAACAGTGATACAGTACAATTATTTAAACTGATGGACATGTGTTTGTTAAACAAAAGGGTGGTTAGTGAGGACCCACGCTATGACGTATGTTGGGCAGTCCCTATTTGCTGACTCCATTTGTTGTAGGAAGAACTGCTTATTTCAAAACTGCTTTTGATGCACATATCTAGTTGTTTAGGCATTCAAGGAGGATTCCATCATTAGTTGTATGGCAGATGAATGCTGACTGTTGGTTCTCAGCCAGTAAGATTAGGAGTTTTGCTGCAGTGTCCACATTGGCTGTTTCATTTTCTTCTTAGCTCTGCTGAGCATCTGCCGGTTATGGAGAAGATTGTGGAATGAATTCAGATGACTATCGTAGTTTAGGGGCATTCATTTCTAGAATACAGATGAAGCTGTCATTGCTGAGTTTGGTTGGGGACTTCTGTAGAGTGGCTAATAATTGCATGTTTAGAGTGATGCTATCATATTGGAGAGATGTATACAGCAATGATGTCTGGATTGAGTGTGGTGATAAAGTTCTAGACTGCTGCTCGGCATGTCTACTTATTGGTTAGGTGCTTTTATTTTTCTCTCTGCATTTAAGTTAGGCTGAAAGATTTGAATGTAAGACCAGAAACATTGAGCTTTTCCGGTCTAATGGGGCAGAGAGAAAGCCTGGTGATTTTGGCTAAGGCAATTGAGGATTTTAAATGGTTGTGTTGAAGAATACTATGTCTTTTCAAGGTTCATATAAGGCATTTTTGGGCATTTTCCAAGACTTCCAATAAGTAAATTATTAAAAAATGATTGAACAGTTAACTGAAATGGTTTGCTAATTTATTATTGTGGTAGATTTAAAAAAAGCTTTTGCCATGTTTTCAAGTCTCCACTCATAAGAATCTTTCGCCATTTTTTGTCTACCTTGGAAGATGTTTTGTATCACTGTCTTTCTAAGTTGTGGCTTACTCCTTTTAGGGTTCCCAAATGCAGGCTCGCCCATTTGTTAACTTTAATTTCCAGTTGTCTTTTCTTTTCTTTCAATGAGATATGTCACATTATGTGATGTGAATATATTTGAGAGCAGGGTGTTTAGGGTCCGTTTCAGGGTTGTGCCGGTGTCTGAGGACACAGATTGAACTAAATGTGTTTTGTAAGATTCTCTGGGCATCTCTTTTCACTGGTCTGAAGGGGATTGTGACTGCACCTTCTATGCTATGTGGATGATGAATCCGGACAAAGTCTGACGGTTGTAATTTCATCAGTGTAGATTTGTAGTAGAATAACCAAGATGCATGGTCTGCTTATGTGTGTTAATCTTTAAGAATATTTAGAGATGATGCTTTCTGCTTTCTTTTCAGAGGTGCTTTCATGTATACCTTCTTTATAATGCCATGGGGCAACCTGTTCTTATTCTCTTTCCAGCCTCTCAGACAAGTAAAGAGGTATATTAGTCATAATCACACTGTAACAGCGTGTAATTCAAATGGTCACAATTAAGCAAATAGACTGAAAAAACAAGATCAGTGTAAAATGTTTACTACAAAGTATTATGATAAACAACATGAGTTGTTTACTCAGGGTACTCATCTTTTTATAATAGCACATATTTCAATATCTAAACTTTTTTTTTATCATGGAAGTTTGATTTTTGAGCAGAAATACTAGGGGTAATACGTTAAATTCAAAGGATAAAGACCAGCCTGAATTAACGGATCAGATCGTCAGCTAAGACCTTTGACTCAGATATCTAAAATTCCATACCATGAAAGAGCTTACTAATTTCACTTCTGTTAGGAGCCAAAGCTGCTTCTCTTCATTGGTCATCTTGTTTATAAGTAAATGATCAAACACATCCAGCAGCAGGTAGCAAGTGAAGATTCCTGCCTCGCCCTATGTGCCAGCTACTCTTTTTTTTTTCATAAATATTTTTTTTATTAGCAATATAAACAAAGAAGCTGTGGTTACACGATATATACCGGATGCAAGACATTATCAAATTGTTTAGGACAGAAAGTACAACAATGATGTTCTCAGAGGAAAACAGAAGGTTTGAGTCCATCTTCATACATTTACATTTAATGAGGGTTACATATGAATTATCTGCACCTATCAACAACAGGTCAGGGACCGCAATTTTCTCTCGCAGATCCGATCCATCCTCTTCTCCCATTTCTAGCCCATAGTATTCTATCCATGGAGCCCAGATCTTTTGGAATTTTCGTGGGTATCCCCTTGCCTTAAATGTTATTTTTTCCGCCACCATATATAGATCTAAGCAGGCTCTCCATTTCTTAAGTGTGGAAAGTTGATGGACTCCCCAGTATCGAGCTATATCCCTCTTGGCTCCTACTGGTTCCAGATTGGCTAACATGAGCTTGTTGCGTGGCAAGTCTACCTCTGTAGGGATACCCAACAAGACATATTTGGCTTCTAACTCAATGTGTGCTTCCAGTATGTTGTTAAGTTTCCCCAGTATCTTTGTCCGATATGTTTTAATCTTGTTGCACTCCCATCGGGTATGTATCAATGGGCTGCGATCTGTTCGGCATCTGAGACATTCCGGGGTTTCTGCTGTTCCCATGTTGTGCAGTCTGGCTCTGTCAAAGTAAGTCTTGTGTAGGATCTTGTATTGTATGAGGTGTAACCTTTGCTTTATTGCTACTTCACGTGGATGCATGAGGGCAGCCTCCCAGTCAACGTCTTCCATTGAGCCTGTAGTGAGCTCCCATTTGGTTCTGAGTGGGCCTAGTTTGTCGGGCATGTTATTAATCAGTGTTTTGTATGTCAATGGGATAGCTTTGGTTGGAATCTCTTCCTGCAAAAGTCTGCCCTCTAGGGGGGGAAATCCGGGCAGTGTCGCATCATCTAGACCCTCCGCCTGCCAGGCATGTTTCAGTCTAAGATAGGCATAGGTTTGGGTGTCATGTAGTTGATATGTAGCTTGAAGTTGGCTAATGGGTGCCAGAGTGCCTTCCTCTATTATATCCCCCAGTTTGGAGATCCCTATCAAGTCCCACTGCCGAAAACCTTTCCGATCTCGGGTAGTCTCGCTCCTTCCTATAAGGAGGTCTCTCTTGTGGGTTTCATATCCCATTTCATTTGCTTCACAGCTCCTTTCCATGCTTCCAACAGCCTCTGGGTGGCAGGTAGGAGTCGACTAATACCCTCGCCCCCGTAAATGTAGTGTAGTTGTGTGTGGTACCGGAACTGGAATCTTTCTAGTACATATGTGGGGTGATCTCTTGCAACGTGGTTCCATTCATTGACTACAAGTAGATGGGATGCTCTATAATTGGTTCTAATATCAGGCAAGGCCAAACCCCCATTATATGGGTTACGCTGCAGCGTTTGCAACTCTATTCTTGGATGCACCTCATCCCACAGAAGTATACGTAGTTCGTTGTTGAGGTTTGCAAAAATTCTCTCTGGTATTTTACTATAGATGTTTTGCAATATATAGAGTAACTTGGGGAGTGTGGCCATCTTGTACATAGCGTCTTTGCCCATTATTGTCAGGGGGAGTTTTCTCCATCTCTTGACATCTTCCTGAACATTTAAGAGAACTTGTTTGATATTATGTGTTAGGCTAGTTGTTTCATTTGTGGTGATGTAAAGCCCAAGGTAATTGAACCCATCTTAAGACACCTGTAAGCCTCTTGGGTAGTCCCAAACTTCTATGTTGCCTTCCATTGGGTATAGGGTAGATTTACTCCAATTAATCCTGTACACTGCATTACGACCATATTCCTCAAATATTTGTAGGACTTTTGGGAGTGTCACGGCCAGGTCTGTAATATATAACAGAATATCCTCTGCATATAGGGATATGCGCTCTACCTCTAAAAGTTGTTTCTCTTCTACAAAGCAGCCCAACCCCTTGTGGGATCTGAGCACACACGCCAGGGGCTCCAGTATCAGGGCTCACAATAACGGGGACAAGGGACATCCTTGTCAAGAACCCCGCTGAACCGGCCTACTCGCCGAGGTCACCCCATTAACTCTGACTTTTGCCTCAGGTTCTGTGTAAAGGAGCGTCAGCCAGTCCAGGAATACCGGTCCAAATCCACATTTTTTCAGAGTGTGTCTCATGAATGGCCAATGTACTGTATCGAATGCCTTTTTCGCGTCGAGGGGCAAGTGTGGGCTATCTCTGTTCTTAACCGTGTCCATCCAGTTGGCCAGCCTACGCAAGTTTAAACGTGTGGCTCGCTTAAGCATGAAGCCTGATTGGTCTCTATGTACCAGAGGGGTAATGATCGGCAGGAGGTGCGTCATCAGAATAGTAGCCAGTATCTTTGTTTCTGTATTGAGCAGTGATATGGGTCGCTAGAACCCGCACTTCTCGGAAGGTTCCCCTCTTAATGGATCACCACCACTGTGGCCGTACGAAGATCAGTTGGGAGTATCCCTTCCTCTTTTTATGCTAGAAACATATTTAGTAGGTGCGGGCCTAGTAGACTACTGTTTTGTTTAAAAAATTCCCCAGGTAACCCGTTAGGACCCGGAGTTTTCCCCGATTTTTGCCGCCCCATAGCCTCCATCACTTCTTCAAGGGTTAAATCCTCATCCAACATGTCCCTCTCTTCCTGTGGAAGTTTAAGAACCTCAATTGCTTCCACATAACTGGCTGTTTGTGTCTCGTTCATCTGTGTTCTGGCTTTATAGAGTTCTGCATAATACCGGGCGAAGCACCCCGCTATGTCTTTAGGTGTGGTGTGTGTTTGTCCCTGTTCTTAAATAGATGTCACCCATCTCGTCTCCATTTCTTTCCTACTCAACCAGGCCAGAAGTTTTCCCACTTTATCTCCTGTCTCATATAACCGATGTTGGGTGGCCAGCAGACACGCTTTTGTCTCTTGGGTTACCAATGCCTGACACTCCCTTTTTGTTATTTCTATCTGGCAAAGGGTACGGTTATCTATTTTTGATGTCCCATTATTTTCCAAACCTAATAGATTACATTCCAGGGCCTCTATCTCTTGACTTTCCTTTCTTTTTTTTTTTTCACAACAATTTTATTGATAAAGATGAGCATATGAAATAGAGTGGTACCCCACAGTCAGGATGGTACCACCAACATACCGATACAATCATGAAATAGGACTGAGTGTCCAGTCGAGGAACCAATGTAACTCAAGGATACAAAGAAACATTTTCCGCTTCTTTATCTTTTCGGTTACTTACCCACCCAACTCCCAGTACCCTCCCTGGAACCCACCCTAACCCCATGCATGTGTGTACGTACTGTGCCGATGCAAAGTCCTGATGTGGCAATTGTGTGTGTGGGAACGGGGTCACCGGGCCACATGGGGCTAAAGGTCTTCCTCCTGTTCCGCTGGGGGGTCCAGTGTCAAGCCCCTGTAGTCCGCCCACCTCCTCCATACCTTAAAGTGCTTACGGGGGCATCCCCGTGCTTCAAAGATCGGTCTCTCCAGGCCCATGCAGAAGTCCACGCCAGCCTTCCATGCACTCAGGGGGGGGGGGCCTCACATCTTTCCATGCTCGGGCTAGGTCTCTTTTGGCTACCACTAGCCCCAGAAGGAGCAGGTGTCTCTTGTAGACATTGCCACCAACCCCCTCCAGGATGTGCAGTAGGCCCAGACGATGAGTACGGGGGAGGGTCCAGCCCAGCACCTCCGACCAGCAGTCCCATACACCCCTCCAGAAGCCAACCAGTCTGGGGCACGACCATACTGTGTGGAGCAACGTACCCATCTCCACCCCACATCGCAGACACTCCGGGGACTCAATCAGACCTGCCTTCCACAGGCGCTCACGTGTATAGTAGGCTCTAGGAAGAATTTTAAATTGTATGAGTCGAAACCGTATTGCAATAGCCGCTCCCCTCGGGGATTCCAAGGCCTCTCGCCAATCATCTTCATCCAGCTGACCGATATCAGCCTCCCAGGCCGTCTTCAGTGGAAGAAGGGTGGAGGAGCAATGGGTGACCATTGTCTGGTAGATGCGTGAAACTTTTTTATCCCCAAGGTCACCCATAAAGACCTTCGCTTCAATTGGGCTAAAGTCCAGGAGTGAGTCAAGGTTGGCAAGACTGGGCATCAGTGCATGCCGGAATTGTAGATATCGAAAAAATTGAGATTGGGGCATATCGAATTCGGTACTAAGGGCCTGGAAAGACTTGAGCGTCGCTCCGGACATCACATGGCCCAGCTGCGAGATACCGATCGCGTCCCAGCCATCGAAGCCTGCTAGCTTGGACAGTTCGGGCAGCATGCCGTTACGCCACAAGGGCGTTTCCGCGGTCAGTCTGCCCCACCAGCCCATGCGACGCAAGGCCTGTCGCCACACAGCAAAGACAAGACGAGTAACCCTCGGCAGCGAGCGACGCAGTCGGGGTGAGTAGAGGATGGTGTGGAGCGAGTTATCGCCCATCAAAGCACGTTCCAGGGCATAGGCTGGATCCCCACCGTCACCATACCACCATTCATTCAGAATGAGAAGATGCGCGGCTTGATAATACGACTGTAAATCTGATGTGGCCAAGCCCCCACAGTAGGTGGACAAAAAACACGTACGCAGCGCCACTCTGGCGGCACCCCCAGCCCAAAGAAAGCGGCCCAACACTGAGTTGACCTGCTTAAACCATTGAGGCGGGATAGGATACGGATGATTCTGTAGTTGGTATAGGAGGCGCGGTAGCGCCACCATCTTGAAAATAGCGGATCGGCCAAAGATTGACAGGGGCATCCGAGACCAAGTCTTGACATCCGTCTGTACCCGCTCCCAGACGGGCAGTAGATTACGTTCCCAGGCAGTGTCCGCCGAGTCCGAAAGAAACACTCCAAGGTACTTCAGACCGGTCGTAGCCACTCGCAACCCCGAAGCCCAGGGATCCGTCACCGTGCCTCCTCCCAGTACCCACAGCGTGGATTTATGTAGGTTCAGATATAAGCCTGAAGCCTCCCCAAACAGTTGCATAACCTCTAGGACACGCGGGCCCGAGTGCTGCAAGTCGGTAAGGAAGAAGAGGACATCGTCCGCGTATAACGCAATCCTATCCGACAGGGTGGCATTCCACTGAAAGCCCCGTATCAGCGCATCTTGGCGCACTCTGGCAGCTAGAGGTTCCATGGCCAATGCAAATAAATAGGGGGAAAGAGGGCATCCCTGTCTGGTCCCACGGCCGATGGGGAACATCTCCGATACTGCCCCGGCGACCCGCACCGAGGCTGTGATGTCTGTATAAAGGAGTTTGATGTATGACAGGAAAACTGGGCCCAGGTTAAGACAGCGCAGTAATGCAAATAGGTACGACCAGCTAACAGAGTCGAAGGCCTTGTTGATGTCGGCCAGCAACAACGCCGCCTGGTCCCCCAAGACCCCAACAGCGTCGATCGCCGCCTGTGCACGTCGGATATTATGTCGCGTTGCCCTGTGAGGCATAAAACCTGCTTGGTCCGAATGGACCAAGTCCGAGATATGTGGAGCCAGGCGGTTCGCCAGGGCCTTGGCCAAAATCTTGGCTTCAACATTAATTAATGAGATGGGTCTATACGAGTCATGGCTATCTGGGGGTCTGCCCGGCTTCAAAAAGACCACTATTTCCGCATGGCGCCAGTCCGGGGGCAATACCCTCCGTGCACGTGCCTCCTCAAGCACCCGGCGATAATGAGATCCGAGCTGCACATGAAATTTTTTGAAAAATTCGCATGGGTAGCCATTTGGGCCAGGGGCCTTACCAGTATTGAGTTGCCCCAGTGCGTCTCCCAGCTCTTCGGCTGTGAGGGGTGCATCCAGGGCCGTCTTGGTCTCATCTGAAACCGGTACAGGCGGCAACTCTGCGAGAAAACGAGCTAAGTCGCCTTCAGACAATTGGTCGCGTGGAGCGTATTGGGCGGTATAGTACGTGGCGAAGCTCGCCGCCAATTCGTTTGGGTCGGTCAGGACCTCCCCACCGCCATTCGTGAGACCCGGCAGCATGAGGGGTTGGAAATTGTGTTGGCACAGTCTATGGAGCATTGAACATGATTTGTCCCCCCATTGGTACACCCGACTTCTGGTGGCCAGCCATGCCTGTCTGGCTTCATCCATCAAGAGGGACGCGTATGATTGCTGTGCCTGCAGAAGCAGCCGCATCCCGACTTCACCACCTCCCTCACGGCTTTCCTGCTCCAGGGTCGCCACTCGCGCAGCCGCCTCGGTAGTCTGTTCTCGATGCTTCTGACGGGCCGCCGAGCACCATGCGATATCCACCCCCCGTATGGTAGGCTTCATAGCCTCCCACACCACTCCTACATCAGCACCCTCTACCAGGTTTTCTCGCCAGTAGTGGTCAATGGTTTCTCGCAGGTGTTTAGTATATGCTGGTTGCAGGAGATGCCACGAGGACATCCTCCATCTAAACGGCTGTCGTCTCCGGAGGAGTTCCACCCTAACTGAGACGGGGGAGTGGTCAGATAGGCCCCTCGGCAAGATGTCAGCGCCCTTCACCCTATACAAACATTCCCTAGGCACAAACACACAATCAAGCCTCGAGAACGAGCCGTGTACAGCTGAAACATACGTATATTCTCGGGCTGCAGGGTGCATATGTCGCCAAGCATCTACCCAGCCCAACCCCTCACTCATTGCATGCAATCTGGTGGGTGGAGGGGAAGGGGGGGGATCGCGGTCTCCTCTAGGCGCCTTCGGCGATCCACACATATATCCATCACATCATTCCAATCACCCCCAATCACTGCCAGCGATCCGGAGATGTCCTCCCACACTGCAAACAACCTCTCGGCCAGGGCCCACTGTAGGGGGGGGGGGCGTAAACACTGCCAAATACCACAGATTCCGTGCCCACCATGCCCTTAACAAACAGGTAGCAACCCTGTGGATCCACCCACTGCTTCTCATGGACGTACGCCACCCTGCGGTGAATCAATATGGCCACCCCCCTGGACCCCCTAGAAAATCCCGCATGGAAAACCTGTTGATAACCAAACCTCTGTAGGCCCAGAGTCTTCGTGCCCATCATGTGAGTTTCTTGAAGCAAAAGCACATCTGCAGCTTCTTTCTTCCCCCAGCGTAACACAGCCCCGCGTTTAATTTTGTCCAATAAACCCCTGACATTCCATGTAATCACCCGCATAGAGTCTTCAGGGCGTCTATGAGTCGATTCAGCCATGGTCCATTAAGATCCACCATACGAGCCCTCCATCCCCTCGCCACCCACCGCACACCACATGGAACATTATTGCGACACACACATGCATACTACTGTCTACCCCAAAAAAGAAACCCATCAACCCCTCAGTCCCACAGCCCCAAACAGTCCCCATCCCCAACTCAGCGGCCACATCCCCGACCGCCCACATCCCGCCTCCCCCCGCCCTATACCTCAATGAACTATGAAGTACCTGTCGCGGCATGGGTGGTCTCGAGACCAAAACATAGGGCCCGGGCCCACCCATGCCAATGGATCCCAACATCCCCAAAAGGAACAGTAAAGTCACCCCCCCTCCCTCAGTGTCCCTCTCTCTAACGGGAGAGTGGTAGCCCCTATCACGTAGTCCCCGAACCCCCACCCCACAACTCTATCCACGATCAGGAGACAGAAGCAGTACTGTCCCAGGGCAGCAACATAGCCAGGTAATCAATGGGTCTCAGGCGACCCGGTGAGCCCAACCAGAATTCACAGCATTAACAGTAGAATAGGGGAGCCGAGGCCCCGGAGCCCTCAGTGATCTGTCCCAGATTGTTCCGAATCCTCGGTTCTACCACTGTTCTGTGTGCCATCGACCGAGGCCGCGCGCCTGCGCGAGTTGGAACGTTTGTTCCGACCATTCTTCGTCGTCCGGTGTCTCTGCGCCCGTGGTGATCCCTCAGGAGAGCCTGGATTGAGCCCTGGTTGAGAATTCGGTCTGAGCCGCACCGTTTCATCTGTCCATTTGAAAAGGTCCTCCGGTGTATCAAAGAACAGTGTCTGTGATTGGAAGATCACCCTCAGGCGCGCCGGGTACAACAGGGAATATTGGAGCTTAAGGCCTCTCAACTTTGCCTTGGCGGCCAAGAAAGAACGACGCTGCTGTTGCACAAGTTTAGTATAATCAGGGAAAATCATGATTTTACTGTTTTCATAAAGGAGGGCTTCCTTGGTTCTAGCTTCCCTCAGTATGGCGTCCCTGTCGTGATAATTCAGCAGTCTAGCGATTACCGCCCTAGGCCGCTCGCCCTCAGGTGGCCTTTGCGTCAAGGCGCGGTGCGCTCTTTCAATAATGAAGCAAGCAGATAGCGTCCCTGGGGGCATCCAGGACTCCAGCCACTGTGTGAGGAATTGTTCCATGTTGCCTTTGTCACAGCGCTCCGGAAAGCCAATAAAGCGGAGGTTATTGCGGCGTGCCCGCCCTTCGGCATCTTCCACCCGGAGCGCTGTGTTTCGTTGCGCAGATTCCATCGCCGCCATTTTCTTTTTAAGGGTATTCACGTCTTCTTCCACCACCGACACCCTGGATTCGGTCTCGGTGATTCGCGCCACGGCATTTCTCAGGTCCTGGCGCAACACAGGGTCACATCCGCGCCAACTGCCCCTATCTTGGCGTCTAGCATGTCCCTTGACTGGGTGATGGCCGCCATAAGGGCTGCATTGTCCGGCCCCCCTCCAGGTGGAGCACCCCCCGACGGTCCAGGGCCCCCACCGGGCCCCGTAAATTTATCGATTGTCACTTGCTTGGTGGGGCCACCGCCTCCTCTGGTCATGACTGCCGAGGTTATAAGGGCCCCAAGATGAAGCTGAATGTGTGGGACTCCGACCGCCCCCGTCGAAGTCTATCCAATACAATGGGGGGGGGGGGGGGGGGAGCAATGTCCTGTCGCTGGCCCCCGGGTGGGCCCTGGAGGGTTCGCTCTGGTATGGCCCAATGTCAAGTTTAGAGCGGGGCAGGCCTCAATGACCGCCAACGAGCAGGGTCTCCCACGGCCAGCAACCCTCCCCTTGAAAGGTGGATAGTCCAAGTGTAACCTGCGCCACAGCGCCGGTGTCTCCTCCGGTCCGGGGGGGTTATGGGGAGGGCCACTACTCACTGTTGCCGCCAGTCGTCCCGCCGGTCATCTGTGTCACGGGCCACCCACCGCCGGGCGGGATCATCAAGGCGTCCGACCCCCTCCGAGTCCGTAGGCTCCTGGTAGACGCGGGGCCGCGAAAATCGAGGTCCCGGCTGCGCCTGGGCCGCCAGGCCGTCTCGGCTGCCTCCGGTCGTCTGCTGCCCCTGTGTCTCCTCTCGATGCAGCTGGGCCCTGGAAGAGGAATCCTGCGCAATCCTTTCGCGTCTTTGGTGCCCCGGATTGCTGAACGTCGCGGCCACCACTAGGCCAGGCGACTCACTGCATGGCTCCCCGGCCGGGGAGCTCCAAAATCGAGGCCCCGGCTGCTCCTCAGCCCTCCAGGCCGCACCTCTCGCCTCGCAGCCCAGTCCGGTTCCGGAGCGCGGGACCACCGCTGAGCACACCGGAGGGTCCCCGGTACTCCTGGCCACAATCGCCCCGCTTTGGTTGTGGGTTTTCGGGGTCAGGGACCAGGATAAGTAGTCGGATTAATGGCGGGCTGGCGGGAGCTCTAGCAAGCTGCGACCGCCATCTCCGCTTGCGTAGCCACGCCCCCTTTCCTTTCTTTTTTGATGTGTAATTATATTTTGCACCCTAACCTTGATTACTGCCTTGAATGCCTCCCATAAGGTGGCCGCCGATGGCACTGAACCTTCATTTTCTTTAAAGTATAGTTCTGGCTCTACACAGATTTCTCTGGCAACTTCCGTATCTCGCAAGGCCCATACGCTCAGTCTCCAGTTCACTCCCTGTTCCCTGTTTCTTCTTCCTACCGTCAACCAGAGTGGCGAATGATCACAAATGCCCCTTCAAAGATATTCCACCTTTTCTATGTTCCGACTTTCCCCGCCAGAGTAAAGAGGTAGTCCAATCTGGAAAACACCCTGTGGGCTCCCGAGAAATAGGAGTAGGCACGCATGCTTGGGTGTTGTTGTCGCCATGGGTCAGTCAGTACAAGGGTGTCCTGAACTTTAGCCAAGTGTGTGGGCCTATATGTCCTGGGTTTTGCCTGCGTGCGATCTAGAGGGGGATCGATCGCATCATTAAAGTCTCCCCCTATAATGTATGTGGCGGGTTCTGAATGCACAAGTATCTCAGCAAGTTTGTCTAATGTGCGCTTTTGTAATCGTGGGGAGTATAAACACTAATAAGCAGGAATTTCTTATGATTCCAAATCCTCTGTACTGCCACAAATGTCCCGCCGGGGTCTGCTCATTGTTTGGTGACACGAAAGGGGGGTGATTCCTTAATTAGAATCGCCACTCCTCTTGAGCCCTTGGTAAAAACCTGCATACGCTAAAGTGGTGTAATGCCCTCTTCCCAAGAAGGAGCAGTGGGAGCCCATCAGGTGTGTCTCCTGTAGGAAGACTATGTCAGATATGAGTCTAACTAGCCCTCTCTTGATTTTATTCCCTAACCCATTGACGTTCCACGTCATTACTGTGTATCGACCCTCAGCCATTGTCGAGATGTTAACAAGTCACCGCAATTCTGGCTCTCTCCATCAATACCTTTGTCGCCTCCCATTCCCGTCCCAATCTCGGTATCCATTCGAAATGGTTCAAAAGAAAACTTCCCCCTTGTATTAAATTTGTCCAGCAACAGTTCTCATTTCTCAATTTAACCCCCGCCCTACACCCTTTCGTTACCCATACCACGCCCCAATTCGTCACCCATACCACACCCCAATTCGTCAACATGACCACTAAAGCAAGGGTAATTCGCCAAGACGTCTGTATCCCTCCCTCCAACCCCACCTCAATCAACTATGTATTTACGTACTATAGGATCACAATAATCGTCCCCCTGTCAGGCCAAAGGTCTACTAAGTCTACAAGGCCCTGGGGATGTCTTACTGTCTGTTTGCGACCGTCCAGCCCCTGCATCTCATTCCTCTTCGCCGTTGTTGGATTGCTGTTGCTACTGGTTACTTGCCGCTACAGGATTTGGTCTGGAGCCTCCAACTGCTGGATGTCCCTAAGGAGTGGATGTTCACTGTCTGCATCCGCCGAGTCTTCTATCTCTGATACTTCCGAAGTAATCAAACTTGATCTTCGAAGGGCCTGAGCAACGTTTCCTCGTGTTATGTCCTCTTCCAAGTCCGATATTTGTGACCTACCCTCCTTGGAACTTGTAGGTCGCAGTGGCGTTCCCGTGGTGGTTCTCCGTACCTTCAGAGCCCGTCTCAGACGTTTCTCTCTGGGTCTCTCCTGACCTGCTCTCAGTCGCTTGTCTGGTTGGAGCATTTCTGTTTGAGTCCTTCTACGCTCCAGCAAGGGTCGTTCTTCGATCCAGGACTATGCTTCTTCTGGGGTCTGAAAGAACTGTCTAGTACCCTAGAAAATAACTTTAAGTTTAGCCGGGAATAGTAACCTGTATTGGATCTCGAGTGTTCTAAGTTTCGCTTTGATTGGATCGAAAGTGCGTCTCTGCTTTTGCTCGTCTCGTGAATAGTCTGGGAATACCATTACTTGTGTATTTGTATATTTAATCTCTCCTTTTTGCCGCAGTTCTCGAAGAATTTGGTCCCGATCTTGAAAGTTTAGGAAACAAGCTATTAAGGCCCTAGGGAGGGCCCCGGTGGAGGGCGAACATTTGGCATCCTGTGCGCCCTCTCTATAATGAAGCATGGCGAGAACTGCGTGTCCGGAAGTGCATCTTTTAAAAATGTCAGAAGGAACTGGCCTGGGTCTGTTCCTTCTGCGCCTTTGGCAAATCCAATAAATCGGAGATTGTTCCCGCGGGCCCTGTTTTCAGTGTCAGCGACTCTCCAGACCTCCTCTTTCATTGAGTCTAAGAGTCCTATCACGTCTTTACGCACATTATGAGCGGTATCTTCTACCTCTGCTATACGGTGTTCAGCTTCAGTGACTCAGAGACTTTTCTCAGGTCGTGACATAGCACTGTTACCGCTGAGCGAACTTCTGCTATCTTCCCCTCATAGCTCTCTCTGAAAGCGTGGATCGCCTGTAGCATGGCTGCATTGTCTGGGAGAGAAGCATTTTCCCCTTCTGCCCCTGTTGTTGTGGAGAGCACTTTGGCAAACCGATCCAGCTTCCCCTGCTTCATTGATTTAGGCTAGTTGTCTTTCCCCATCGTAATCGATTCTTTGCAGGTTTTTAGTTGGCCGCTTCCCCCTCAACTTCTGTTAATATCTGCTATCTGCTGGTAAGTAGGTTTCCGTGCTTCTAAGTTATGCAGGTCTCAGGTGGAATGCACAATGACGTTTCTTTTGAGGCCTTCTAGCCTATCTCACAGGGAGGGTTTGTACAATGAACTGTTTCCTCTTAAGTCAATAGAGGTCCGGACAGGGAGGTCCTTCTTCTGCTGGGAGACGGCTCCCTTCCTCACACTCCATTATTCCACAACGGAAAGTTGCCAAATGTGCCGGGTTGCTGTTAGCAAGCAGTTGGACGCAACTTCTTATGGGTCCTTGCTGCTGAGTCGCTCGGGCTCCCACACCACCCCTGCGCTGTCTCTTTCAAAGTCCTGAGTGGAATCTCGCCTACGGGTCGGGCTCAGCACCAGTAGGTCAAATGTCCCCCAAGCTGCCCGATCGGGTAGGGAACAGTGCTATTTCACACACCGGGCTTACCTCACAGGAAGGGTACAGAGGCCCACATCTCCAGTGAATGCTCCCTTTTCCCACCTCGGGACGCCGAATAATGCACCCGGATATCAATTGGGGGTGGAGGGCTCCAATTCTATGTCTCTCAGGTGCCAATTGTTGATATACTTCTCGCAGCTTCTGACCTCACCGCAGGTCTTGCAGCCTCTGTCTCTCCTGGCTACCGCCCACATAGATGTCCCTCGGGATAGAGCATCAAGGGCTCCCCGGGATCTTCACTTTCTGAGCTGCTCCTCAAGGCTTCTTCTGCGGCAGCGACTGTGTATGCTTAAGTCTGGGGGTGGGGGGGGGGCGCAAGCTCACGATACTCCGCCTCACCCCCAGGCCTCATCCGCCATCTCTGGCTGCTTCTGGTGGCACTCTGTGTCTTCCCGTGCCCACCACACATAGTCAGGAGGTTCTGCCGCATACCAGGAGCACTCCCCCAGCGGGTCACATCTCTCCCCCCATAGCGCTCCAGGGGTGAAGTCCACTCCGACTATCGCGTCGGTGTTGCCGCTCGGCTACAGCTCATTTCTGGCCATCTCATACTCTAGGCAATCCCCCAGCAGTCCGATCCTTTCTCAGCTTCGGTTTACCGCCAGAGATCAGCTGCGTCAGAATGACGCCATCTTGGACTAAGCCGTCCGAGTTCATAGTCTAAAGGGCTTCTCGCCTTTCAAGGTTCTCGGCTGCCTCTCGTCCCGGCCTCAGGGGATGTTCTGGTCGCTGTTTTCAACCTTTTGCTGCGGCGAGGGGCAGGATTATGGACAGGATTAGGTCGGGCCGGTCGAGCTGACGAGGAACACAGCTACCTGGCCACACCCCCTGTGCCATCTACTTTTGAACATTGCGCTGTTGCTGTGTAGTTAGGCACTAATTGCACAATGTAGTTATGTCAGTTGTGCTAACCAGGTGAGTATCTAAAAGGCTATTGTTTTGAATGTATATAGGATCTTTTAACTTTCAAAGTGCTGGAACATGTTGACATTACGTCATGTACGAATCATTATACAGGCACATTTTTTTATCTTATGATTGATATTCCAAAGCTTTAAAACGTATCATATGGAGATCCTTAAACACTGTTAATGCTACCTGTTAAATGTTACCATACCTACTTCTTTTGAACTTCTTTCTTGGTTTCACGTGCTTTATTTATTGGTAAACCTATGTTATATCCTGCAGTATGAATGTGTAGTGGAGAGCTACCAGCAGACAGGTGATGATATAAGTACACACTATTTGAACAGTGGTATGTGGGGAACTTTACTGTATCCGATTAAGGGGTGCAGGGCCATTAGTGGCTTGTACAGGCCTTCTCCTCCAGCATTTCAATGCTTGTATTGCTGCTTCTTCTTGATTATTTTACAACATTCTACTCCCAGTGGGTGCAATCTTCTAATAACATTATAGCACTCCTGTCTTTGAATATACAATTTTAAGGCCTTTTACTGCATTATAGGTCCTTGTTACAGAGTTTAGGTGGTTTGACAAGAGTTATAGCACTCAGTAGTATTAATGTATGTGCTTTAATAAGGAACACATGATGATCAAAGGGTTGTGATCTTGATGGCATCAATATGATAGCCTCCATGCATGCGCCGTTAAACATCACCCATACAAGTCACAGTGTAATAGAAGGAGCTGGAGAGCCAATTACCCTGCCCAAATTGTATTTGTAGTGGACAGTTCATTTTTTAGCAGAAATGTTAGGAACAATATATCAAGTTCAAAGGATAAAGACAAGCCAGTTATCTGGAATTCCATTCCATCGAAGAGCCAACCAATTTCACCTGTTTGGAGCTCTTAATTGATCATCTTGTTTAAAAGTAAGCGATCTACCACACCTAGCAGCTGGTGGCAAGTGATGATTCCTGCTTCTCCCTATGTGCCATTGTTTTCTTCTGCCTTGTCGGATCCCACTAAGCCCAAGAACATCTCTAGACCCTGGCGGAATATCCCTGAGTCCAGTTTATCTCATATACTCTCACAGATTGAGGTGATCACCTTGGAAGGAATGGAGGATGCAATCAACTCCTTAAACTACTCCCTTGCACAAGGCTTTGGTATTTTAACTTCTCCCGAAACCTTTTCCAGTAAGAACCACACCGTCTACTTACTGGTTCACACGCAGTCTTCTGGAAGAAAAACTCTAATTCAAACAATTGGAACGAAATTGGCATAGGAACTATGACATTGAGGACAAGAGGGCTTATAGCAATGCCCTCAACCAGTTCCGTATAAATAGTTTAAAAAGCCAAAGTTGCTTTCTTTCCTTTGCAACTTTCAGCCATTGACGATGCCCTCTGAACAGTTTTTAAAATCATCAAATCTTTTTTGCAACCAGTGGATGGCAAACAAAGTGTCAGTTTCTGGCAGAAGACCGCCCCTTATTTCTCCACTATAGAGTGGAAACAATCTACTCTCAGTTTAGCAAACAGTAGTACCCCTCCCTCCCCACACCGGCCCCTCACCCAACCCCGCAGACAGTATGGTGGCGTGACTTCAGTCATTCAAGCCAATCTCACTAGCGGATTTGGAGCAAATAATCTATCAAATTTAATCTGTTTTGCCGCTAAATCCCTGCCCCACCACCCTCACTTCATGCCTGCTAAGACTGCACTGCCATTAATCCGCAAATCAATGCCCTCTATAATCTGTCGCTAGAATGCAGAATGGTGCCTCTAAATTTAAAAAGCAAACACAACAAGATGATGGACGGAGTGTTGAAACTTTTAAACCACTCACCCCCAGTGAAGAGATCTGGATTTAATCCATCGTTCATTTGCTCACTATGCCACCCCAGTTTGGACCCTGCCATATGTAAATCAGTCTTGACCCTGCTCCTCATGGGAACAGTCAAGTCCGAACTGCCTGGGCCTGTCCTCCTTGGACCGGAAACAACCATCCTGGGACTGGTTTTGTGGTATCAACCATCATCAGCCAGGCTTGCTTGAATCCAGTGGAACAGTCTGGGCATACCCTTGGCCACTTAGGGCAAACACAACAAGATGTTGGACGGAGTGCTGAGACTTTTCAACCACTCACCCCTAGTCAAGAGATCTGAGTTTAATCTATTGTTCTTTTGCTCAATATGCCACCTCAGATTGGGCCGTGCCATATGCAAATCAGTCTTGACCCTGCTCCTCATGGGAACAGTCCTGCCCGAACTGCCAGGCCAGGCCCTCCCTGTACCGCAAACAAGCATCATGGGACCTATTTCAGGGATAACCCCTCACCAGCCAGGCTAGCTTGAATCTATTGGCACAGCTATCAAGAAACCCACGTCTGTGCATACCGTTGGCCACTTAGGGAGAAAATAGGAAAAACACAACAACATGGAATGGCATGGTAAGCTAAACAAAACAAATGATAGATTTAGGCCCAGATCTCTGCATTGGGCGGGGAAATATTTGACATTGTTCAGCATCATCTACTCTCCTGCAAGTGCTCTCCGTTCTTCTGTTCTCAACCTCCTGTGTATCCCCAGATATCGCAGAGCCGGAGCAGGGGGGCAGATCTTTCTCTGTTCTGGCGTCAGCTCTCTCTGGAATGCCCTCCCACTCTCCCTCCATTTCATACCTTTGAAAGACTGTATGAGGCACAGTTGAAAACAGCTCCTTTTGGTGAGCTGTAATCCCTCCACTCCTACCTGTCTCACGCTAGCGCCATGACACTTCGGAAGCAACGGTTGCGATCCATAAATATCTCTTCATTTATTCATGTATCTGCTGTTATACAGTGCACCGTTGCTTTGTACTTAGGCACACACTACATGGTGTATACTATTTGTTGAAATCTGTTTTGTTTAACCCCTTTAGTGCCCATGACGGCTCCACGCCGTCATGAGTCACGGTAGGCGGATGCTCATGACGGCGTGGAGCCGTCATGCCGCTGCCGCTCCTCACACGCGGCACTAATTCTCCGCCTGTGCGGGCGAATGAATTAGTGGGCGGGGTTTTGACAGCACCACGCCGTCATGAGCACACGCCGCCCGTGAGGCATGACGGCGTGGAACCGTCACGAGCACTGAAGCCCCACCCCCACGGCGGAATTCGCGACGCAGGGAAGGGTTTAATGATCTTTCAGAACCCTCCATAGTGGAGTGTGGGGGGGTTTCAAAAACTTCCTCCAAAGGGTGCTAGTATCTTTAGTGGACTCAGTCAAGGAATGTACTGTAGTTCCAGTCGAATGGAATAGAATAGTTAGTTTGAATTAGCCCTCGTTACATTAAAAACGTTGTTTGCTGACAGTTAAATGTGTCTTTTTTTTTTTTGGAGCTTTTTTATGATCCTGATGCTTGGCCTTGATCTTCTGAACCACTTGACACCTTCAGCGCGGCGCGAATTTTCGCGCTGTGCTGAAGGTTCGAAAAACGGGCGTGGTCGTGACGGAACGGTTCCGTCATCAGCAGAGCCCAACCGACGCTGATGACGGAACCTTTCCGTCATAAGCGTCGAAGGGGTTAATCTTGCCTAGAAGAGCAACTGGTGTATTTCGGTTGATTAAAAGGCCTGTCTATGAGGAATTCCTGATTCTCTTCTGAGTCTGTTTCCTCCACCCTTTGAGTGGTGTCATGTATCAAGGGATTTCTTCAGGATGTTCTGACATTTGCAAAGGGGCAAGACCACTGACTGAGGCTTGAGGGATTCTGCGCTAGAGTCTTTCACCTCTACTGAGCATTCAGAGATATCAGGATAAAACATAAAAGGGCAAAACTGAATGCACTATTTTTGGCAGATGTCACCCCACCCCTCCTTTTTCAGTGCTCCAACTCTTTGACCAGATAATTTCATGGAACCAACTATGCTGGTCAGGGTGAAGATATCATCAGCAATTACTCTTACCTTAACTTGAGCTCTGATTGTAGAAAAGGTAAAACTAAGAGCTGCTATCATTCATAGACAAGTTTATCTTTGCTTTGTTGTTCAAACTAATTATGGATTGAAAGAGCTCTCTCCTTTAACATTTCTCTCCATCTTCCCTTTCCCTGTTTCCCCTTAAATTTCAACTTCATTACTGTTACCTCTGCCAACTTTCTTTTATGCTTCTTCAGTCTGATTTCTCTATTCTCCCTTGGACCCCTGCTTGTGCTTTTTAATCTCCCTATTTTTCTTTTTTTATTTCTGAGACTTCAGCTGCTCTGCTATGCTCGAAGTTGCTTGTTCTTTGTTCAGAGATGTTCAGTCTCAGCATCTGCTACTGAGTAAACTGTACATAGGCCTAGTCTGTGGTACAGCTGCTCTGTATGAAAATGAAAATATATAACAAAATCGAGAAAGTCTATGGTATTTCGTTGACGCGTTCCTACACTTTGGTCAGTGGCACTTGATCAGGTACAGCATCAGGCACTGTGTGTAACCTTTATCAGAATCCTACTCTCTCCGTGTAGCAGAGACTGATGCCATCATATCATGTGCTGAAAGTACAGACAAAGTACATTGCCATCCATTGGACTGAGATTCCGAATAACACTCCTAACTCATGCACTGGTAGTGTGTATTGCTGCCCTGTGGCCAAAAAACGTGTATGCTGGAGTTGCTACAACCTCTGGTTTGCATCTTGATAGGACTATCAGAAAGCTCACCGTCCAGCTACCTAGTAGTTGATGGTTGGAGGCTCTACATGGTGAACTGTTCATTGGCAAAGTTTGTTGATTGTTACTGTATTGTAAATTCATGTTCTTTCTATTTCACTTTTTAAGCCACCTTTTTTGTATTGTATCTTTACTTTGTAGGCCAAGCCTCTGCAGAGTTTGTCCTTGGCCTTTAGACACTGTCAAGAAGGTCACAAGGTACAGTTTGAAATAGCTAACTTTTACGTGTGCCCCTCCCGCTACTCTTTCCTATGAGTGGCCAGACATGGTGTAGTTGCTTCGGTGTTAATGTGTTCCCAGGGATGTATTCTTTGCGCTGCATACTGTACAGGTCACCTTGGGCTCTGACCCCTTTTCCGCTTCACTTTGGCTACCAGGATGGCTCAGACATGAAACGTGCTTTCTGCTCTCCGAGATGTTCTTGCTGAGCCCACTGCAGTGCTTTCTGTCTTGTTTATTCAAAGCATACTCTGTTCCCAGTAAATAGCCCTTTATTATGAACATGTGGTGTCCAGGGCCTTATCTGTTTTTCATTCGCAAGACATTGAGCTGCATCAAACTTTAAACTTGTTTAGTGCAAGTTTTATTATGGAAGCTTAGTACTTTTATACATAGTCTTTATTTAGCGCTAGCCTGAAATAGCAGAACAAAGTACACAATTTGCAACCAAATTCCTGGAACTCGAGCTGCGACTCTCTTAAAAGGACTGTGCTAGCCTAAAAAAAATCTAAAGTAAAGTTGTATTTCCATAGTCCCGGAAAGAAGGAGACCTCTTGTAGTATTTTTTTTATGTATGAGCGTCTGTGCAGCACACAGTTTACCATTAGTAGGGCCTTGTAGCGCTGTTTGGAGGTATCTCAATGCCAGTTTCAGGCTTCCTTTTGCAGACCTGAGTCAGTCATCCTGTTTTTGGTATTGTGCTGTAATTTCTCACTTGTTGGGTTCAGTATCTTGTTCAATGTGGTTGTGTGACTTTGGTGTTGGAGAGTTCTTTTGGAGTACCTCTACTAATTGCTCACAGGCGTCTCTTAACACCATAACACACCCTTTGCCCAGTATACATACATACATACATGTTCAAATTAAAACACTTGGACTAAATTGAAACCTCTAGTAATCCCAATATTTCACTTGTTTGTCTGTTGTAGAGTACTGAGTCAGTAATTCAAATTGTGCAGCCCATTTCACAACTAACTTCCTCTTTGCAACCCCCTTTTTATATGTGTAATATAAATCAGTCCATGTGCAGTTTAGATGCCAGAAGCTTTAGTTTAATTTGGTAAGTGGGTCTCGTTCTTCTGTGCGAACTTCATAATCGGGTTTGCTCAATCCATGTGGTTTTGATACATTTAGGTAGGGCTCTTCAAAATCACAATTTATTCAGTGGTAGTTTAAGGTTTTTGGGGCCACGGGCAAAGCATATTATTTTTTGGCCTCCTGTTCTGAATAAAGTATTAGACATTTTCTACTTATTATTGTCAAAACCCGCGTCCTTCCTAACCGCTGGTTACTAGGGCTGTTCTGTGAGCGTTGAGTGTTAAATTCCAACCACATCTGCTTGTAAAGTTACCAATCCCATCTTTCCTCAATACTTATAGGTGTGCCTATGCCTCTTGTTGAACAAAACACTAGATTTAGAATAAAACTAAATGCTGTGCACTATAAATGTTGCATTGCAGAATAAACTAGTATGAACAAGGTGTGATTGTTAGAGATGTGATGCAGAATAGTTCTAATGATGCTTGTTGGAAACACAGTGCGGCCTTCAGTGTCAGTTGTCCTTCACAAAACACCTAGTACGTTTGAACGAATTATGTAATGCACTCGTACTCTGAAACTTTTTTAGGTACTTTCCCATAATTATTTCTTCCCATGCTCCTAATAGTGCCATTGCTAGTGCTTAAAGGTACCATTTCTCTGTGCTTTTCCCTGGTCTCTGCAGGTCTAGAACTGCTTTGTCAATAGACTGCAATGCCCCACTGTTCCATTTCAGTAGAAGTCGAAAGGCTGTCCTATGTAGAGGAACGAATCACAGCCACTTTTTTACCCATGTTTTTATCATCACAAGTATGAACTTTTTATAATGCTGTTTACTTAGATTGCTCGAATTACAGGCCAATATCCCTGCCAAATACCGATCTGTAATCAGGTTAGACAATTTAATTTCCAACCTGATTTATCCTTCACAATGAGCTTTTGTGCCAGGAAGGCTACTCTGACATCAGAATCCTTATAGATCTTTTGGATGGTAAATGATCAGTTGAGACACCGTTGGCTTAAGTTCATTTTGATGGCAAAAAAAGCTTTTGAAAGAGTAAGTTGGCTATTTCTAAGATGCAAAGTTTATTTTGAAGAGATTAAAAATGTGCTACATTATGACCAAAAATAAGGAATTTATTGAGCTCTCTGAGAGGTCATTGGGATGTAAATCGCATGTAAATTGCAAACACTGTTTAGTTGGAAGAGAACGATAAGAAACTCCTTGGCCTCATTTGTTTTCTTATTTATTTATTTACTTGTTCACTTTCATGCTGCGGGGACATGGCCGAGAGGCGCTGGAGCACTTAACATTGTTAGGGCGGAGTTGAGAAAGGAAAATAAAGCATGAATGCAATACACAAAAAATTGTGTAACAAAGACTGATGCAATTACTGATACTGAGGAAATCTACACATGGCAAATGTACACAATAAAAGGAGCAGGTATCTGCCTTGTCGGTTTATGCAGGATAACCTGCAAAGTGAACACATAACACCTGGTAATACGTAGTGGGACAAAGTAGACATCATCAATAAGTGGAGATTATGTAAAAGTGTGTTCAAGAGCAACAGACTAAAGAGATGAGGAAGGCCAGGTGGGATGGGGGCACCGTAAGTAAATAGTGGGAAATAGTGTGATCTAAACTTAAGAAAGGGTCAGAGTAGATGGTAGAAAACAGAGAGGTGTCTTTGGAAAAGAAGCTTGAACTCCTTCTTGAACGTTCCCAGAGATATAGATGTGTGTGTGGACCTGTAGTGAGTGAGTGCTGCATTGTGGATGGGCCATCATGTGCTCTCTTTGAAATCCAGAGGCTCTAAGAGAAGCCATTCCGCACTGCAGAGCGACCGCTAGCCAACCAACAGTTTTTTTCTTGTTGGTCAAGGAGTAGCTGAGTGCAGAGCCTTCTGGGTGATACAGGCTGCTTTGTCAAGAGATCCAGCTTCTAGGGGGAGCCCCGAAGTGTTAGTAGTCTATGTGAGTAACAAAATGAGATACTATTTTTTATTATTTTTTATTTAGAGTAGCAGTAGGGTATCAGAGCGCTTTACATGAGCACCAGTTTCCTTAGAGACAGACACATTCATGTTGAGGGGCACAGGGAGATTAAGTGATTTGCCCCGAATCACAGGATGTTGAGCGTGGTTGCCGAGACTCGAACCCGGTTTCCGAGGTCGACCGCTCTAGCCTACATCCTCTCCCCTATTTATTCATTACAAGGAAGCCTCCTGTTACGGTAAGAATGTCACGCAGCGTTAAAATGCTTTTGGGTACAAGTGCATTGAAGCTGACAAATCAGTATACCAATTTTAAACGTGAACTTAAAAACATTCCTGTCTCCTCCCTGATGACTATGCAGTTAGTGAAGTAAGAGGCAAGTTAGTTCTTCTGTGTGCCCTAAATGTGCGTTTGATTCTTATTAGGCTGGAGCAACATTATAGGCTATTAAATCAAACACAAGAACAGAACACATGACGAACACATGTATTTGAAGGTGCTATCATATGTAATAATGAACGAAAAGGAGATTCGGTGAAATAAAGTAATTTCCTAGGATCACACAATTTGGTCAAGCAGGAAAGCTGGGATTGAATCCATATTTTCCGCTTCCACCTTGCAATTCACCCACTAGATGTGAGCATTTCTATCCGAGATCAAAAGATGATGTTTTATCCACAATTCTTGGAGGATGAGTTTAGACCCTAGGTGACTTCTAGAATACACATTCTATTTTTGGCAGTTTTACTTGGCATTGTGAGAGTTGCCCCTATTCGCAGGATGTTAAGCGAAGCCGAGGCAGAGATTCGAACCTGGTTCTCCATGACACATGGTCGGCAGTTGTAGGCACGTCCAAGCACGCCTTGTTTTGGGCTTGTGGTTCTAAGAGGATCTCGAGCTGAGCCACAACCACACTTCTAGCTCGAGCCTAGTTCAAGGTTTTAAGTGGCTTGCCCACCTCTAGCGACATAATATTACTGTTAGAAAAAAACACTAAATAGCAAAAAAGTGGATATAACCAGTGAAATGAGCAGTAAAAGTAATTAAATGTCATCACGAGAAATTATGAACTATTGTGCTTTTTACCCTATACACCGACAAACGCACCACATTTCCCACCCAAGCTGCAACCCACAAGCACCAGACAAAAGAAAAGCACGGAAAAAACCTAGAGATTTTAAAAAGACACTGGCCGGTTGTGTAAATCGGACGTCTGGGTAGTAGAACGTCGCGTCTACGTGGTAAGAACAGTGTTGTCAGCTGTAATCAGCCTGTTACCCCCGCTCTGGTTAGTTCCTACGTTATTTTTGGTACTTTCATCATGATCTGCATATCGTCGTCCGTGTCAGGCTGAGGGACTGTAGGCCTTTTAAATACGCCGGAGCTCGTCCCGGATTAGTCTGTTCTAAAGAACATTTCGTGTCTGAAATGGTGCCGTGCACGACTTCGTGTAGAGTTGGTGCACTGCAGGGATTGTGGCTCACTGGTTAGAGGAGGCAGACCTGGAAGCAGAGGTCAGCCCAGGACCTGGGTTCAATTCCCGTCTCGGCGGGGTCTTGAGTCCTAAAATGTCCATGGACTCGACAATTCTCGCTCCGGTGCCTACTCGATTCACGGGTTCACACTCTGCGACTCTGGGCAATAGCTTGCTTAATCTCCACAACGGCCCCTCGCGGTGGGATGCCTGGCTTTCACCTTGCGGATACCCTGCCGGGGTTATCTCACGGGGGAATACCAGGACGGGTTCCCTAAGCAAGCGCTTAGAAACCGCTTGGTGATTTGCGCTATATAAATTCCTGTACATTTACATTTACATTTACATTTACATTGTTTTTATGTTTTATTTTGTTTTCCATTACGCATGTGATCAGATTTCAAGCTTCAAACAAAACGGATGGGTGTAAAAACAGTGCGTATCGTGCAAAAATCAATATAAGTAAACCGGGTGTAAAAACAGTGCGTATCGTGCAAAAATCAATATAAGTAAACCAGGTGTAGAAACAGTTGGTGGACTATATTTTTAAAAAATAAAAGTTCTGTTTTGAGCAAGGACATTTTACATTACCTGATGTTGTTCTTTCTTTTTTCAGTGCGCGACACATTTCATTTTTCATTACTGTTGTCGCCAGTCAGGGCTTCTATTATTTAAGCGGACTATTGAAAAATTGATCGCAAATTGGTACCAGTGAGACGTTGCGTGGGCTGTAGTGTTGAGTGATGGCACCCGGCGCGCAGTTCAGTGCTTTGCTTTCCTGCCATGTGGGCGCCATTTTATCACCGGCACCGCAAGAAAATCATAGCAACGAAGTCCCTCACTCGCCCCCTAACCTTCCCGACGGGGCGATGCATGCTTGGCTCTCGGAAATGCGGATCAATTATTCACATTTCGTTGTACTAGCGTGTGCACACGCTGATCAGCGCGCGCGCCGCGGGAGTTACCTTTTTTCCACCAGGCCAGAGATTCGCTTTTAATTATGTAGTGTGCTCTTCATTCCGCGGGGCCAGCTCAGTTCAGATTTAACTTCTTGGTTGTTTAGGAAATGCAGAGCTGGCGCTGGCATTGCCTCTGAGTGCGAGGCTCAAGCAAGGTGTAGAAGGATGCAAGGGACTATTTGCCAATGGAAAAAGTGTGCATTAACTGACGTGCTTGTAGTGTTACCCCCTCAGTTGAGTTTGTACAGTCAGTTACTTTTACGAGCCCCACTAATTGTCCCTATCTCACCACTGTGGAATTCCGTCGGCTGTAAGGCCGCAGCACTTTTTTGGCATTCTGTGCACAATGCTCAACTAACACCACACTTCTCCAGCACCCTCTGGTGCTCTCCCTTCTTCCAGGAGGTGATGCTCTGGCTGTGTCTGCGTAAAGCAGCAGCAGAAGCTTCTGACTGGAGTCGTCCGTGTGGGTTCTGGCGTTGTCGCAGGTCTCCAGCTGGTCACAAGCTTACTTTGGGTGAGTTAAGGTGGTGGATCACATGGTCACTGGTCGCCTCAACACATTATAATAGTCTTATGGTAGCACTACCCTGCCTCGGCTTATGCTGCTGGGTTAGCGGCATGGTCCGCTCTGCTACATCTCAAAGTCACAGCGGCCCAGCCCGTTCGGGCAGAGCTTTGCGATGTCGAAGCGGCACAGCCCTTTTGGTTACAGTATCGCATCAGCACAGTCCTTTCGCGTTCGCAAATTCATGTTGTTGCAGCAGCACAGTCCACTTGTGCAAAATTTTTGAACTGGGCCGGACTGGGATCGCAAACCAGCCCTGGCAATTATGTCCAACCATCCTGTGGGGGCAGGGGAGGCTGGCGGGAACACTGCTACTGCGCTTTAGTTACAAGGGGCCGACTTTGCAGCACTGCTGCAAAACCGGCCCCTCCGGGGAAACGCCTGGTGCCCGCAATGGCCAGTCCGGCCCTGTTTCTAAATGTGGCAGTGGCACAGTCTGCTCGGGCACAACTTCACAATGTTGCCTCAGTGTCGTCTACTCATTAGGAAAGACTGTCTTCCGGTCCCTGGAGCACACAGATCGTTGTTTTCCATCCTCCTTGATAGGTGGACCCTCAAGCTGTGGGGTCTGTTGCTTCGGGCTCGCCCTGGCCAGTCACACCCCTACTAAGGTTGACATGCTCTTCCCCTTTGTGCAGGTTTGGCCTCCAGTGCTTTAATACAGAGGGACAGCTTCTTCTTTTGATATCAGTCCAAAGGATGTCTCCTCACCAGTTACGCTGACCGTTTAGCAGACACCTGCTCTTGTTGCACAGCAGTCCTCTTATGTACTCTGCAGTGCACTCTGTTCTTTAGACAAATGGAATTTGGGTCATTGGCTCCCATTTCATACAGTAAAAGTAGACAGAGAATGTGGATTCTCTCTCTGCATTTAAAGAACTGCTTTGGGGTTGTGAATCTTTCAAGTGTTCTCTTCAAGCTGTAATCAAGACACAGCCGGTGTATAGAGTGATACTCCTGACAGCAAGGTCGTCTCAACCAGCTGTAGCCACAAGGGAGCCACCAACAATCACATTGAACAGCGAAAAGGAAACAGACAAAAGACTGGCCTCACCTAAAAGATTCACACTCTCAATAAAAGAGAATGCAGTCCCACACTTTATCCCCACTTTCTATCAAATGGCAGTGTTCAGGAAAACTAATCATTAGGTTCTCGCAGCAAATTGAATATCTAAAAAGAGCCCTCTTTCCTCACTCAGTCTAGGTCTCTTCCATGCACTTGAGGAATGTTAGCAATACATTGCCTCTGTCTGGAAAAACAACCTCATTTCTTTCTTGTGCACATGACTAGACCAGTGGCTACAAATATGGAACCAGCAGGCCCCACTATGGCTGCTCAATCATACACACAATGTATATACCACCCAGGGTACACGGACACACACTTGGAATGTTAGCTCTAAGATCTGGGGAGCGCATAGAAGCAGAACTTTACACGAGTGAGCCAGTAGTCCTCTGCTTCAGTGACACAGATAAAAAGGTCCTTCATAACTAAACCCATTATATGGACGGTAATTCACTGTTACTCAAATCAGGACACACATGGTGCACCCCTCAGGTCACAAGTGAGGTCCTGGACCTCACTCATTTCAAGGGGCAGGCCACGTTCTTTGCACACATGCTAAGAGGCTGAGGCCAATCAAAAGCCAAGGTAACAGATGCTCGCAGTTGGGCGCTCAGGGCAGGGGAACACAGCTTGCAAGCAAGGGACACTCATGTCCCAACACATAACAGAGGCTTCTGGGAGGGGTCTTCCACAATGAAGTTAAGTCTGTTTCCCAGCACCTTTACCAGTGTCCGTCTCAATGCTTCAGATGCCAATTTCAGCTATTGTGCAAATTATGTGAGTCTTCAAGAGTCTTGTCTGCCCAAGTAGGAATGTTTCAAAATCCACTCCTCACTAGACCTGAAACATTTGGCGCTTTTACGCTGCCTTTTCAGCTATGATACTGATGCCTTATGTGTGTCAGGACCTCAAAAGAAAGATGATTATAGCAAAGTGGACACCATACTCCCAGAGACGTATTCAGATAGAGGACTCATAGCTGATTTGCTTCAGGTAATCAGGCTTGAAATATCTCCAGAAAGTGACGTCTTAGATCCGGGTGGTCCCACCTACTTATTGGATCACCCCACTCTTGGAGAGTGCAAACTTAAACAGAACACCATACCGTCTTTACCTCAAGACAGGTAGTGCCTTAGTACTGGTGGACGTAAGGTTTTGCATGAGGTAGCTTGTTGCTGAGAGCCACTATTGCCTTAGTAGAAGATGGCAGCTCCGACAATCCTTTTTGCCCAAACTCATGAGCATATCTTCCTCTGGCCTCTTAATAATGGCATGAATGCTTCCAAATAGTTCATACAGACAGTCCCTTACTTATTTATTTAGGTTCCTTTTACATGGCTGCTGGTGTCGCAGAGACAGTCCCTGACTTGTTTTATTTAGTTTCCTTATACATGGCTGTTGAGGTCGTACCCCACAAATGGGTAAGTATAACAGGACTCTCTCATGATATACAATCACAGTTGCTCCTTACTCCATATGATGGCCAATACCCTTCTGGGCGTAAGGTAGATAACTCCCTGGAAAGGTTTAAACTAGCAGTGCTAATGCCAGAGGCTAAAGTTTGACTTTTAATGCAAGCCCTCCCAAGCTATTTAGCTTGGTCGGAATCTCGTTTCGCTGCCTTTCAGAGCTCTCCCTAGTGAGAGCACTAGGGCTGCGAGCCAGTTTGGACCGAACACTCATCTTTGCTGTTTTATTACGCTGTTGTCAAATCGTTTTTAAGGACTTTTAACCTGTGTAACTATTTTTATGTTGGGGGCTCTAAACTACTCAGTTAAAAGGGGAATTTTATGAGGCACACTGACACCCCTCCACACGCTACTGCATCTTGCTCCCTGCCTCGCCCAGCCGTTTAGTGAGCCGGCTGTAAGCGACGGTGGGCGCCATCTTTGGTGTGGCTGGGGCTGCGCTCTAGTCGCGCCGGCCTCCCGCCCTCCTCACACCCTATATAACTGTCATTATGACCAGACGGCGCAGCGGGCTGGCGCAGCGGGCGCGCCGGATGCGCGCCCAAGCCAAGCCCGTCTGCGCCCGTCCGCGACCGGACACGGCCCAGGGCCACGGCCCTTCAGTGTGTTATTCTCCCCTACAACTTAGACAGCTTAACCCTGGTTATTCTTGTCAACAGTGTATTATTCTGCCTCTTTCTACTGCTGTGGGTATTATCCCTTTCCCCTGTCCTGGGTGCCAATACCAACTTCCGCCTCCATGTTTGCCAGATTCGTCAGTTTCCGACGCACCCACTAATATATGCTCTATCACTTACTTTCATGGCTGCCGAGCAGCGCTTATTAACACGCGATCCCTTCCCTGCCACAGCTTATATATTAATGAGTTTATCATTGCCCACGATCTTGACTTCCTTTTTGCCACTGAAACCTGGGGAGATGCGGGCTCAAGACCGGATTTTTGCCAGGCAACCCCTGAGGGTTACAGTGTTGCGAGACATGATAGATACTTAGGAAGAGGTGGAGGACTCGCTATTATTTATAAGAATCATTACCGCACTACGCTTGATCCTATTCAATCCTCTAACTATGAAGCAGCCACCTTTGCTATCAACATCAATTGTAAACAAACCCTTAAAGGCCTTTTGTTATATCGACCTCCTGGACCTCAGAACTCCTTTCTTGCTTCGCTCTCTGAGCTAAATCACCATATTATATGCTCGACGGAGTACATGATATTGGGAGATTTTAACTTCCCATTGGAAGAACAGGGCAACCACGATACCATTCAACTCACTGCTGATTTCCTAACCCTAGGACTTCAACAATTGGTAAAGGGAATTACTCACCAGGCGGGACACACATTAGATGGTTTGTTTTCTAACAACCCATTCATCTCTGTATTAGATATCCTGCCCCTTACGTGGACTGATCATAGGGCCATTATCTTTGGTATACATACCCGGCCGGCTAACCTTCCCCCCGCCAGGCCACCTATTAGGGTAGGAACTCGTGCCTGGAAAAATGCTGATATCCCTCAGATGGCAGATATCTTGACACTATCCTCCCCTATAAGAGGACCCAACCCTGTCCCCTCAGCCTCCGATTTTCAAGATTGGATCAGGAATGCTGCTGATCAGGTAGCCCCGGAGAAGTCTGTACGACCTAATAGAAGATCTCCGTCGGCGGTGTGGTACACAGAAGAGCTTAGGCTTCACCGACAACACTGTAGGAACCTAGAAAGGCGCTGGAGGAAGTCCTACTGCCCCATAGCTAAGCAATCCTACAAAGATGCCTTGATAATATATAAAAAGGCTATCACTGTTAGAAAAACAACCTTTTTCTCGACCCAAATAGATAATGCCAGGAACTCTGCCAGAGAACTGTTTTCAGTGGTCACCTCTTTGTCCACTCCTTCCTCTGGTTCTGGAGCTGAACCTTTCCAGTCTTTCTGCAATGCCTTGTCCACCTTTTTTATCACTAAGGTGGCAGATATTTACGCATCTTTTGCTGGTGATGTAGAGACAAAATCTAGAGTCAGCAGTAAGGAAGATCTTGTCACTGATCATGATCCCTTCTCCTCGTTTGTCCCCACCACACAAGACCAAATCAGCAGACTCATCGCCACAACTAAGTCTGGCTCCCCTTTGGACCCTTGTCCCCCCTCAGTGATGGCCAATTTAAGTGAGGTGATTTCTCGCCCACTTATGGAAATTTGTAACACCGCATTTCAAACTGGCCACTATCCTGCCCCGTGGAAGAAGGCAGTGATTAAACCTCTTTTAAAAAAACCTACCCTGGATCCCACTGCTCTGGCCAGTTATAGACCCATTGCGTGTCTCCCCTTTCCTGCCAAAATATGCGAAGCACTGATGAATAAACAACTCTCAGAGTTCGTCGATACTTACCAACTTCTAGACGAAACACAGTTTGGCTTCAGGAAAGGGCATGGAACTGAGACCGCTTTAATTAAAGCCTCAGATGAGATCAGAGCTATTATGGACCAGGGAGGTGCGGCCGTTCTGATCCTTCTGGACCTGTCCGCAGCATTTGACACGGTCGACCATGCTATTTTGGTCGACCGTGTCACAGTTTTGGGGATAAACGGTACGGCCAGAGATCTCATTTCATCCTTCCTGGCCGACCGTACCCAGACAGTCAAGTTGGGTAATTTCTACTCTCCCGTCTCTGCACTACCTTGTGGAGTTCCACAGGGCTCCTCGCTAAGTCCTACGTTATTTAACATCTACGTAGCGGACTTAGCGAGGGTAATAAAGGCACATGGGGTGCGATTGACATCTTATGCAGATGACACCCAACTGGTGCTGGCGATCCACAAGGACGGCCTAGTGGTGGCAGCCAATTTCCAAAGGGCCATGCTCGCTGTTAGTACTTGGATGTCTTCCAACTGTCTGAGGCTTAACTCGGATAAAACCGAGGTTATGAGCTTTGGCAAACTCTCCCCAGAATGGTCCTCCATTTGGTGGCCCAACCAGTTGGGCTCTCCACCTGTCCCAGTTGAAAAGGTGAGAAACCTGGGAGTTATTTTCGACAGCAAGTTGACTTTCAACCTTCACGTCAACAAGGTTGTGTCATCCGCTTTCTTTATTTTAAAGAAAATTAAGAAATTGCTGCCTTATCTCCCTACCTCAGCTGGGAAGACCCTAGTCACCACCCTAGTGTTTTCCAAAATTGATTACGGAAATGCCTTATTTCTTAACTCTCAGAAACTTGTTTTGTCTAAACTGCAGTCCATACAGAACGCGGCTGCTAGAATTCTTTTAGACATTCCTCGCCGCCAGCCTACTACTCTCGCCATTCGCCAGCTCCATTGGCTTAGAGTAGAGGGTCGAATTAAATTCAAGGCCCTCTGCATTGCTTATAAGGCAGTGCATGGCGTCGGACCCAAGTTTCTGACTGATGCATTTCAGCTATACACCCCTAAAAGACTGCTGAGATCCGCCAACACCTGCCTCCTATCGGTACCCCGCACAAGAACAGCAACTTGGGGAGACAGACGTTTTCTGGCTGCTACGCCAAAGCTTTGGAACCTTCTGCCACTTACTATCAAAAACGCCCCCAATTTGATGAGTTTCCGCAGGCTCTTAAAGACATGGTTGTTTAACCAGTGAATTTTTGTTGTTTCGGTCCTGCTAGCCCCCACATGCGCCGAGACACCTTCGGGTATTTGTATGCGCAATAAAAATCTCATAAATAAATAAATAAATAAAGAATCTTTCACCAACAGAATCACAAACTGGGTGGGCATAGCCACCAATCTAGCAGAGAGCAGCAGCAGTAATGGCCTTATCTATAGTTGTTTCACCTACACAAAGGAAGGGGAACAGGTAGAGGTAGACCGACTCAGTCTAAGAGTACTCCAAAACCTCCATGAGTAAAAAAAAGGTTTGCACACAGCCTGGTAGTCTTGTGTTAGCTTTTAATCAGAAGTGGCGGGGAGTACCTTTGAACTGTGGATACTGCAGATTTTGGCTTCAGGCTGTCCCTCCTTGTAAGATGTATTCACCTCTTCAGGACACCTACAGCCCAATCCCATCTCCCAAGACAGACTTCTTGATGTACAAGATGCCTTGCTGTTGGCTATGGGCCCATTATTTTGGCTTATAATTAAGGTTGGGAAGTTATTTCATTTACTTTTTGGGGACCAGTATAAGAGAAGGGCTCCACCAAATTCTGGACTTGATATTTCTCACCAAAGTTCCCAAGCAGGAAGACTTCAGTATGTGGACCGTGCAACGGGTATTATGAACCACTACAGTCGCAGGGCTGGTTGCCTCGTCCTTCAATATACTAATTCCGATGTTGTAGCAGCTCAACAAACGAATATTTGAGATTTATTGTGGGAGATCAACACTTCTAGTTTTCAGTGCTTTAGTTTTTGTTGGCTACTGCCCATTATATTTTCACACTGATCATAGCAGTGGTGATACTGGCCCACCTGCCCCGTGAGAGGCTTTAGGAGTACCCCTATCTGGGGAACTGCAGAGTCTCTACTCTTTGTAACATTGGCAGATAGGAAATGTCCTCTCTTTTTTCTCACTGCAATTTGCTCTGGTCCTTGGGAGGTGCCCTATGCCTGCAATGGACTTTGGAGTGAGTGAGTGGATGTGTCAGTGGTATATTGGTGAATAACTGGGTATGTGAAAGGCAGAATAGGTGAGGTATATGAGTGGGTGTATGAGTGAGTGAGTGAATGTGAGAGTGGCTGTATGGGTGAGTGTGTGCTTGTGTCAGTGACTGATAGGTGAGTGAGTACATGTTAGTATATGTATGAGTAAGTAAGTGGGTGTGTAACTGTATGGGTGAGTAACTGGCTGTGTGATTGTATGGGTGAGTGAGTAGGTATGTGAGGAGCTCTATGGGTGACTGACTCAGTGTGTGAGTGATTGTATGGTTGTATGAGTGGATGTTGGTGGCTGTATTAGTGAGTGAGTGGGCATATGCGTAAATAAGGATGAGTGGCTGTATTTGTGTGTAGCTCTATACATCATTGAGTGGGTGTGTAAGTACTGGTATGGGTCTATGAATGGGTTTGTGAATGGTTGTGTGGGAGTGGGTGTATAAATGTATCTATGGGGTGTGAATTGGTGTATGTTTTTTTTTAATGATGTCATCAATGATTGAGATGTTATGAGTGATGTCACTGACCATGTCATGAGTGATGTAATATGTGAGGTCATAAGCAGTGCATTGCGGGGGCATGAGTCTCAGTTAGAACAGCTAACTATAACTGTTTAATTTAATTGGTTCTGTACGAGTGAAGTCTGAGCCTAAATATAATGTCCCTGGAACCTTTGTTTTTTAAGTAGATTTCTAAGATTTTTTTAAAATTCTATTTCCGAACTATAACCTCCTTGTAACCTTTGGCTTTTTCAGTGGATTTCTAAGGATTTTTGAAACGTGAAGTAAGATCCCATCGCAATGTACAGTGGGGGTGAGGTTGAACGCAGGGCCTGGCATTGTGCTGCCCCCACCCAAGCTTGCTGCTCCTACCCCCATCCTTTGTCCATGACCCTGCTCCCTCATTACAGCTGTGTGTGGCCATTGTTTTGCCACAGCCTGTCCTGCCTGACATAAACAGTTAGCTTGCTGCCCTATCCACCTCCTCCTTACCCTTTGTTGCCTGAGTCCATGCACCAGCCCTTCCCTCCTGCCCTGCATGGTCCGATGTTCTGCCATTGCCTTCCATTTAGCTCTATGTCCTGCCCATTCCTCCTGCCCTCTGTTCCCCAATTCTCTGCAGCATCATTGTCCTCCTGCTAAGCCTCTGTGCTTAGCTTGCTGTCCCTACTCTCCTTCCACCTGCCCTCCGATGTCTGTGTGCATGCCCCTGCTCCCTCCTTCCTGCCCACCATATTACATGGACCTGCTACCCATCTATCTCCTCTGAGTGTTCTGTTGAGCTGCCACTCCCCCTACCACATGCCTAGCATGGTCAGATGACTGCCGCCTGTCCCTGTCACCTCCACCCTGCCTCTATAAGTTCTATGCCCCTGGCCCCTCCCACCTGTTCTCCATGGTCCATTTTGATGCCACTCCATTCTCTGTTGTGCTGCAACTGCTCCTCTTGTCTGCCCTGCATGGCCTGTTGTGAAGTCCCTTCCCCTGCCCTCTTTTGTCTGTGCCCATCCCCTACCCTTCTGTTCTCCATGGTCTTTTGTGCATGCTCCTGCACCTCCCTCTTGCCTACCATGGCTGTTGTGCTGCCACTAACCCACGTGCTTGCCGTGCATGGTCTTCTATGCTGCCTGTCAGGTTACTGCCCCTGACCCCATTCCCACCTTTCCTCAGTTTTCTCTGTGTATGCCGTTATTTGGTTTGATTTGATTTGACTGGATTATTGGATTTGTAGAGCGCACGAATGCCCGAGGGCGTCTTGGCGCTAAAAATGACTATGCCTGCAGAAGTGGGAAGAGCCGTGCGAAAACAGGAAACAGGGCTATGCTGAGAAAAGCCAGGTCTTCAGGTTCTTTCGAAAAGACAACAATGGTGAGATTATAGTCTCACCGTTGCCCTCAATGGTGTGTTGTGCTTCCAGTGCCCATCCCACCTGCCTTCCATGGTCAGCTTGCTGCTCCTGTCCTGCCCACTTGCCCCCTGCCCTCTTTTTTCCATGTGCTGAGCCCTACTGCCTCCCTCTTGCCTTGTTTGGTCCGCTGTCGTTTCCCTGCCCCCTTCCTCCTGCCATTCATGGTCCATTATGCTGCAATTGTCCTCTCTGTCTGTCTGCTATGGTCAGCTTGCTGCCCTTGCCTCGTTCGCCTCTGTTGTCCATGTGCATGGCCCTGTTCCCCTCCTATTGCTTTCCATGGTCCGTTTTCTACACTGACATCCTGCTTGCCCTGTGAGATGTATTGTGCTGCTGCAACCCATAACGCCTGCCATGTAAGGTCAGTTTCATGCCCCTGCTCATATCCCTCCTGCCTTCTCTTATCCAATTCTGTGTCCCTACACCATTCCTCCTGCCCTCCGTGATCCAGTGTGCCAAACTTTCTTTTTTTTAAAATTCTTTTTATTAAACAAAGTGCCAGCAGCAATCACATTACAGAGGACTTATCTTAATATCAATAGATCATAGGGGAATAAAAGAAGAATACTGAAACACATGATGAGGAACACTATGGGGAAGTGGGTACATCGAATTCAGCAGTTCTGGGTGGCACACAAATCTCTCCTCTGTAAAGATTCCAGGGTCCCCATACCAATGACCATTTCCAAGGGCGTCCCCTCGCGAGATAGACATTTTTTTCTCGAAACATACACCAGTCCAAGTTGTTTTCCCATACTTCCACTGTGGGTGGTTGCGATGCTCCCCATAACTGGGCAATATTTCTTTTTGCAATCATGAATCCCAAGGTAGGCCACTGTGTATGTGCAGATTTTAGATCGGTAGGCTCCCATATATTCAGGAGGCACCTCCTTGTCTCCGGAATCAAAGAGATCCCCAACACCTTATGTTTAATATCATGAATTTTGCGCAAATATTCGGAGATATGTAAGCATTCCCAAATGATATGAAGAAAGGAGCCAGTCAAGCCACATTGACGTCTACACTGATCAGACCCCGACAAGCCCATATGTACCAGTCGGGGTCCCGTGATATAGACCCTATGCAAAACCTTCAATTGAACCAGTCTCAGCCGTGCTAGGATAGCGACTTCTTTCGGGGAGGACACTGCCGCCTGCCAGTCTTCATTATCCAGTTCTATACCATCCTAGACCCACTTATGTTATGTTATGTTAAATTTTATTTCTATAGCGCACGGCTACTCAATAAGAGTGTCCCGGCGCTTTACTTAGGCAGCTCAGTGTAAAAAACATAACACCATAAAACAGAGACAGACAGGGGAAAGAAAGACCTCCTAAAGGTTAAAAAGCCAGGTCTTAAGGCTCTTCCTGAACATAAGCAAATTAGGTGTGCGCCGCAGGGCCAAAGGCAAAGTGTTCCGCAACTGAGGGGCAATCAGACTAAAGGAGCGACCCCCGGTACGGGCCTTCCTCACTCGGGGGACCACGGCCAAAAACAAAGATTCCGACCGCAGAGATCGGGCCGGGCAATAAAAGACGAGCCTGCGCTGTAAGTACCTTGCTCCAGAGCCAAAAAGCGCTTTGTGAGCCAGGGTCAACGCTTTAAACATAATCCGCTTCCGGATGGGCAGCCAGTGAAGCGACTGCACCAACCCGGATGCTCTCGCTCGCCTATGGAGGCCAAAAATGGCGCGCGCCGCAGAGTTCTGCACAACCTGCAGCCGCTGTACAAGATAGTCCGGAAGACCTAAATAGAGGACGTTGGCATAGTCCAGTCTGGAGCCAATTAAGGCTTGCACAGTGATCTTTCTATGCTCTTCAGTGAGCAAAGGCAGGAACTTAGCTCTCAACACCTTGAGGGGGTCCGCCCTGTGATTAATTTTTTATAGATTAAGGATATCGTCTTTTCGGGGAGGTGACTGTCCAGTATTCTGTCTTCGAGTGGTGAGGCCTCAGGGGGCTCCGCATCTCTGGGGAGTGCAGCCAGGCGCGAGTGTCGGACTTGTGCATATCGAAAATACTCAGAGCTGGACAATCTATATTCCGTCTGCATCTCTGGGAATGATTTGAACTTACCCTTTCCCCAGACATCTCCGATGGTGGAGATCCCAATTAGATCCCACTTATCGAACCCTTTTGTCTTCCAAAGGTTGCCCAGTTTCTCAGAATGAAATAGTGGGGTGGCCAGAGTAAGTCTATTTCTCCAACCCAAAGAGCCGCTAGCATCAAACCAGATCCGAACAGCATGCTTGGTTGGTCCCGTTAGGTCCGGTTTCGCCGTCTTCGCGTACAGCGTCCTGCTATACCCCCCACCCCCCAGGAAGAAACCATTTATCCATAGTGTACGCCGGATCACCCACTGGACCAAACATACAGTGGTTGATAGCTGCCAGTTGGGAGGCCCAGTAATACCTTCTGATGTCCGGGACGAAAATTCATCATCATTGTATCTTTATTTCGACAAGTTTTGTCATAAAAGAATTCACACAAATTAAACATTTTAAAAGGATTAAAACAGGTTACACAAATTATCCGGGTGGTAAAAGTGAGTAAAGTGCAAATAACCGAGGGGCCTAATAATCATGAACAGTCCATAGTTAATTAAATAAACATCCATAAGTTCATCCATTGCATATCTGAGATATCAGTTAATTCATATATACATCAGTGCATCTACAAGATATGAAATAGATAGATCTACATTCAGATAGTGTTAGTTAGCAGCCTTCTCTTATTCCACATGGCTGCCAGGTATTTAGCTACCGCAAATGCAGTCACAGTGGAGAGATCTGTTTTAAAAATTCTGTAGGCTTGCATACAATGTGTGAAACCCAGGTTTTTGCATAAGGGAATGACCCAGTACCTTCAATGCTTTTTGTAGGCTGGGCAAAAGAACAAAACGTGCAAGTCATTTTCCTGTTCGCAATTACAACCAGGACAATTTTGGGGAGAAAACGGACACCACTTGCTCGTGAAAGCTCTAATTGGCAGGGTGCCGTATCTCCACTGTAGATACAATTTTCTAGTTAAAACAGGATAAATATAATTTAAAACACATTCAAAGCAATAAAAGTCTTTAGTAAGTAAAAATGTTGCAGATAAAGTGCCAGTTTGTGCGTTCTGTGTCAGGGCGGGTAGTTTACTTTCATAATACAACTTTACCAAATGTTTACGTGGGACCCGAAAGCAGGCTGTCTCTGGATCAGACCACAGTAGAGGCAGACCTAACCTCCCAACCTCCTCTGTCAGATACTTAAACCATGGGAGTTTCCCCATAGGAGGGAGTCTTAAAATTTCCAGGCGCTCCAACCTGTAGTTCATCAGCTCTGGGGTGGTCCAGAGCCTCCGCCAAAACGTTAATGGTGTCAGACCCAGTTTCTCATCTATGGGTCTGAGGCCCAGATCAAGCCTAACTGGTGCCAGGGGCGTGCTGGGCGGTAGAGCTAAAAGACGCCTTAGAAATTTGTTTTCAGTGGCCACAATCTCGGGTCTACACTGGTGGCCCCAGAGTTCGCCGCCATATGTTACTGCCCCCCTTGCCTGTAATTTATATATTTCTAGGGGTGGGCCAATCGGTTTGACGGAAGATTTGTTCGATAACTTAAAAATAGCCCCTCCTCGCTGCGCCAATTTGAGTTGAGATTTGATTTGATGGGGGGCCAAGTCATAGTTTCATTTAGGGTCACCCCCAGATACTCAAAGGTCTGCACCCTTTCCAGCCTTGCTGCACCTATCCTCGGGGTTGGGCGTGTGGTTACTGAAGGATTAAAAATCATGAATTTGGTTTTAGGGCATTTATCTCTAGGCCCCGTTCATGGCAAAATGCCTCAAAACCATCCAGCACGCGTTGAATGCCCATGAGGGATTTAGACAATAGCAAAGTATCGTCTGCAAACATAATTGCAGGCACCCGGCAACCAGTGAGCTTAGGGGCATCGCTGTTCGGTACCGCGTTCAGGTGGGCGATTACCCCGTTGACATAGAGGCAAAACAGGGTCGGTGCAAGCACACAACCCTGTCTCACCCCCCTGTCAACGAGGAACCTGGGCGACAGCGCACCGTTTTTTTCCACACCTGACCTGTGAGAAGTTCTCCTTGTGGAGCCGTATTATTAGGTTTAAAAGTTGAAGAGGTATTCCCAGCTCTAATAGCACAGACCATAGCTTTCCCCGTGGGACCAGATCGAAGGCCGCACGGAGGTCCACAAACACAGTGTAAAGTGTACCACCCTCGATCCTGACAGTTTTCCAGAATAGGAGGGTCAGGCGAAAAATTTGATCCGTAGTGGATACATTCTTCCTGAACCCTGCCTGGTAGGGACTTAGGATTGAGCGATCCTCCATCCAGTCTAGGAGGCGGTCTAAAATCAGCCTCACAAAGATCTTTTGCGGCTCATCGATGAGACTGATAGGCCTGTAGTTGGCTGGGAGAAGAGGGGAGCCCTTCTTGAAGATAGGGACAATCTCTGCTCCCAGCCAAGTACTAGGGACCGCCATTCCCCCCTGGACTGCGTTAAATATAGCCGTTAAGTAAGGAGCCCAGACCATGGGTTCATGCTTGAATAGATCGCCTGGGAGTTTGTCCAACCCAGGCGCCTTTCTAGCTGCAAGCTTGAATATTACTCCACAGACCTCTTCCACAGTGAAAGGGTCCCCATTAGTTTGAGCTGTAAGATTTGAAAGCAAGCCCTCTTGGTCCCCATTACTTTCGAGATTAGCCCCACCATAAAGGGTGCGGAAGTGGTCCTCCCACAGACCTGCGGCAATATTTGGTTCAGCTGCCGACAGGGGCTCGCCCGACCCCGTATTCACGATTTGCCAGAATTTCCGAACGTCACTTATTTTGAGGGCAGACACTAGGGTGGCCCAGTTATAATTATCCCATTCAATCTTGGCGTGATGAATAAGTCGCTTATATTCGAGTCTCCTAGTTTTTATTAATACCCTGTTATTATTTTGCTTCACAGCCAGTAACAAATCTGCCTTCGCCTTTCTGCAGGCAGAATTGTACCAAGTGACTTTAGTACCCTGGTTGTTCGATTTGGAGCCAGGGGGTTTAGTACCTCTGCTAGGGTGCTGATTAGCTCCTGATGTAAGTCCCCTAGTTTTTGATATGTGTCAGGGGTACAATTCTGCGTAGTTAGAGCACCAACAGCTTCCAATACAGGGACAAACCGAGCGTAAAGCTCAGCCACTTGCTCGGGATGTGTTACCAATTTGTCCCATCTAACTCTACCCCTATTGCTAGATAGAATTGCCCTTGAATCGAGAGCATCAATTGGCATGCAGTTATCTTTGGAAATGCCAGGAGAGGAAAGCTCCAAGATCCACGCATTATGATCGCTCTCACCTCTGGGAACGACCCTAAAATCAATGACCTTTGCCCATGCACGGCTTTCGACAAATATATAGTCCAGGCGAGACTCTTGGCCGGGCTTATTAAAAGTACAGGTCGGGGGGATATCGGATTTTGCACTTCCGTTACAGGCCCTGATTGAATGATTAAAAGTTAAGGCCATGATTTGGATGACTAGAGGGGTCCATGACCTGGGTGGGGGCCCCTCTATAGGAGGTATATTCCAGTGCTCGTCCTCGTCCAGGTTTGCACCATCCATCAAGCCCGGAAGTGGCTCGAAGTGACAATTCAAGTCACCCCCTACCACAAGTGAAGTACCATGAGGGATGGTGTTCAAAAATAAGGAAAGCTCCTCAATTGTTCTTGATTCGCTTGTAACGTTCGTAGGCCTAGAATACACATTAACCAATGCGAGCCTTGAGGCGTTGGGCCACTCTAAGACTACGCATTGTACATCCTCCGAGAGAGTGTTCATGGTCCTGGCTTTACAACCCAGATGGGAACCCACCCAAATAGTTAGGCCACCGGATGGCCGACCCTTTCCCCCCCACCTAGCCGGGATTGAAAATGAGGCAAAGCCACTCCGTAGTTGTTCCTCCCTAGCCCAAGTTTCCTGAAAAAGGCACCCGTCATTATTATCTATAAAAGAACCCCACTCAGGGCAGCCCATTTTATTGCGAAAACCAGCCAGGTTCCAGGACAATATTATCCGTGAGTCGGCATCAGTTCTAGGTCCCCTTTTTGGGGAGCTTGGTCCTATTTTAATTGTGTTAACTTATAGGATATGTAAGATATTTGGGCCTGATGTCGAAGGGTCACATTTGCTGGCTCCGGTGGGTGCGCATGTCGATGAGCTTGAATGGATACTCTCTCCTTGGGACCTTTCTTCACTCCTATGTTTGGCATACCCCCTCTGATAAATTGGGTTAGGGGTAGAATCGTCAGTTGTCCAGGGTCGGGCTGCTACTCCATAATTACACTGTAGTCAGTCGACTTGGTCCATCATACCAGGGACTATTAAGCCTAGCTAACGCAATCCGAGGTCCACCCTCCCATATTAAGCTATGCTGCAGTCCCTCAACCTCACGGAAGTATCTAGCTGGTACAACATCTAAAGTATTCTGAAGGGCATATAAGAAGCGAGGCAAGGCCATCATTTTGAAGAGGGCTGCCCGACCCAGCAGAGAGAGTGGAAGTTTCCTCCAATTAGCAACGTCACTCCTCAGCCTCTGCAAAGGGGGAAGAAGGTTGCGGGCATACTTCACCGTACGGTCCAAGCAAATATAAATACCCAAGTATTTGAAACCATCCACACTGATATGAATTGGACAGTTTCGAGGAGGAACCGGAGGGTCACCTTTCAATACAAACAATATGGACTTCCCCCAGTTAATGGAAAGTCCAGAATTTTTACCGAAGGAGGCCAAGACATCAGAAACGACAATCAGAGGAGGAGGAGCTTCGCGCGCATCCAAGATGGCCGAGTGAGCAAGGGGCTCCCGAGACCCTCGTACCCTCCCGCATATATCCTGTCACTGATCCTGTTTGCTGTTAACATCTCCGAGTAGATGAACCACGGGAGCATTGAAAGATGAAAACCGCGTCCCGATCGGACCCCGGGGGCCGGAGTTGTGGAGTGGAGAAGTCTGCGGCCCATGTCTCCTGGATGCCCGGCTCTTGAGTTGGTAGGGTACCTGAGGTGTAATTGAACAACAGGTTCGCGGAGGTGGCCAGTCCGGTCTTACTTTCACTTTCGGTTTTGGCAGTTGGACTGATCTTTGCATCGGAGGACGCCTTATTGTGACAACGGCTTAAACCCCGGATGGTGCTTGAGCGTTTTGGACAATATACGATGTGTCGTACTTTAGCCGAGGGGGTACGCCGTCCTTTCTAGAGCTAACACGAGTGCCCTTCTCTTCTCTACATCTGAGCGGATAAGAGACATTGGGCGAATATCCTGGAAGATAGAATCTGTCTATCGACTGCTAGATCGGAGACTTGTTCCCCCCTCTCTTGACTTGGGGTTGTCCTGAAATGGCGAGCAAACCGGAGGGGGACAAGCAGAAGTTGAAAACCACTAGAAGGGGTGGATATACCCAGTCCAATGTCATGGATCCATATGCCCAAGTTAAAGGCTCACCTAGTGGACCGGGTAGATCGCAGGAGGAGGGGAAGGATTCCTCGGCACCGGCAACCAAACCGACTTTGCAGGACGTTCTTGCCGCCATTTTCGGCATTAGGTCATCCCTCGGGAATCAGATGGAGACACTGGCACATAAGTTGGACACGGTGGCCATTGATGTGAATCTGATTCGAACGGACCTTACAAAGACAAATGAGAAGGTCAAATCGTTGGATATCAAGACATCGAGTCTAACGGATGACGTCGTCGAGTTGCAAACCGAGGTCCGAAATCTGAGGGCCTCGAATGACATTGTTGTCCGTCGCCTGGAGGACTTTGAAGGGAGGGCCCGAAGGAATAATGTTCCGGAAAGGGCGGAGGATCAAGCGGCTGACCTCTTCGTTGAAGACCTTATCGTCAACCAGCTACGGCCCAAGGGACTGAGCAAGTTCTTTACCGTGGAGCAAGCCCACAGGGTCCCTGGTGGAAGACTGAAAGTGGGTGCACCACCGAGGCCTATTATAGCGCGGATCTTTAACTTTCGAGACAGAGACGCAATTCTTCAGGCCTCCCGAGTTGGTGGGCCCTTAAAGTTCGAGAACTCATCTATCAGTTTTTATCCGGACTTCACTCAGTTGGGTCAAAAACAAAGACTCCGTTTTCTGGGGGTGAAGAGGCGACTTCGGGACATGAGTCTCAAATATGCCATGCTTTTCCCGGCCAAGCTGAGGATTGAACATAACGAACAGGCCTATTTCTTTGACAAGCCCGAAGTGGTGGCCGATTGGTTGGACACTCTGCCGGCCCAACAAGATCTGGAGAGACAATCTGGTGGGACTGAGGGTGGAAATATGGAACAGGAATAAGTATCAATTGTCCGGTTCCTGGGGTCGCTAGGGCATTTTCTATTGTGGTGGTTCTAATCTTTATGTACAGTTTTACACAGATAGAATGGGGGGGTCACTGGGCTTCCGGAGGGTCTCTCTCCTCCGCAGCGTAACTTTTTGTAGTTTAGTTTAGATGTGGGGGTGACAGGCACACTGCGAGTTGGGGTGGCTCCACAGTTGGAGGCAGGGGTGCAGGGTGGGGGGTATTGTACCGGGTTGTTTGGGAGGGGGTGTTGGGGGGGTGTTGGTTTTCAGTTTTCAGCAAGGTGCTATATCGCAAGACATTTGTATTGATGTGCTGGACTCAGAGGGGGGATTTCTTTCTGTTTCATGATGGGGGTAGGGGGTTGAGGTTGATGAGCTGGAATGTTAATGGGTTGGGGGACAAGATTAAGCGCGGGGTGGTGTTGCAACTCCTGAAACGGCACTCTCCGGATGTGGTTTTACTACAAGAAACCCACTTGGTTGGTAATACATGTCATGCCATGAACAGAAAGGGATATCGCTTGGTGGCTCATGCTGGGTTTTCATCCGGATCCCGGGGGGTTGGAATCCTCCTTAGGAACTCCTTTCCGTTTGGGGTGGAGTCAACGATTCTTGATGATAAAGGGCGCTATGTGGCTCTGACGGGGCGGTGGGAGGGCCGCACACTTTCCCTGGTGTCTGTTTATGTTCCTCCTGGCCTGCAGTCTACTACCTTTGCTGACCTGGGACGGGTTCTTCTTGATCTCCCTGGGGCGTTTCTGATTCTGGGTGGTGATTTTAATGCAGTAGTATCTGGTGTGTTAGATAGGTACCCTCCTAGGGACCTTAGGGGGGCTCATAGCTGGCTGCCTGATTTTATTGACACGATGGGCCTGGTGGACTGCTGGAGGTTGCTTCACGCTACTCAACAACAATATACTTTTCATTCTGGTGCCCACGGTAGTCTCTCCAGGATAGATTATGTGTTACTGCCGGCTGCACACGCATCCTATGTTGCGGAGGTCAGACATATGGCTCGGGGTATTTCCGATCACTCCACGCTCTGGTTTCGTTTTGAACTGGCGCCGGGCTCTGGGGGGAGGATAGCCCCTATTAACCCTTGGTATCTCCGAAATCCCAAGACTCGCAGTGCATTGGTTAAGGCATTGGAACATTATTTCCGGGAAAATTAGGGTTCGGTTTCTTCCCCTATATCGCTTTGGGAGGCTTTCAAGACAGTCATTAGGGGCCAGGCTCTCTCTTTAATTGTTGGTGTTAGAAAACAAAAGGAAGAGGATGTAGTGAGGATAGAAACGGAGATTGCTGATTTGGAATTGGAGCGAGAGGTTACCCGCTCTGGATTGCATGTCTTGCGCCTGAAGCAGCTGGACTATCAGGGCTCGACAAATCCGAAAAATGGTACTAGTCCTGCAGGTCTAGTACCATGGAAAATCCCCTCGACCTGACTGCAACCCACTTGACCTCCGTCTCTGAAAACGGAGCAAAAGTGACAAGATAACAAGATTTAAAGGCATCTTTATTGCTCATTCCCTTTGTGAGCAATAAAAATGCCTTTAAATCATGTTATCTTGTCACCTTTGCTCTGTTTTCAAAGACAGAGGACAAAAGTTAGTTTGACTTCCTACTCGCCAGAAAGGGCGAGTAGGACCTAAAAATAGCTTGTCCTCATCCATTCTCCCTCGCAAATGCGAGCGGGCGAGTGTATTTGTCGAGCCCTGTCTATAGAACGTTGGTAACGGATGGTGCAAAGGCCCTTAGTCAGGAACAACAGTGGCGTCTCTATGACGTTGGGGACAAGGCTGGCAAATTAATTGCATGGCTGGACAGAAAAGATAGGGCTAGTCGTGTGGTACCAGAAATTGAGATTGATGGTGGGGCTCGGGTCACCGACCCACAAGAGATAGTGGCGTGCTTCGCTGATCATTTTCGCTCTGTGTACTCTTCCGTTTCGGATAGGCCGGAGGGGGACTCATGCTTGTTGTTGCGAGATATTGCGCTCCCGTGCCTGTCTGAGGCGGACAGGGACATTATGGATGGTAAGATCACTGCAGATGAGGTGGCGTTGGCAATGCGCTCCCTGAACTCTGGTAAGGCGATGGGTCCTAATGGTCTCCCGATCGAGCTTTACAAGCTTCGCCCAGACAGGATTGCTCCGTATTTGAGAGACATGTTCCTGGAGCCCCGGGATCGTGGTCTCCTCCCCCGCGATCTGCGATTGGCATCGATAGTAGTAATCCATAAGTAGGCTTTCCTGTTTTCAGTTTCTATTTTGGGTAAATTCTGGTGGTGTTTTTTCAGTGTTTTCCAGTGATTTCCATACCTCAAAAAAACAGTGCTTTTCAGTGTTTACTCATTTTCGCGCCATAAAAAACAACTGAAACGGTGTTTATGGAACAATTTGCTTTTATGATTGCTTTTTCAATTTTTCCTCAGAAACTGTATACTGCTCTACATTTCAGAAGCTTAATAAAGTCATGAAATACTTTCCATTGTCCTTTGATTCTGCAGCTCAGATTTAACAAGCATTTGCAATGCAATAGGTCTCGCATGTATGTGAGTTTAAGCTATTGGCATTGTAAATGACAAAGCCTTTTATGTTTTAAAAACGAAAACAAAAAAATACATTATTTTCAATGTGAATAGCTCAAACTTGTGTAAATACAAGACCTATTACATTGTAAATGTTTGTTTAAAATGAAAGCGTGCATTGGTCACTCAACAAGTGTTTGTCAAATATACGTAGAGAACCTTTATAAATGCTATTATGAAATTGCAATGTGGCCGAAGGGGCACATGCAAGTCAAAAAAATGGGGTTAAGATAAAGACTTCCTCTAGCAAAAAAAAATAATAAGTATTTGGAACTTTGTTTTTGCACTTGATTTTTTTTTGTCCAACAGTGATGGTAGCTTTTGCTCTTTTGACTGCTCTCCATAAGGATTGTGTAGCAACTGCTGAAATGGAACAAGGTACTGTTAGGTGCACCATGTGCTGGGCAGCATGCGTTGTGGACTCCAGGAACATGTGAGCGGCTTGGGAAGGGATCAGAATGCTGGGGAGGAAGAGGCAGTGTATTACCATATTTGTTTACAGTTAATGCAGAGTTGCCATCACGCACACTCCGGTCCACCACCTAGGCTAAATTCATAGTGCCCAGGACTAGGCTCTCCCGTATGGATGGTTGCACCTTTGCTTACCTGGTCCCCCTCTGTGGAATGCTCTTCCTCTACCCCTCTGGAATGAAACCAGTTATACGCACTTTCGTAAGTTACTCAAAACCTGGTTGTTTAATCAGTAATTCCTTTCCTGCTCCTTCTCTGGCTTTGCGCCGGGAAACCCTTTTTGGGTAGCTGTTGTGCCCGATATAAATTTAAATAACATAACATGCTGTACCATACTTTAGTAATATAATTGCGACAGTGTGCCCAAAAAATGCATCACCACCAGTTACATACTACGCCCTTACCACCCTCCTTATAACTCAGTTGTGACACAGGTGCTTTGTGCTACCTTTTGATTTTTGTGCTACCTTTTGATTTTTGTGCTACCTTTTGATTTTTGTGCTACCTTTTGCTTTTTTACATTCCTTATGATTTTAGTTATGCAACATTGATGGCAGCACCCGCACCCTGACAATTGTTCCAGCACACTACGTACGGCGTGTAAATATGGCACAGTAATCATGTCTTGTGAGTGCGCTGATTAGCGTCCTGTCAACAATCGGGTTAATTCCAGCTAATACCAGACTTCTGTGAACTGAAACAATATAGACAGACTAGCAAACAGGCCACCAGCATCAAACCCGATCAACACTCACCTCTCACAGGGTAATTCTAGAACTTTCTAGAGTTGTCTGGAAGTTGGCACAAGAGCAGAAAGAGCATGGCATCGCTCCAATCTCCACTGGAATACGTTTTTAACTATTCCTTGCACTGATGGGTACAGGGACAACGATGCCAACCAATTGGAGTATGTGTAAACGATTTTTCCCGGCCAAATGAAATATTCAAAGCTTGCAGCAGACCAGGAGTAGCAGCCAGTGAGGCCCTCGGGATGCCAGGTAATTACCTCCAGATATGTTCATGGAAGCAACCACATTAAGGAGGAAAACCGGTAAGGGGAAGAGATGGGGAAAAGAGAGCGGAGTGCGCGCCTCACTGAGTACAGATGGAAACTCTCCGGAACTCTTCTGTAGAAAAGGAGGAAGAAAGGAAAGCAAGATGGACCGCGGTGGTGGTGGAGGGGGGTATAAGTGACAGAGGAAATTAGGTGATACTGGGAGAGGAAATAAGGAGAATGCAAAAATAACTACGTAAAAGAGAAGAAGAAGGGAAAGAAAGAAGCAAAGGGGTCGTTAGAAATGAACTAGATTAAAAATTATCAATAGCAAGGAAAGTGACGAGGGATGGAAAGAAGAAAGAGTAGACTATGAAGCAGATTAGAGTGGCTCTGAAGCCAAAGGAAATTAAAGAATTAAACAAAGTTGTAAAAAGTAGATGAAAATTAATGATTATGGGGAGGTGGCAAGCAGCCCGAGGAGACAGAATGGAATGAAAAATATTCATACTTTGTGTTCGCGTAGTTCTTCATGTAGTAATAATAGAAGATATTAATGCGCAAGCCTGTAATGTTTTACTGGTCCTGCTCAGATGGATGAAGGCCTGAGCCCGTCTTGTCAGATTTGAGCCCGAAGTGACTGCAGAGTGTAAAAGGGTCTCTCACACAGTGCTGAGCGCTTAACTCGCTGAGCTATTTTACTGACTGAATGAATGTAAATAGGGAGTAAAGATAGAAGGGGAAGGAAAGCATGGCGACTGGTGAAAGAACGCAGCAAACCCAGGAAGAGTAACGAGATGTGCGTCCCAGTTAGGGGCCCTGCAGGCCTTAGTCCGCTCTGCACGACACCCCCCTCAGCTTTGACGGGTGTCAGGTCTGTATGCTGCAGGCTCCAGCCGAGGCCCTGTGGTGGTTTTGTAGTAATAGTCGGGCCATCTATTGCGGGGAAACAGAGAGCAAAAGCAGAACCCTGTTAATTGCCCTCATCACTTCCTGCTCAAGGGGAGTGAAAACTCTGTCACGCAGCATCTCCCGTGGTGAGGCCCCGCTGTCATACCCTAAGACCAGGGCGGGAGCTCCCACCACATGCTGTGACTGCTGAGGTTGGCCCATTGTCATTCTATTTGTGGCAATGGGCCGCGATATTCTGTGCTGCGCTGCGTAGAGGCTGCAGCAGCCTCTTGAATTCAGATAAGGAGAGCCAGTCCGAACACCGATGGGGGTAAATAACGGCTCACATCAAGCCTCGGGAACTGGGCCTCAGGTACCGGCCGAATGCCTACCTTGCCAATCCGACGACCAAGGCTCATGTTTGGGTGGGCCTGGCCCACCCGCTAGAACCGGGCCTGCCCTTGATACCAATGTGCGGTGCCCGCCGCCACCCTCACCCCCCAACCCCGTCGCCCACTCCTCTATTAACAGAGTCGTTAAGTAAATGGTCTTTTGAAAGACCGGTGAAGTACTGCCGCTGCACTAAAACAGCAGACCACAACAGCTCCTCTTCCCCCACGTGAGCCAGGCAGGCGGCCTGGTGTTACTCTGGCCCTTGGGCTATTCACACCTCGGCTTTCCATTTGCATAAGCAGTGTTTTTTCCCCCTGACGCCTCCGTGCCAGACGCCCCAGGCAGGCCAATGCTTTGTATTACTGTGGCTCCATCAAGTGGACAAGAGACTCAACAACAATGAAAATCAGTCAGACTCTGTTTAAACCGGGTCTGCTGATTTTCATTCGGTAGTGTATTGTCCAGCATAGTCGGTTTAAACCGAATTCCGGACAGCCTATCCATAAGGAAGGAAAACCGAGGAATAAGTGCGCTTCGTATCGCCCGATTTCATTGTTAAATTCTGAACCTAAGATTCTTGCTAAATTGTTGGCTAATAGACTAATAAAGGTTATTAGCGATCTGGTTCACCCAGATCAATCTGGCTTTATCCCGCACAGGAATGCTGCGTTGAACCGTAGGCGCTTGCACGGGGTACTTGCGAGGGCCTCGACGCTGCGTGAACCCGCCATTTTGGCGTCATTAGATGCCACGATGGCGTTTGACACTGTTGAATGGCCGTATTTGTGGGCGGTGCTGGCTAAATTTGGTTTCGGTTCCGATTTCATTAGCTGGGTGCGTCTGCTTTATGCAGACCCTCTTGCCCAGATTGTGGTAAATGGTCGTGTCTTGAAGCCATTTTGTCTTGGGCGGGGTACTCGCCAGGGTTGCCCGCTGTCTCCTCTTTTATTCGCGTTGGCCCTCGAGCCTCTTGCGGCTTGGATCCGCTGGGAGCCTTCGATGAGGGATATTACTTGGTCTCCGCAGTTTGAAGATCGTATCTCATTATATGCAGACGATATTTTGTTGTATTTGACCTCCCCAGGAAATCTCTAATAGTGCTCTGTGATGTTCTGACTTCCTACGGTAGAAACTCTGGCTTGGTCATTAATTGGGCGAAATCCTATCTATACGTTCTTAGTGGCGAGATACCGATCCTACAGCGTAACTGCCCTATTCAAATAGCACAAGATGGGTTTAAATATCTTGGAATTTATGTTTCAATGGACCCCGTGGTCCGATACGAGAGGAACCTTCTCCCTCCTTTGACTCGGCTAAGGCTGGATGTTGCGGGCTGGCGGAAACTCCCGCTATCAATGCTTGGGCGGGAAGCCCTCTTTAAGATGATGTCACTTCCTCGTTTTCTATATGCTCTTCAGAACACACTTGATATAGTCCCAGCTAGTTACTTTCGCTTGGTGGAAGACCTACAGCGGAAGCTGTTGTGGGATGGACGACCGTGTATTGCGTTGGCTAAATTAACGCTCCCGTGGTATGATGGGGGCATCGCTCTCCCTGATATTAAGAGATATTATTGGACCTCGCAGTTGGGAGCCATTAATCACGGACTGTACGGCCCTGAGTTAAACCCTGGTTTCGCCATGGATAGGTGGATACTTCCCAGTGGCACTTACTATAGAGCGTTGTGCTCTAACACTGTAGTGAAGACTTTGATAGGGCCAACCAAGACGACTGTACGGATCTGGCTCGACGTTACCAGTTCATTAGGGTGGAAGGACCGTGTGACCTTGGCTACCCCGCTTTTCGGCTCTGATAAGTTTGGTAAACTGTGGAACACTAATGGGTTCGACAAGTGGGATCTCATTGGCATCTCCAAGGTGGGAGACCTATGGGTGAAGGGACAGGTGAAATCGTTCACCGCCTTGCAAACCGAGTTTGAATTGGGAGGGACGGAGTACTTCCGTTATGCTCAGGTTCGGCATGCGCTAACGTCAGTTTTCACTGAGGGAGAGGATATACCGGAGTCGACCCCACTAGAGGATCGTATCTTAGATGGCCATATGCCTGATAGTACCATTTCCCTGGTGTATAAAAAACTGATTAATCACAGGGCAGACCTTCTATTGCAACTTCGTGATCGGTGGACCCGTGACGGCCTTGAGCTTGACGATGAAGACTGGCAGTCGGCGATTTCCTCACCAAAGGAGGTCGCGATTCCAGCGTGACTGCGATTAGTCCAGCTCAAAATATTACATAGGGTATATGTCACGGGTCCCCGTCTGGTCCGGATGGGCTTTTCTGAGGAGGGTCTGTGTCAGCGGGGCTGCGGTCATTTGGGAACGTTCCTTCGTATCATCTGGGAATGTCGGGCAGTGTTTGACTATTGGAGTAAGGTTCATGATGTGATGCAGGCGGTCACGGCGGTGGCTCTCTTACCGGAGGCCAGACGCTGCTTATTGAATGTTGGAGAGCCCACTGACCGTAATGTGGCACAGACTCTGTGGGTGACTCTAGGAGCCATGATTGCTAAACGGAACATCGCACAGTTGTGGAGGTCCCAGAGGCCTCCTACTCTTGAGGTGTGGGGAGAAAACATGGATTGGTGCATGTTCCGGGAGAAAACGGTGTATTTGGCACGGGGTCGCCCCCGGAAATGGCATAAGATTTGGGGGCCCTTGGAACCGATATAGAGGGGACATATGTGTACCACCTGTAGCTGCGGTCTTTGATGACCCACTTTCCCCCTGACCCTTTACTGTTCTTAATAATTTTCGTAGAAATACTGTGTTCTCTTCTCCTCACCCACTTCCACCGTCAATGTATTGTTTATTGTAATGATTGATGACATGATGCTCAGCCCTCATAGAGTCCTTGCATTCCTATGCTTTGTATATGCCTTGCTTTGTTTTCAATAAAAAGAAATATTAAAAAAATAAAGACAATCAGAGACTTCCGGGGCGAAGTTAAATAAAGCAGTATATCATCTGCGTATTAGGATATCCGGTCCTCCCAGTCCGAGGACCATCGCAACCCCCGTATAGATGGTTCCCAACGCAACCAAGCCGCGAGTGGCTCCAGTGCAAGTGCAAAAAGGAGGGGGGACAGGGGGCATCCCTGCCGGGTGCCCCGACCAAGCTGAAATGGTGCCGAAACTCTGTTGTTCACAACTATTTGGGCCATCGGTTTAGTATATAGCAGCCAAACCCACCTAATAAACTCGGGGCCGAACCCAAATTTAGACAGGACCGCCCAAAAGTAGGGCCATTCGACAGTATCAAAGGCCATGATGGCATCGAGCGAAGTGATCACGGTTGGCTCATTTAGAGTATGGGCTCTAGCCAGTACCCCATGAAGCCTGCGCATGAAGCATGACGCCTGATTGATCCGGGTGTATCAAGTCAGTCACCACCTTTACCAATCTGTTAGACAGAAGCTTAGCCAAGATCTTAGGTTCGGCATTGAGTAACGATATAGGCCTATATGAGGCACAGTTAGTTTTGATTTTACCCTCCTTATGGATTACCGCCACCGATGCCACCCTTTGGTCCCTAGGCAGAATCCCCTTGTCCCGTGACTCAACATACATGTCTCTAAGAAAGGGCGCTAGTTTATCTGGCTTGAGCTTGTAGAGTTCAATTGGGAGTCCGTTTGGGCCCTGTGCCTTCCCGGACATTAGGGAGCGAAAAGCTTGTGCAATCAGATCAGAGGATAGGGAACTATCCATGAAGTCCCGATCCTCAGAGGAGAGACACGAAAGCTGAATATCTCGAAGTAGCAGACAAGAGTCCTCCTCCGGCCGGGTAGAGACCGCAGTATAGACAGTCTGAAAATGAGCTGAAAACTGATCAACTACATCCTGTGGGTCTGTAAGCGAGAGTCCTCCTCTGTAACTAGTTCAGGGACAAGGCGACTGGCCCAGTTCTTTTTGTCCAACCAGGCAATACGTTTCCCCGCTTTATCACCCAGGTCGTAAAGCCTGCCCTGTTGTTCCCTATCTAGTGCCTTAGCTCTATCCATTGCCAGTGATTTATATTCATGCTGCTTAAGGCTCAAAAGATGCAGCTTGGCCTGTGTAACTTCCACTTCCAATTATCCCTCAAGCCAAGCAAACCTATGTCAGTCTCGAGATCCACCAACTCCCTGTTCCTTTCTTTCATTGAGCCCGCTATGAGTGAAAGGGCCTGACCCCTAATGACTGTTTTGAAGGCCTCCCAGAGGGATACCGACCCAACATTAAGGAGGAAATAGTCTTCTAATGCTTTAATGAGGCCATTACGTATTTTGGGATTGCGCAAATACCAAGGATTAATAGGAGCGACCTTGCCAGCCGTGCCCCGAGTGATAGTCATGTGTACCCACAATGGTGAGTGATCTGAAATCCCCCTAGCCAAGTGTGTGACAGCAGTTAAATAGGAAGCTTGTGAAGCCTGGACTAAACAGTAATCAAGTCTGGAAAGGCTGCCGTGCGCACCCGAGTGGAAGGTGTACTGTTGTTGATCAGGGTGCAGTAGTATCCAACCATCGACCAGACCCAATGCTTCTATAAAATCGGGTAACCACCTCATAGCTCCACTCGTGTTCCGTGGAGGATGCCTATCGAGCAGTCCAGAGACAACTGCATTAAAGTCGCCCCCCAAAATCAGAAGTCCCTCCGAGAGCGCAAGCAACAGCCTTCCCAGATCCGCAAATGTGGTACTCTGGAGCCCCGGTGGGACCTAAATCGACAGGAGGGTAATGTCTTGTCCTTCCCACTTGCCCGTGACCACAACATATCTACCCCTGTCATCCTCCAAAACAAAGGTAATCGCCAAGGGGAATGTCCTGCGAATTAGGATGCCTACCCCTCTGGAGCCCGATGTAAAGCCTGAATGCGCTATTAGCTCATATCCCATTCTGTAGAGTGCTCTACATGAGTTCCCCACCAAATGCGTCTCCTGGAGTAATGCCACGTCTGGCAAGTGTCTCTTAAGGTACTGAAGGACTACACCCCGCTTAATCTTGTCCCCCAACCCATTTACGTTCCAACTCAAAAGCTTTATTTCCCTACCCCACATCATCTTCGTAGAACATTTGACAATCCTCTGCAATCTGTGTAACAATCAAATGCAATGCGCTGACTAAATTAACAAACCACCCAACAAATGAGACAACTTGTCCCTCCCAAGTCCCCCCGACCCCGTTGCCCTGCCCACTAGGCTTAAAACTGCCCATTGAAAACTGCAGAGTGCCTGTCGCCCTAAACATTCAAATGAAAGAACAAAAATACTTTGTTTAGGGAGGTTGAAGTCCATGAGCCCCGGCCAGTGCCCTATCTGACATCGTAAAATGTCCGGAAGTATGTCCACTCATACAAATTTACAATCTTTGGCACGCATTGATAATCTCAGTGACATGTCCCCCCCACACCCCACCCCGCCACATCCGGGAAATCCCCCAGACACCCAACTGGCCGTTTGTTCAAGAAGGCTGAGCGTCCGCTCCACCGCCGTTTTCTCCATCTGTTGGGGACCTAGAGTCCCGGTACTCAAGCCACTCCATCACAGCCTCCGGCTGTTCGAAAAACCACGCTCGGCCCTCCGCCTCAACCCTGAGACGGGCCAGGAACAGCATTGAATACTTCATGCCCCTGTCTCGTAGATCTCGCTTTACTGACAACAAAGTTTTCCTTTGCTTCTGCACTCGTTGAGTGAAGTCAGGGAAAAAAGAGATGGTTGCTTTCTCGTATCTGAGAGGGGCGCTGGTTCTCGAGCTCTGGATAACAGCATCTCTGTCACGGTAGTTAAGGACCCGGGCCAACATAGGCCGCCGGGGAGCGCCTGGTTTGGGACGGCCGCCCGGGACCCTTTGTGCCCGTTCGACCACAAAGAACTTACTGAGGCCCTTCGGTTTCAGGTGGTTTAGGATTAGACCCTCCACAAAGAGGTTAGGGGCCTGACCCTACGACTTTTCCGGAACACCTAAAATGCGTAGATTGTTGCGGCGGAGGTGGCCTTCATAATCATCCAATTTGAGGCTGACATCCGCCCGGGAATCTCGTAACTCCTTTGCAACTGGGAGACATCATCAACAAGGCTGGACGTTGTGAGCTCAACTTGCTTCACCTTTCCGTTCAGTTTCCCCATGTCCGCGCAAATCAATGTGATATCGATTGCCATGGAGTCCATCTTGTGTTCAAGCTAGGCTTTGACCCCCGTTATCGCGTTCATGGCATCTTTTAGGGAAAGCTCGGGTTCTTCACCAGGTAGGCGCTCCTTAACTGACTCATCAGAAAGCCTCGCCTTTGGCGCGTCCTTCGATATCGTGTATCGATCTAATTTATTCACCTGGGCCGATTTCGAGCCCCTGGCTGCAGCATCCTTCACCCGCTCCATCTTTCCAGCTGCAACACACAGCCAGGGGTCAGTCACAAGAGTTAAACCACTAGGCCTCCCAGCACCGCACCCCAAAATTCGGACCACCAAAGAACGTCCTGGAACACCACAGGCGCAGTTTCTCGCCATGGGCAAACACTCAGGAAGGGGGTCTCCACCTGTAGGTATTTAAAGACTCACACGTCTCCGATCCCAGATGCAGCAGCTTTCAACCCCGTTAATTCACTCCCAGCGGGCCACAGGGCACCCCTCTGCCTTCAGCTGAAGAACTTATGTGCAGTTTTTAAGGGCAGATCCAATGCCCTCAGTGCACTACCCTGAGCCAGAGGTAAGGAACACAGTAGGGAGGCAGGGGGCCTGTCACCACTCCATACCAGGGCATGCACGAAGTCCGTTCCTCTCTGCCTCGTTGTCGTGGTGACTGCAAGTCCTCCTTAAAAGTTTTAACAATGGTGGCCACACTTTCTTCAAGGCGATTGTCTGCCCTTCAATATAGCCCCCTATTTGCCCGTTATAGCGTATGGTGGGATTAAGGTGGCTCCAGTCCCACACGAGTCGGTTCTACAGGGCGGGGAGGGGACTCCTATCATAAGGCGCCGCTGACCGTTTCTCCGGGTCCCTCAGCACCAAACTCCGCTGCCACCGGAGCCACAGCGCTCCTTATATAATGTCGCCGTGTGTAGTCCGCACTCCCCCAAGACAGCAGAGCGCAGGTCCTCACTGCCGCAGCTGCGGGCTCCACGAACCTGCCGGCCGGAAGTGCGCGTCTCCCGGCACCAATCTGCACTGTGGGCCCCGGCTGCGGAGTCAATCTAGGCCCACCAACAGGATTGGTCACTATGCCGCGATGGAGGCCGCCAAAGACTCCGGGGCCGGCGGACCCGGCACCGCTCTCCTTCCGCCACCTGGAGAGGCACACTGAAGGACAGGATGGTGTGGCAGGATTATCGAGCGGGCTCACTGACTCCGGAGCTCACTCACTAGGCAGCCATCTCTCTCCGCGCTTGGCCACGCCCCCCCCTAGTGTGCCAAACTTGCCAACATTTTTAGAGATTTGGGGGGGGGGGGACCCCTGGAAATTGATTTTCCCCATTGACTTACATTGAAGTTTTTAGGCAGGAAGCAAATAAAATAAAGGCCTTTTGGGTTTAGAAACATCGTGAGTCTCCTGTCTGAATCGGGTCTGTTGGCATGTATGGTTGTATTGCCACACCTCTTCCTTCTGCCTTCAATGGTCTTTTATGTTGCCACAGCCTCTCTTGCCTGTACGTCATGGTTGGTTTGTTGCCCCTGCCCCCTTTTCCCTCCCCTCCTGCACAGCATCTTTAACTTGTTGCCTTTGCACCCTCCTCCATGAAAGGGTCTTATTCCCATAGAAATTATGGTTAGTGCCCTAAACAACTAAAATGAGGACATATTTCCTGAGTTCTCAAAAAGCAACAAAGCACTTTTAAATAATTTGCTGTTTTTATGTTTTTTTTAAACCAGTTGATTACTTGATTATATGTTACACTAAAGGGAGAAGATGTGGTGTTACAGCCAGAGCTGCAGACTTTGCAACTGGGGAACCAGGTTTGAGGGCCGGCATCAGCTCAACAGCCTGTGATTCTGGGCAAATCACGTAATCTCCCCATGCCTAAAACCAAAATGATAGTGTCCTTGTATAATGTAACTTATGCTCATGTAAAGCACTCCTATACCTTTGAGTCATGTCTGTGCTATATAAAACTTCAACAAAAAAAAAGAAATAAGTGTTTTCCACACTTCTGTCATTGGGCTACACTTCGGTGGTATTTGTGCTATATTTGGGCTCTTTGTTCTATGGTGGCCATTGTGGGAGGCTTATTTGTTATGAAGCTCCCTAATTTAATCATTTACTGCAGTATCCTCAGTAAAAAATGCTTTCAGTTTTCTACTTTGATTCCATCAATATGGCGTTCATATGTGCCACACCTTTGGCAAAAATTCAGAATGTTAGCACTCTAGATACTCATTAGAATCCTGTAGTAAAAATGCTGATCACCAGGGAGTTAACTGGCAGTCTGCTGCTTGTGTTGAAAGGGCATGTTTCAGTTTGCACGTGTACATGTATTGAAAGTGCATGTTTCAGTCTGCATGTCAGATTCCTTTAATGAAATAGAAGAGAGATATATTTGATAACTCACTTTAAATGTCTCCTAATTTTTCTTTCTACAGCACTAGCTATAATTTCTTTGACAAATGGAACCCCCTCATGTTGTTCCTTTCTATGTTAAATGTTTTAAGTTTTACCTGTTTGATTCAGTCAACATGGCTTCAGGCATACATTGGTCATAAGTAACACTGTTGTTAGTGCTTTAGTTCTTTAGAACACTCTGGGTAGCTGCAGTAGAATACAAGGACATCAACTGTCAGACTTCATTTTCATATGACTGAGAAAGACAGTGTGAATTTACTGAAAATATGCACTCATGTAGGCTTCTGGAGCACCTTCTATAACCTCTATGGGGAAATCATGAGAAAACAGTTGTATCTCAATCATGATCCTTGAAATCCCTGCAGAAGGCTTTTCCATAGGCTAAAATCACCTTAAATGCACCGTAATTCCTAAAATGAGTATGGTACCATCAACAAATGATTTGTATTGTAACTAAAATCTGTTATCACCCTTTATACGTTCTCCTTTTTGTGACTCTCAAAACTTGCTGTTCACTACAATGCATTTCAATAGGGTGCTATCATGCATATTGGTCCCAAGATGGATGCCAATACTTCCTGGTTGAAGTGTTGGCAGCCAATCATATTTCAGTAGGATTTATGGCTCCCAGACATCTATATTTTTTAAACCTAAATATTTCTGAAGCTACTGATAGGATTTACACCGAAACACAAAAAGCCCTCTTCCTGAACGAACATCTAGCTTTCTGCCAAATTTGGTGTAATTCCGTTCAAAGGTTCGGGCTGTAGTTGTATTAAAATAATGAAAAATCCCCATAGACATAACATGGGGAAAACACATTAGAGACCCTCCTTTTGTCTCGGCCCTGCTTGATAAATCACTCCGAAACTTTCAACACATCAGCTGAACCAAAAAAAGGAAGTTTTGTAAAAGTTTCGTGAAGATTCTTCAAGTGGCGACAATCTTATTGGCAAAACATAAAACGTATTTCCTATGGAAACTAACTATAACTACGTACTGGCTATTGCCAGTAGAATATCTATCTATCTATCTAATGCAAAAATGAATGAGAGAACTCTGAGTAGTTCTCAAGTTTTGGTGGAATATTTCTTAAAAAAACAGGGTATTCATTATTCTTGGTCACATTAAACATTCTGCCTAGTTCAGTTTTCATAGAGAACCCTTTTTTATTGGAATAATGATTCATGGATTGTTATACTTTCACTGATTTCATCATAATATGGCCTCTGGAATGCTACTATAAACTTGATGTTAAAGTGATCTCACCGATAAGTCTATCCTCACTGTTTATGATTGTGAGCTTTAAAAGCAGAGTAACTCACATGTTTTGGACCACTATATGATTAAGAGTCTAGGAGGGGTTGAAACTTCTCTCTCTCTATATATATATCCAGGCTCCAAAAGCACCAATAATACGAGTCACCCGGCTGGGTATTATTGTGAAATATATATATATATATATATATATATATATATATACACACACACATACATACATACATATATATATATATATATATATATATATATATATATATATATATATATATTTCATATTCCGAAACATCACGCATCAAAGCGTGTATTCATAGGAACACACTCTCGATTTCTCACTTAGTCCTCTTCGCCCTCCTCCTGTGAATAACTTTGTCTCAACATCTCAATCTTCATCTTCACACTTTTTATCCCCCAAACCCCCTCCCCCCCCCACACCCCGGGAGACAATCTCCTCTTCTTCGAGCAACTAATGGAAGTCATCCCTGGCAATGTCGATTTCAAACTTAACTGGTCTAACCCCAATGACCAAGCGGTAACTTGCCTTAAAGCATTTTTGAATGATCAAGAACTGATTCAACACTGTGACCAACCAACTCACAATAAAGGAGGACCTCATCTTGAAAGGGCAGACCATCACATTGGATACCAGTACCCCTTGCGATTGGTCCGATCACCACTGCCTCCTGTTTTATATAAACAGGGAGATGTTATTGAGGAAGGCTCAACCAACGAAATCAAAGATCTGGAAAAGGGACCTCAGATCAATAAACTCAGTTGATCTAGCAGCCCACTGTAAATCTGCCCTCTCCTCCCAAGCAGACTTGATCGATGTTCAGTTACTCACTGACTCCTACAACTCGACCATCTCCAACATCATGCACGACCTCGCATCGCTCCAACAAAAAAAAACCTCAATAAAAATATCCAAACCATGGTACAAAATCATTTGTTCCTTACTCTCCCCTGAGGCGGAAAGCCGGGGGCGTCTTGCTTTACTCTTTTTAGAATTGTACGCGCTATTGAATGAGAATTAGCGTTTTATTTTTAAAACTTGCACATATTTTAACCTGCCCGTTTTTAAAAGCACAGCCCTCACCTCGGCGCGAGATCAGCGTCGCCCCGAGGCTGCAGACAGGCTTCTCAGGTCCACAGCGCTCGCTTTCACGCGCTGACACTTCACCCCACCCACCTCAGCAGACATCTTGAGTGAGGGTAGGGTGGCGGTGCAGTGTTTTGAAACCTCCCGCCCCTTAGATTACTTAAGGGTTGGAGATCGCCCCAGTCGGTAAAATCATTTGTTCCTTACTCTCCCCTGAGGCGGAAAGCCGGGGGCGTCTTGCTTTACTCTTTTTAGAATTGTACGCGCTATTGAATGAGAATTAGCGTTTTATTTTTAAAACTTGCACATATTTTAACCTGCCCGTTTTTAAAAGCACAGCCCTCACCTCGGCGCGAGATCAGCGTCGCCCCGAGGCTGCAGACAGGCTTCTCAGGTCCACAGCGCTCGCTTTCACGCGCTGACACTTCACCCCACCCACCTCAGCAGACATCTTGAGTGAGGGTAGGGTGGCGGTGCAGTGTTTTGAAACCTCCCGCCCTCTTCTCTCTCCCCATGCATAAAAACATCATACCTTCCCGTCCGCGCAGCGGGCGGGCGCAGCGGGCGCGCCGGCGGCGCGCCGGAGGCGCGCCAGAGGCAAGCCCGTCTGCGCCCGTCCGCGCCCCGACCGGGCCCGGGGCCATAACCCCTGCCCAAAAACTGTCAGGAGCCTATAAACAGTACTCCAGCCAAAGATTACTAGCGCTTCGGCCATCTATCATGGCCAATTGCCTAAACATCAAACCCTCAGAGATCCATAAGGATTCCGCTACCTCGTGCCCCCACTGTAATGACACTATTCCACTTATACTCTCTAATACTAGTGGCATTATTAGAAAACAGGACTTGGGAGCGGTCATTTCCATAGCCCTTATAAATGCGCGATCACTCGGTAAGCATAGGCAGGAAATCTTTGATCTAATTACTGATTTTAAATTAGATGTACTGTTTATCACCGAAACCTGGACTGATGACTCGTCACAGCCAGACCTAGTCATTGCAGTTCCAGAGGGATATAAGGCATACTGTCAGGACAGGCCCAAACAAAGAGGAGGTGGGCTGGCCATAATTGCCAGAGATTCGTATCCCGTAAGAACGAACCCCATTCCATCTACCTCCTGTGAGGCCATGCAATTCGCCATCAACGTTTCTCCCCTGTTTAATTTTAAGGGAATATTAATATATCGCCCTCCAGGATCTAAGACGGCCTTTTTATCAAGCATTAATACCATGATGGAATCTGTAGCCACGGAAAGTACCTTTACGGTCCTAGGGGACCTAAACTTTCATTTAGACCTAGGTCACCTTACCGACACTGCTGCCCTCATCTCTGATTTAGAAACCCTAGGGCTAAAACAACTCGTCACGTCCTCCACTCATCAAGCAGGCCACATCCTGGACCCCATTTTTTCGAACTTAGAAGGCCTGCAAATTACCAACATTCTGCCGATGCCTTGGACTGACCACTTTGCAATTTTTGCAAATTTAGTCATCAATATTCATTCCAGCACCAATCCATGTCCCATGCCCAAACAATCTTTCAAAGACTGGAAAAATATAAATCATGAGAATCTGCAACTTATATTGGAACAAACTCGTCCTACGTTCGCCTCAGATCCCAATTTAGCGGTACAGCAATTCCACGATTGGCTGGGCCAAGCTACAAACCAGTCAGCCCCTTCCAAGGAGCATTCCAGAAATAGATCCAAACCCACTGCCCCTTGGTACAATGAAAAATTAAGGGCACTAAAACAGACTAATCGTAGCAAGGAAAGAATTTGGCGAAAAGACTATGACACAGCCAGTAAAGTAGTTTATAAGGAAGCCCTAACACTTTACAAAGCCATGATAGCGAAAGCAAAAAACGAATACTATAGTGATCAAATTGAAAAAGCTAAGAACTCTAGCAGACAATTATTTCAAATCACCAAAGTACTATCAGGTCATTCTCCTGACCTTACTCCTCCTCCGTCGCAATCTTTGTGTGACTCCCTCGCCTCCTTTTTTTTCACTAAAGTAGACGATATCTATCAGGCTTTTTCCACCAAATCACCTCGAAATACTATCACACCCACTACCTCTTGTCCTGCCAACATGTTTCTTAGCTTCCAACCGGTCACCCCATACCAAATAAAAAATATACTATCCACTATTAAATCAGGATCACTTCTGGATCCCTGCCCTTTCTCCGTACTCCGACCGGTCATGGATTCTATCCTACCGGCACTCACGCAAGTTTGTAACTCAATCCTTCTATCAGGCAATTACCCGGATCCCCTCAAAAACACCTTATTAAAACCCTTGTTAAAAAAACCCTCCTTGGATAAAAGTGAGCTAAAAAACTACCGCCCCATCGCTAGTCTCCCCTTCATGGCAAAGGTGACTGAAAAAATCATGAACACCCAGATATCCGAGTTTATAGAACAACATCAGCTTCTGGACAACACCCAGTTTGGGTTCAGAAAACATCATGGGACTGAGACAGCCCTGATCAAAGCCGCCGATGACATCAGGGTAATCAGGGACCAGGGTGGCACTGCCATCCTGGTTCTGCTAGATTTATCGGCGGCCTTCGACACGGTCGACCACAACACCTTGGTCGATCGTGTCCAGGGATTTGGCATTTGTCACACGGCCAAAGACTTAATTGCGTCCTTTCTTGCCAAAAGAACGCAGGCTGTCATTTTAGGACCCTTTCAATCGGCCCAACTCTCTGCCCCTTGTGGAGTTCCTCAAGGCTCATCCCTGAGTCCGACACTTTTTAACATTTATGTGTCGGACCTTGCTAAGACCATCAAAGCACATGGGATGAGCCTAACCTCCTACGCCGACGACACCCAACTAGTGTTGGCAATTAAAGGGGATGGAGAGCAAGTAGCCGAAAAATTTAAGAAAGGGCTCCTAGCTATAGGAGAATGGATGGCCACCAACTGCCTTAAGTTAAATTCGGAAAAAACCGAGGTACTCATATTTGGATCACTCCAACCAGCCTGGCCAACTAGTTGGTGGCCAGAGACCTTCAATACCCCTCCCACTCCCACCACGAAGGTTAGGAACCTCGGAGTCACCTTCGACGATGGTCTAATCTTTATGGACCACGCCATTAAAACAGTGTCTATGGCACACCTGAAACTAAAAATGATCAGGAAAATTCGTCCTTTTCTCCCTGACACTGCCATTAAGACTCTTGTCACTGCCCTTGTCCTTTCATCTTTGGACTATTGTAACGGGCTATTCCTAAATGCTCAAACCAGAGTCATCACAAAACTCCAATCGGCTCAAAACGCGGCGGCCCGTCTGCTCTCTGGCAAGACTAAGTTTGAATCTATCTCCAAAGATATCAAGGATTTTCACTGGCTCACGATACAAAAAAGAATTCACTTTAAATCACTTTGCATTGTGTTCAAAGCAGTGAACAATCAAGGACCCCACTACCTAAAAACTCAACTACAACGCTATAAACCCACCAGAGCCTTACGATCAGCCACTCTCAATCAACTGACTGTTCCCCGCACCAAAACAGTCACCTGGGGTGACCGACGCTTTCTTGTGGCGGCCCCCAGACTCTGGAACACCCTGCCTCCTAACATCAGACAAAGTGCCACGCTCCTCCAATTCCGTAAACTCCTGAAAACTTGGCTGTTTACTCAATAACTATCTCTGTTTAATTAACCGGTCCCTAACTTCACAGCTTGTATTTAACAAATGATTTATCAGCGCCAAGACGCCCATGGGTAAATGCAGCGCTCTATAAATACTAAAAATAAATAAATAAATACAAACACGGAGCACCACAACCATAGGGCAGCTGAACGTTCATGGAAATACAATCCCTCCTTGGAACAACTAAAACTTCTTAGAGGTGTTAGAAGCTTTTACAGCAAACAAATCAAGAGTGCTAAGGCAGACTACTTCAGACACCAACTTGATCAAGCCGCAAACCGCCCCAAGAAACTTTTCGAGTTGGTCAAACAGCAATCAGTGGTAGGCCCAAACAACTCTGACTCGGTAGGCAGCCTACCTTCTTGTGATGATCTTGCTGCTTTCTTCACCGAGAAATCAAGTCTCATCACCATTGAACTCGCTTCTAAGAAGGCGCTGCTGCCATCCCCCGGGTCCGCACCACCCCCTGACCTGTTATGTTATGTTATGCTGGTTTTTTTTTATAGCGCACGGCTACTCAAAGAGTGTCCCGGCGCTTTGGTTGCAGACCTATCTCATAACACAACAAGAAAGAAGAGAAATTAAAAAAACAGAAAATACAGAGAAGAGAGAGAAACAAAACCCAGGACGCAGCTAAGAGGTGAAAAGCCAAGTTTTTAGCCCTTTCCTAAAAGCCAGTAGGTTAGACGTGCTGCGTAGCACCACTGGCAGCGTGTTCCAGAGCTGGGGGGCTAGCAATCTGAAGGAACGGCCTCCAATACGTGCCCTTTTGACACGCGGAACATTGGCAAGGTACAAGGACCCTGACCTCAAGGACCTGGCTGGATGATAAAAAGCCAGCCTTTTTTGAAGGTATTTCGCTCCAGTGAAATGCAGCGCCTTATGTGCCAACGTCAAGGCCTTGAAGATTATCCGCTTCCGAATGGGAAGCCAGTGCAGTGCCCGCAGGAGGCCCGAGGCTCTAGCACGGCGAGATAGTCCAAAAATAGCCCGTGCTGCCGAGTTCTGGACCACCTGTAGCCGTTGAAGCAGATATTCCGGCAGGCCAAGGTAAAGAATGTTCGCATAATCAATACGTGACCCAATTATCGCCTGCACTGTGACCTTCCTGTGCTCCTCTGAAAGTAAAGGGAGGAACTTACGCAACATCCGGAGCAGGCCGAAACACGTGCCGGTAAGGCCGATTATCTGGGAGCGCAGTGTGAGGCCCTCTCAGAAAAGCGCAAACCAATCAGCCTGAACACCAAGAACAATGTAACATGGGGCACCTTTACCCCATTCAGTGAAAAAGACATCAACAAGATTCTTCAGAACATCAATCCATCTAACCATTACAGTGACCCACTGCCACCGGTCATCTTCAAAGAAATCAAGAATGTACTCATCCCCACCTGGACAAGGATTGTAAACGCTTCTCTATCTCAAGGCACGATCCCAGACTGCCTCAAAGCAGCGCAGGTGCCACATATACTAAAAAAAACGAATGCAGATAAAACTGACCTCAATAATTTCCGCTCTATCTCCAGCATCCCCACATTAGCCAAACTGTTTGAAAAATGCATACCATCCCAACTCTGTGCTCAAATAGAGAATTTCCAACTCCTAGACCAGCATCAATCCGGTTTCCGGAAGGGGCACAGTACCGAATTGGCTCTCACGCACGTTATGGATGACATCTTAAAAAGGCTTTACCAAAATGATTCCTGCCTCCTAATACCCCTTGACCTTTCTTCCGCTTTCAACACGGTTAATCAAGACAACCTTCTATCCATTCTGAAGAACAGGATGGGTTTCTCGGGTTGGGTGTTACAATGGTTCTCGTACTTCCTTCACCACAGATCACAAAGAATCAAGGTAAACCACTCCCTCTCCCAGCCCTCTCCAGTACTCATGGGTGTCCCTCAAGGGTCCGCCCTATCTCCCATCCTCTTCAACCTTTTCTTGGAACCACTAGCTAACTCTCTAAGTTCCACAAACATTCTCTTCCATATGTACGCGGATGACACACAACTTTATTTGAAAATCTCATCCCCGCACAACATCATCTCACTCAACACTTACCTAAATACTACCCAAAATTGGTTAACGGAGAGCCATCTACTGCTCATCACCTCCAAAACTGAATTCCTTTTCATCTCTCCCCTGAACCACATACCCAAGCTAGTCCCTTGGCTGAATCACCTCACTGCCTTCAATTGCTCCTATCTCATCATAGACTCAGCCAAATCACTCAGAATCACCCTGGACAAACACCTGAATATAAAAAGTCATATTAGCAATGGGTGTAAGGGAGATAATCTCTTGATGAGGACACTCAAAAACATCAAGCCATTCCTTCCACAAAAGGACTTCAAACAGGTGGTACAAGCACTTGTCCTGCTGAGGCTGGACTAGGCAGCGCTACGCTCTGTGGCCTCCCAAATACACTCTGGCTCCCCTAAGGGCATTACAACGCTGCGGCCAGACTGGTCACTTGTACCAAACAAAGTGAGCACATATCCCCAATTCTAAAATCTCTTAAATGGTTGCCATATGAAGCTTGAATTCAGTTATAGATTGCCGTTCTGGCGCACAAAGCCCTGCATTTCAAAACTCCCAGAAACCTAGCGCAAAAGATTGAATTATCCTAGGGTGGGAGAGCCGCAAGAAGCGCTATCACTCTCCTCCTGAAACCACCCATCCTTAGCAAAAAGAGAACTGGTCTCCGAGCCTTCTCCGGCGCTGTCCCAGGGATTTGGTACTCTCTTCCGCTGGAAGTATGCAGAATCTCCTCAACGACTGCTTTCAAACTGGAAGCCAAAAGATTCCTAATGAACATATTTTTACCTTAACCTGGGCCAGGATCACTTGCTCAAATCATTGTTCCTACAACCATTGTACCCTCATGTGATGCTGCTCTTCTTTACCGCATTGTGTGTCCCCCTTCGTAGCCCGTTATATTCATGTTTATCGTATTAATCTCCTTTATTCTCTTGCTTGGGAAACATGCGAGTATTCCTGTTGTGTATTCCTACTTGATGTCGATATTGGATCTATGCTCTTCTTTTCCGCTTTGTGTACCCCCTTCGTAGTCTGCTACATACACGTTTATTGTACTACTCTCCTTGATTAATTTGTCTGGGAATTTTGCGATTATTTGTCTGGGATTTATGTGAGTATTCCTGTTGTGTAATCTTTCTTGTTGTAGATATTGGATTTATGTCCTTCCTTTCTTCCTTTGTAAAGCGCTCTGATATACTTCGGGATCTTGTTCGCTCTATATAAAACTTTATTGATAAAAATAAATAAAGAGGCAAGGAGAGTCTGCACTCAGCACTTCAAATAAAGATATAAAGGCTGTGACGAAGACCTGTTTAGGATGAAATGCGTGGTAGAATAAATTGTATCTTTATCTTAACTGCTGAGTACGGACTCTCCTTGCCTCTTTGATCCACGAGGCTTCGGAATTTATTTATGGTTTACAGGACTCGCACGTGTTGTTCCGCACCAGCCCCATGAGGTGGATGTGGCCAAGTTAGAGCGGAGGACACGTGAAGGGATATATTTATATATATATGTATATATACATATATATATATATCATGTGATCAAGCCACTCTGGTGGTGAAACGCGTTATGGCCGACAACAAATAAACGCAGAAGATTTTGAACACAGTCTGGGTCCGTGTCTGCTTGTTTGCTGCTTGCTGGAGTTCCATGTGGGAAGCGGTTTTCCTGAGCAGTTATTCGGACATATATATATATATATATATATATATATATATATATATACACACACACACACATATATATATATATATATATATATATATCGATAGTAATAAACCGTCAGTACATTCCTGTTACTACATAATGTTGTCACAATGCTTTTTTAAAACTATTGTTTCAAAACAAATAAAACGCTCCTAATCCATGTTGCGAACTCCTCTGTATGAAAAAGAACAGATCATTAAAACCTTGTAGTTCAGTCCAAAACGTACATTGTCTGGTCACAAAACATTTCTGACTGGAAATGTAAGTTTGCTATACTTACTTAATTGTGAACCGTGACAGAATCAAAAAAAGTGCACACTCTAGGAAGCTCCTTTAGGAGAACTCCTTGTGAAACTATCTGTACAAAAACAAGAAAGATTCTCTTACCCAAAAGGAGTGTACAGATTTCACCATTTTCCCTTCAGCATTTGTCAGACTTGAGAAACAGGCATTTGTGCGGTACTGTACATCTTCAGTGTGACCATCTTCTCTTTTGCTACTCCCCATACACACCAGACGACCGTAGTTGTCTGGCAGGGAGAACACTGGCCACACAACGAGCATTGTCATTGGAATTGTTGATTTGGACATATTTATTATTAGTCATATCCTTGATTTGTCTGGGTGTCAGCATTCAATGTCTCCACAAATGGATCTTTACTAATGAAGAGGACGTTGGAGACTTAGAGGGAGACGTCAGTGTTAAAGAAAAATGTTAACTAAATAGTGTGTCCAGGGCAGGCGAAAAGGAGGGCGCATCACTATAGTTTCAAAGTATGAAAGAAAATAAGTAGATGTCAAGCCTGGTGCACAGGATGAGGAATATGCTGAGTAAGACCAGGGATTGACCAGGAGTGCAAAAATTTAGCCACTCGAGCGCGAGAGAAAGGAGGATGTCTATTCATAAACTGAAGTCTCATATGATCACCAGTTTCAGTTTAGAAGTTTGTAAGTCAACTGGATATAGAAAGTCTTCAACGATTGACTCAAAATTGGAAGCAGGTCTCTGGTTTTAATAGGCCAATAGTCAGTGATAAGGAAGGAGCAAGAGTAATCTGACAAATTATGTTGACTTCAGGAAGACTCCTGTCAATATTGGACACCTTGATAATGAATAGAAAAATTAAGTGCCTTTGCATCAGATCTAAAAAGGAAGATATTATAATCCTTGAGAGTTCTGTTCGGGCTTGAGGTGTCGTCGATAAGAAAAAGTAGATACAAATGATGGTTGCATATCAGGTCACATATTTCATTTTTTAATGGTGTGATAGCTAACCCTGGGCAGAGTTGCGCTATGCGAAACTCTGCAAAGTGGAAAAAAACACTCCACAGAGCTCCGCAAGTGGCTGAGTGCGATAGAAAATGCTGTTCGCTGTGATTTTCTGTGCCGTATGCTTGTCCACACTGTGCAATCATAGCAAACGGCATCATGCATAGCGCAAGTGGACGCTGCTTTCCTTTCTGCCGCTCGAGTAGATTTTTACTCGAGCGACAGCTTTCTCAACGCGAACTGGCAGTTTCTCAACGCGAGCATAAGCGACCACTCGCAATGAGAACCCTGACTCCCCTGCAATGAGAAATCCCGCCGGGAGGTTTATTTTCCACGTTTGCGCTTGCCAATTTGATGTTGACGATTCTGAACGAGGAAAAATCTTGCCGGGAGGTGGATTTCCTGCTCGCGATGGCCAACTTGACGTTGACGAACTCGAGCAAGGAAAAAAACTCTGCGAGCTCTGCGTAACGCGGAGTGCGGAAAACTCCTCAAACTCAGGGAGTGGAGCGGAGTTCACCACCCAGGCTTAGTTATAGCACAAAGAAATTCAAGAGACAGCAGGATAGTTCTGCTAAGATGGTGTTGGACGTGGGCACCTTCCTGAAGAAAGATAGAGGTAAGTGCAGTGGTTGTCTTTTGAATTTTGAGTAGTCCTGAATAGGGAAAGTAGAGCATGAAGACATCTAACCAAACCTGATTTTGAGGTCCAGCAGTTCTTGCTTGCTGTAAGTAAGGCATGAAGATTTTTGGACCCTGGACCCAGGCGGGCTTGCCTGTAGCATGCTCTCTGTGCACCAGTGGTGCACCCACTGCACATCGGCATTGAGACGAAATACCCAACTGACACTAAGATGGAGGACGTAGGTGGAGCAGTCTCCAGAGCAATCCGAAGCGCCAACCTCACGCAGGCCCTCCAAAAAAGGTGAGCGAGGACAGCAAATGAAACGTGGGACCTCATGTCCTCCATGTGCGGAATGCAGTCACTGGGAAAGGAATGAAAAGGCAAATAAAAGGTGAGATCAAAGTTAAAGGCATTGAAATGACTTATGCAATGCTCACCACCCTAACATAATAAAGGCAAAACAAAAATTAGTGGTTATTCAAACAACAAGGAAAGAAAGAAAAGGACCAAAGAAAGATAAAAACAGACGTTTAAAACGTAGCGGCTGCTAGTCACGGTCGGTACACTGCACATTCCCAGGGAGCCTGTGTCCGCATCCAGAAGAAATACCCGACCGGCAGCAAACTGGAAGATGGTGACACTGATGTTTAAAAACTCTGCCTCAAGGTTGACGCCTGAGAAGAATGTTTAAGGATGGACTCTGCGCGAGCTGTGGTATCCATCAGAAAGGAAAGTGCCAAAGGTAACTCACGTGTACCTTTATGTGGCTGTCCGAGTTACGAAAAGTGCGAGAAAAACCATCATATCATATTTTTACGCCTTTTCACTGGTTTCCTCTGGGTTTTAGGTACATTTTAAACTGGTGACGCATTATTTACAACAATTTTTGCTTTGGGGGAAACACTCCATTCTGTGCTGAGAAGTTGGTGCTGTTGGTAACTCCCACCCCACTTGGCAATCAGGAATGAAACCTTGTCCAAGCCTTTTCCACGCGGCCTCCCCTGTTTGGAAACCCCCTTCCATTCCCTTTAGCTTCTCCAGTCGAAAGGGCGCTGCCTTCGGTACGGCTTTGTAATCATCTGATGGGCTCGTTGGAGTAAGTTGCTATTGGGGGTTGAAGATAAGAGAAATCAGACACTGAATTCTTTTTGTATTGTGTGATTTATTGTTTATGTTTTGGGGTGTTGAGAGCACTCCACAAGCCACCCAGGTCAAGAAACTCTCCCCACCCAGACCCGCAAAATAAATAAAAGTTCCCCTCTGGAATAAGGTATAGAGTATAAATACTGAAAAATCAAAATGTCTCATTTTTGCCTTTTTGAAGGTTCCCCACAATGCATGGAGCCATAGGATGACTTTTTTTTATTATTTCAACCCGAACATGTTTCTCTAAACAGGAAAAATGGTGTTCTAAACCGGTGAAAGGGATGTGATTCTTAAGTCACATTTCCCGGGGTATGAGGACTAAGGAACTACCTGTTAAGGATATTAAAATGTTGCTTGACCTTTCTTTGTACCAGTTGCAAAAGGTTACACACTCATGACTGAGAATTCGACTTGACATCTGTTCTCTGATTTTGATTCCTCCCTTGTGACTGCTGCTTACTATTTATGTCGCTTAAAAAACGAAATAGTATTTGTCCATTCTTTTACTGTAGATTTTGATAAAAAATAAATCCTGCTATGCTAATGGGAGTATTTGGCATTTGCAGGTTGAAGTCATCCATCGATCATTGCTGTTACCTGAGTCACTTCATTGGCGTAAGGTGTCTATCACCACTTTCAGGGTAGTCATTGTGGTGAGGTAGGGGTTGGAAAGGCAGAAATCCAGCTATTCCTCAGATTTACCGGTGAGACTGCTTAGTAGATTACCAGTTAAGTGATGTGTACCACTGCAGTGTTTTCAGTCAAGGCACTTTATGTGATGTATATCAAAGTAACTCATCGCTCATGGGAAAGATAATACATCAAGGAACCAATGGGAAACGGAGAATAATACTGAAAACATTTTCTAAACCTTAAAAGAAGTATGGATCTTTTAAGGTTTAAAAACCTGTATGAAGGAATAGAAGGGAGGGCATTCCATTGAGTTCAGGCCAAGAAGAGATTTAGGCTGTACAGAAAGACCAGGTGGAGCCATCTTCCACAGTTTAGGACTTTTAAGATGTTTTCCCTCTTGTGTACAATTGCAGGTAATGTACAGGATCTCTACAACAATTCATAAGATGTTAGGAAGAGGGAGAGGTGCACAAGTTACCATTCTACACACAAACACTATGGTGGCAAAAATGTATCATAATTTAGTATACAAGTGTGGATATGTTTGTGTTTGGATTTTTATAAGGCTCATGACTGCCCAACCTGGACTCCCCAGTGCTCATGAAGAGCCACTTACAAGCCTGCACAACTTAGAAGAGTCCGGTCATTAGCTGTTTCTTGGAAAAAGTTTTTGGGGAGTTAGAATGAAGCTGATGAGGGAGCAAATTCCATAATTTGGAATCAAGGAATTTAAAGATCTCTGTCCGGTCTGGCTCTTCTGAACTTAGGCACGGTGGTCAGTCTTAGACTGGAGGATCTCAAAGCTGTGGTGGGTACGTAAGGCTGGATTGAGTGTCAAAGGGAGATAGGGCTTAAATCAGAAAAGGCACAAAATGTAAATCAAAAGGCCTGGAATTTAATTCAATTTCTGTCCTGGGAGACAATAATGTTAGTTAGATGTACAGAAACTGACTGAAATTTCGGTAAGAGTAACAACAACCGAGCCGCTGCATTCTGTAGGATTTGAAGTCATATAATGGAAGGGTGTAAGGTACCCAGATAAACGACATTCCCGTTGTCTAGGCACGAAGCGATGATTGCTTAGACTAAGTTCTTTTGGGTTATGGTCGGGCACCGTCCAGAGTATCTTCTGAAACCGTGGCCCAACTGGTTTTTAAAGTGGAGGCCCTTAGTAAGACCATCATCTATCGAGATACCAAGATTTTCAACTGCCAGTGTCAGAGTGGGTGTAGGGCCCAGTTCATCAGGTTACCAGGCACGAAACCAGAGACATGGCTGTCCTCTGACCAAAATGTTTGTCTTTTCACCTTTGAGCATCAGGCAGTTGAGGCTCATCCAGCTAGACACTGATGAGAGGCAATTCTTCAGTTATTCTGGTGTATCACCTGGTTTCTAGTGACTGTGAGATTACTAGCTGGGGTGTGATCAACAGATGAAAGCAGGATGAGGCCGAAAGATTCCACTGCCAAAAGATATTAATGAGACAGCTGAGAAGCGAAAGGGAACAACAACATTCACCTTCTGAAAAGGGAAATGGCAGATTCAAGTGCATAGAGGCTCACCGTAGCTCGCGACAAGTGTTAGACTAAAACCACTGGGGATCATGTAGAGGTAATCCGTTGGTGGCAGTTGAGAGGAGAAGGGTTGGGCAAGGACTTACTGTAAGGGATCAGATTGGTTTCATCAGGTATTTAATAACCAGAACATCTATCAAAGTGTTATTGAAATATGCAATGGAAGAGGTACGCCTCAAGAGGGGTAGTAGGAAATTCCCACTTTGGGAGACTTGTCCACAAAGGAATGTGTCTAGGTAAGATCAGCACATTGATGAAAGATAGCACCCAGTTTGTCTAGTTATTCACCTAGTGATTCAGCGTAGATGCTGAATGAATGGGCTCTTTGATGGCGCTCCTAGACTCCTCCTCAGGGGTGCAGATCACCTGGGAGATGGGGCCCTTCATCTTTGCCTGTTGGAACCTGTTCAACTGATAGGCCTCAAACCACTTAAGTATTTTTCAATTAATTCCCATTATGTTCTCAGAGAGTGGAGAATATCGGGGTCCATTGTATCCAGAACAATCAGGAGAATAGTGTCCCTTTAATTGCACATGTGAAAGGCATCATCTGTCATTCTCAACACAGAGGTATCAGTGCTGTTCTGGACCTAAAATGTGATTGCTGATACAGATTTATGTAATACATTTGTAGTACTTTTATTTTTACCCAAGGTCCTTAAGCACCACATGAACTTGATGGAGATAGCTGGCTAATACTGACCAATGTGCTAAATGTGAAGCGATCTCATTTGGGAATAACTACTGAAACAATTAGGGATGGTACTCTTAATGACCAACCCCACATAGATTGTACAATAATTACTGGCCTTTTATCAGTCTTCACATAATTCCATGGTGTATTTGGCCATGGACCGCGAAGAGCGGTTCATGATCAGGATACACTTGTTATGGTTAAGCATAGTTGGGAGTGATGCTCTGGGTGCTACAACAGCCGAGATGGAAATTAAAAAGGTGATACAACAAATGAGCGTCAGCAGCTCTCATGTGGTAAATGGGTTATCCGAGTAATTTGACAAAATGTTTGGGTGTGAAGGTGTCCCACTGGTGACAAAACTTCACAACAAAGTGCAAGATTTAGGATGTTCAGGTCAGGAATTAGTTTTTTCCAGGGAAGTCTTTTTCAGTTGACTAGGCTATGATATCCTAAATTGTTGTACTCAAGCTGAATCACATGAATTCACTCTACACCAACTCCTTCCTCAAGGAACATATTTGCTCCTCCTCTCTTCCCGTGCCCCCCCCCCACCCCCATTGTATCCGTTACTGATGCTGTGGGGTGGGGGGGGGGGGGTACTCAGGGCTTTAAGTGGGGAAAAAACTGGGGGTGCTCTAAAAGGGAAGTGACAAATATCATAAAGGGGTGTGGCCTATCCGAGTAGGGGCATGGTCTAAATCATAATATTGTAACAATATTTTCGGAATCTGGGGAACCAGTGGCTCTCAATATTTGCCTTGATTTCCCTTCGAAGGGCTGTTAAATCTTTTCTACGCATACGCAGTGCTTTCTATGAGGGTTCTGTACCACCGCATATATAAATCAAGAAACAGAACAAGTCAGCATTGGCAGTAAGAGTGTTTTGAAAAAGGTGACTGGCGCTTTGCGGCGGAATGAGGTAGCTGTGGGGAAGGGGATTAAAAAAACGGTCATAAAATACTCACGTTGCGGGCTTGCAGGCTGGGAGGGCAAGTCTTGTGTGGCTTCGGAAGGATCCTGGCTGAGGCAGCTCTGATGCGGAGGCCGGGTCCCAACGGTGCTGGTAGGGCTGGGAAGGCGTCACAAAGGTAAGTTTCCTTTTCACTGCTGCTGGATTCTGTTGTAGACCCTCGTCCCTCGCTTGTTTTAAGGCAGAGCAGGGTCACACTGGTTGCTGGAGAAATCTTGCTGCAGGCCATAAAAGCAGGGTCGTGACGGTTCTAACCAGCTGTTGTTGTGCCGATGGCTGGCACGATGACGTAGGTGGTGCTGCGTGTTCAAAGAGAAGGGAAATCCTAAGAGAAAGTGTCTCTCTTCAAAGGATTTCCCTTCCTGCTACAATGACGTCACACCTTAAGCAGTGCGCGCGTATTCTCACCCGAAACACCAACAAAAATCGGAACGTCTAGTCATCCTACCTTTGACCTTGAGGCCCGAAAATAGAGCCCCCCAAAAAAACTGGGGGTGCTCAAACCCCCCCCGCCCCTACTTAAAGCCCTGGGGGTATGCCTTCTCCTGCATCGCCGCTAAGAACTAGAACGACCTGCCAATCCACCTCTGAACAGCAACCCTCCAGGGCGGACTTCAGAAAGAAACCCAAAACCCTGGTTTTTCGACTGAGACTTTGCACCCTCGGCGCCCAGATACCCTTAAGGGTGCTAGTGATGTGCTATAAAAATGATGACTGACTGATTGCAAGAAAACAAAGACGGCCTAGTAGCGCTTTCTAATCTAAAAAAAGTTAAACCATTTCTTCCAGAAAGCGACTTCAGACCTGCTGTTCAAGCCCTTGGAGTCTTGCATCTGGATAATGGTAATGCCCTACTCCATAGGACCCCAGGATCCGCACTGACACCCATTAGGGGCAGCCTATATGCTACAGCAGATCTCATCCACCCCACCCTGATGGAACTCCATTGCCAGCCCGGACAATCTTTAAAACTAGTGGCATAATTTACTAAGTCATCACATCTAGCACTCCCACTTATCTTGTAGAAAATCTCACCATCTCTGGTGGTTGTCGGCATACCCGCAGCCAGGACACCATCAGACTGCAGATTAAGAAGTGTAATGAAGAAAAAACAAGATAACAGGCCTTTTCCATCTATGCTCCCAGGATCTGGAATAATATCCCTGTATCTGTCAGGTCTTCCCCAATGCTTGTCCAATTTAGGAAAGAGAGAGTTAAAGACTCACCTCTTTAAAGAATACTACATCACAATGCATTAACCATCCACAACTCATCTTCCTCTCCTACTACTTGCCAGCTCTATCCATGCATTTAACCATGTACAGCTCTCCGCTGGCTTTTAGCTAGGTTCACGCTATGGAAATACCATTTAACTATATACATACCTACCTACCTGGTGCAGACTAGAGTTAAGGGCTTTTTCCTGGAAAACTCTGACTTGCGCTGTGAACAATGTAAGAGGAGTCTTTATCAACGGCCATGGCTCTGCAACATAATGAAACCAATATGGAAATGAATACTAAATATAACCAAAGAACTCACAATTGAAATAATTCTCGTATAAGTGGGGATTCTTCTGTGGAGCCTTGAATACGACAACTCGGGCTGTTAAAAAAACAACTTCATTTTTCACTTCCTTGTAGCAAGACGAAATGATTCCAAAGGTAGGAAAGACAGACTTAAACTACTGTTGGCATTCATGAGGGTACGCCTTTGTTGTAGAGAAAGTTACTATAGGAATTATATTACAGGACTCCTACTACTATTCCCTGCATACATTGCTGCATACATTGATCCAGCTGCTGTTTCCAGCACAGAATCATGAGGCTGATTGGCCAACTAAGCAACTTTTCCTATAAGTTAACAGTGAAAAAAATCAAAAGAATTGGACTTCAGTGCTAAGGGGAACTAAGTGCCATGTTTTCCATTGGCTATACATCTGTGATGGAGTTCATTTTTGTTACATACATATATCTAAGAGCTATGAAACAATTATTGATGATAAACATATGCACTTAATTCTTGCTGCCCATAAGAGTCATCAATTACCTGTGGTCTTACATTGAAGAGTTTGAAAGGGAAGATATTCAAACTGTGGAATGGGAGGGGAATGACTGATTGAGGAGTCAGCCGAGGTGTGCCTTTTTCTTTTGGCAATGTCTCCTGAATACTATTGATTTTTATTCGCATCTCTTGAGTCCTCTAATATTTATTTTGTGATTAAATTATTCCGTAATGGTCCAGCAGATTGTGTCAAATGTTAAAATTTTAGCAAACAGATTTGAATATAAAACAGAATTTCACTGTATGAACAATCCTATACGCTTTGCTCTTATGCGGGGTCTTGTGATAAAAAAAGTGGTATACATTGCAGCCTCAGACACTGGGGAATTGTTGCATCGATTCTCAAGCGGAGTGTTGACACTGTGCACAGTGTACATTCTGTTACTCTTTCAATGTGGGTCAGACTTTTAATTCATGTAATTGATTTCTTAAAAATAGGAAGTGAAAGTCTGCAAAAAAATCCATTAAATAACTGTATCGGGTTTATGGGTGGTTATAAAGAATTTATGAGGGCTGTAATGGGCACATTGATACCAATGTGTATGTGTACATTACTTTGTGTTGCAAGCCATCCTTACCGCATCTCCCCCTGGAATAATGACAGAGTGCTGTAATGTGGTATGCAGAAGCTTTCCTCCATCTTCATCATTACATTTCTCAATATAAAATGGATGATTGTGCGGAAAATAAGAGCTCGCAATGTGCTGTTCACCAGCTGCAATGTGACCAGAGAGACAACGGTGGAGTTTTTAGGCATTTGTTCTAGAAACATAAAGAACCGTTTAGAATCAAATCTATTCTCCATGCTCCCTGTGTGCATAAAAATGTCGTAGCCATCTATGACCCCTATCTTTCTTTGTGGCACCACATTTTGTGTTGCACATACTTTTCACTTTCAGCTTTAGGGTACGAGGAAAACAGGGTAATGAAGTATAATTATACGGCTTTGTTGGACGCTCGATTGCTTCTTGGCGCTGCGTTGACAAACCGCCAGCATCACATCAGCAGTATATTGCGCAAGATTATAGAGCATAAGAGCAAGTAGCCAAGCTTTAAGTTATTCCAGAAACAAAGGTGAATTTCTGCCACACGTGTTAGCGGAGAGGTCACAATGCAATTGATGGACGAGTGCAGGGAGCCAGCAGCAACCACCTCTGGGCGGACTGAAGGCAGTTCACCGATGCTGTTACGGTGGAGGATGCACACAGCGACCAGCTGAGCACGCGCCAATACTGCTGAACGCACGTCACCGAGAGCACGAGGCGCTGTGCAAGGAAACTTCAACTAGTCTGCTTTCTCAGTGGTACCCGCGCGCTCCCGAGCGTCCATGGCACGCGCGCTCGGGGGACCGGAACTGTATTGAACAGACTGGACTGAAATTGTCATATCTAGATTATCAATCTCCCTTCTTTTCATCCTTCTCAATATGTATGTAACGCTTTCCTTAGACCAATTTATAAACTACATCCATTTCTTGACTCAAGGTTTTCATTCCTTGGTTGCATTTATTTCGCTGCTTCTACGTGGGAACTGATTCACGAAAAAGCAAACAATCTGCTTCCTTAGTAGTAGTCCTGTGAGTAAGTGAGGATTTATTACGTCTGGGAATTAAGAAAGATTCCTTTTTTGAACGTCTGGAAAGCTGCACCAGGTGCGAGTTTCCATGCTAGTCCTGGGACTGCCATGCGACTTGTTCCCCCAGTCCTGTTTCCCCAGTGAAGAAGTGTACATAGTGCACAATTTGGCACTGGGGAAATGCAGCCAAAGTTAAAAACATGTTTTTCTTTTCTCCAGGGGACAATATGTTTTTTCCCCTGGAGAATCGCCATCATGTGCACTCAGGCCAAGATCGGCTGCCATCCATTCCACTTCCCACATTTGGAGGGGAGTTACTCCAGCCATTTGGTGGGAACAAACCAAAAGCCCTAAATCTCCGCGAAACAGTAAAAAATCTCAACGAACACGCAGAAATTCCGGGAACACGCAGAATTGCTTGTTCATGATTCTTTTTTCCTGTTCACAATCTCTGTTTGCGTGCTCGGGGGGAAATATCTCGCAAACATACATTTTGAGAACGCGAACAAGCAAAACATTTTGCGAAGTCGCCGAACGCAGAATTTTGGGCAATCTAGTGTTCTACGCGGAATGCAAATTACCCAAATTCCGCAAGCGGAACGGAATTTACCGCCCAGGCCTACTGGTAACATTGGAGAACATGCATTTTCCGTAAGACAGAATTCTGATTGCCCTGACTGCATCAATACGCCAAATGGAAAGTATTGTTTTTTTAGTTGAATAAAGTAGTTTCTTTTTTTCTATAAGATAAGGCACCGGATGGACAATGTTTTTTAAAAACTATTTTCTCAACGATCACATTGCCAAGTTACATTGAGGATCAAGTTGTAAATGAGTTTACTGGTTTCTCAGTTTTGGGTTTATTTGGGGAAAGGACGCAGCACAGCAGGAGCTAAAAAGTCACAACGACCCAATTGGAATCTCCATTTGTCATATGCCTCCTCATCCATTTTGACATCTCCAATGAGTTAAAATAAAAGGCTTGTGTGCCTTCTAATTTGCCTGCATAATTAAAAAAAATATGTATCATGAATGTCCCCTCCTCACAATTGTCAGATTGTGTTTTGTACACATTTACACAAAGTGGTGCAAAAGCCAGGGAAAATCCACTGTTGTGCATCACGTAGAACCTGGGGCTTTACCCTTGCCGATATTTCCAGTTACTGGTCACATCCTGTCATGACGTCATCGTAGATAGTACCCAACCAGTCTCTGCAAATGCATCCTTAATTGCAGTCTCAACCAGCCTCCCATCTCCTAATGTAAGTACCTTGCTGCAAGAATACAACCACTGTAGTTTGTAGATGCTGTTTGCGGATCCAGAGGACAGAACAAACTTATTTTCACTTGACAAACCTAACCAGATCCAACCTGCATCTAGTTAATGCTAAATGCTTGTTTCGTATTGCTGAATTTGCTAACCTAGCAACACGGTATTGCAAAACATTAAAAATAAGATGCACAGACGTCACTAATTGCATGGGTGCCTTTGTGTTTATGTGAACACCAAGTCCTCTGCATGAGATACTTTGGGTAGGTCACCACCCTGATCAGCAGTCCACCAGCCTGAAAGTCATCAGACACTTATTTTATCTGTGTGCTTTGAAGAGAAACACCTGTTAGAAGACACACCACAACAAACCTCCATGCCAATAGTTATTTTATCGTTATGTGTACTGTAATGCAAGAGTATGTGTTTTAGGCATAATCTTGATTATATCATTTGTGAGTGGAATGTAAGCAGACATTGAAGAAACTTAAGGAACAAATGCAAATAACAACCCCCTTCGAAAAGTTGCATAATTAGAACTCACCACATCTTTTATTCATTTTAATATGGTTCCTGGCTGTAGAGCTCATAGAGGAGTGTATATTCTTGCATGTGGTCCTTATCCTCAGTTCCGCTGCAGTCAGTAAAAGCTGCTAGCCAGTGCCCAGCAACAGAACTGGCCTCCAGCAGCAGTGAAACCCCCCCACACCTTTCCAACCCACTGGGAAACACCCGGGCCCAGTTTCCCGGCAAGCCTTTGAAGCCTTTTTAGTTTACCCTTAGGGCACACAACCATCCAATAGGATGAAGGGTCAGCCACTTCCTTCCTGGGTGGCAGAGCATTACATCTGAAAGGTGTGTCTTCCAAATTGTCCATCAGAGCAATGCCACACTATTTCTTTTTGACTTGTCTCATCTTTCACCTACATCAGAGCAGCTCTTTTAGAATCATCTGTTTTGTGCTATGAGGTGCAGGCTCTTTTAGCCTAACGAGCCTTAGCGAGGGTGTCAGCCTAGGAAGTTGGGACTGGAAGTTGTTCCCTCCTCTCACTCGTGATGAAGAAAGGTGGAGGCCTGCGTCCTATTTTAGATTTTCTCCCTCTCAGCTCTCTCCTGCACAAAAACAATGATGCTCACACTGGCCCAGATTCTTTCTGCCCTGTATCCTGAAGACTAGGTGTTGGCTCTGGACCTGCAGGGTGCCTATTTTCACACCCCTGGTCTGCAGGCCCCCATGCGTGGCCTGCAGTTCAAGATGGAACACAAGCATTTACAGTTTGCCATACACCCTGTCAGCCTCACCAGTGTGCCTCTGGTGTTCGCAAAGGTGATGACAGAGTTAGGGTTTAGTAGTTTTCCCTTCCCTTTGATGACTGGTTGTTGAAGGCAGGCTTGCCACATTTAGTCACTGACCACTTTGACATGACGACCAACCTCTTGACTGCATTGGGGTTCTCAATCAATCTGCCGAAGTCATACCGACTCCTTTGCAGAGGCTCAACTACATATGAACCATCCTTGATACAATGCACTTTTGAGCCTTTCCTCCGGACCAGTGAATCCAGGACATTTTGGATAGGATCCACATGTTTCTGCCTCTGTCCTGGGTCTCAGTAATGATGGGTCTGAGCCTTCTTGGCTTGCTTGCCTTCCATGCCTGATGGCATATGCATGCTCTGCAGTGGGATCTGTATTCTCAGGTGCGCCAAGCACCAGAGGAACTTGTTAGATTCCATCCTGGTGTCAGAGGAGACTACAAAAGATCTGCAGTGGTGACTGCAAAACCGCAGTTGGACCAGCCGTAGACCTCTCTCCCTGCCCCAGCCAGAATTGATGGTGGTGATGAATGTATCACTAATGTTTTGGGGAGGCCATCTGGGAGAGGTGGAAATCATAGGATTCTGATCTCCGAAGGCGTCCCACCTCCACATAAATCTGTTGGAGCAGTGGGCTATTCATTTGGTGTTGATGACCTTCCTGTTGACCATCAAGGGCAGACTGGTTTAGGTTCTCATGAACCCCACCACCGTCAAATGGTACTGCAACAAGCTGGGCAGGGTGGGGTCTTGGGTCCTGTGCCAAGAGGCTCTGCCAAAACAACAGTAGATGGACAGAATGCAGAACAATGTTGTACATTCACCCCAGTACAGAGATCTGGGCCTAAATCCATTGTTTTTTTGCTCACCAAGCCACCCCAATTAAGACATAGCCATATGCAAATCAGCCTTGACCCTGTGCCTCATGGGAACAGTCCAGCCCCGAACTGCCAAGCCATGTCTTCCCTGGACCGGAATCAAGCATCCTAGGACCGGTTTCTGGCTATCAGCCGTCATCAGCCAGGATAGCTTGACTCCAGTGCCGTGGAGAGCAGGGGACTCACGTCTGAGCATACCCGTCCCACTCGGGGTGACAAATGCAAAAACAACAGTTGGTGGACAGAATGCAGAACAATGTCATACATTCGCCTCAGTACAGAGATCTGGGCTTAAATCCATCTTTTTTTGCTCACCAAGCCACCCCAGTTCAGACATGGCCATATGCAAATCAGCCTTGACCCTGTGCCTCATGGGAACCGTCCAGCCCGAACTGCCAAGCCATGTCTTCCAAGAGGCTCTGCACCTCAGGAACTGGCTGAACCATCAGCGAATTTCCCTCGGGGCAGTTCCCCTAGCAGGATCTTTAAACGTCAGGGCGAACAAGCTCAGTCGCCGCCACCTAGTGGATCACGAATGGTGGTTACACCCAGAGGTGGCAAAAGTGTCTTATAGCAGTGAGGAGAACCCCGCTTGGTCTTTTCTCTACAGCTGGGAGTGTGCAGTGTCAACACTTTTGCATGCTAGAGTTCCCAAGAAGGCTCTTCCTCTGAGACTCATTCCACATGTAGTGAAGCACAGGATTCCGCTACACCTTCCTGCTGTTACCTCTCCTGTCCAGCGTTCTGGAGAAATTCAGGAACAAACGGTCCCAAGGAATCCTAGTGGCTCCTGAGGGCCAGGAGAGCTTGGTAAGTTACTTTTCTTCAGTAATTCTCTTCATGGTAGATACTCTATCTAACTGCAGATTCCCCAACACCCTCCCTCCTCCCCTTTCTATTAAATGGTCTACTTTTTTATCTTAACCCCTTCCGTGCGGGGCTGTTTCCCCGCACAGTGCTGGGGGGCGGGCGCGCACGGCACCCCGGTGCTGATGACGTGGTCAGCTCGTCATGAGCCACAGCGTTCCGGTGCTCATGACGAGCTGAGCTCGTCATGACCACGCCCGTTCCAATGGAACGCTCAGCACAGCAGGGGAATTAGCTCAGCGTGCGAGCGTTCCATCTACCAGGCGCGGTCATGACGAGCTGAGCTCGTCATGAGCACCGGAGCGCCGTGGCTCATGACGAGCTGACCTCGTCATGAGCACTCAAGAGGTTAAAAGATCCCAATTTAGAAATCTGCATAACCGTCCATTCAGTTTGTTGATGGGCTCCATGACTGAGAGCAAGGAGAAGCCTTCGAAAGAAACTGACATCAGCATGTATGGGTAGCACTTGTATGCAGCTCTGTTCACCATTGGTGCGGAGCAGGTCTGGCGCCACCTACTGGTGCACAGGATCACTGCTTTCTGAGTTTCCGAATCCAGTCTGTAGCTGGGTGAAAGTCACAAGATGAGGAGTGTTTAGTTAGATAAAGTATCCACCAGAAAGAGCCTTACCAAAGGCAAGTAATGTGTTCTTCTTTGCCTCTGCTGCTGGGTGCTCGTGCCAAAATACATTTCCCGTTACCAATTCGTATGACTTGCAGGTTGAGAAATGCTGCCAACCTCTCCCTCATTGCGAGCACCTTATAGTTTTTCGATTGCTCTGCCAGGCTGCTCATTTAGCATGGAGACCCGTTAGCATCTCCCTGTTGCTGACATTGAACTGTCCTGTCACTACTGTATCGCAGGAAATGCCGCTGGCTTCCCTGTAGCAACTTATACCAGCACCAGCATTTGCTTGCAGTGCTTGATGGGACAGTGAATGCCTAATAGGCAACACTTGCCACTCGTCAGGCATTCACTGTCCTGCCATGTATAATGAATTTACTGTGTGTATTGTATGCAGTACCAGAGTATGACCATTCCTACATTGCACTCTCTGTTACCCCACTTAGAGCGTCTTGATTCCAGACAGAGCAAAGGTGTATGAGACACTAAATTCCTTGGGTACCACTAAATTGAGTGTCATTTATTGAAAGTAATATTTTGTTTTTAATGGAAGTTTCCAGAATACTTCAATGTTTTGACACGGTTGCCACGAGTTACCTAAAATATGTCAGACACAGTCGGACATACGCCGTGAGGGCAACGGCCAGTTTTAACTCACCTGTCCTTGCGAGGGGGTTGCTACAGCTCCTGTTCAGCGCCGCGTGGGCAGCGGCAGCAGTCTCTCCCTCTCGCCAGACCGGGACCGGGTGATAGCGGGAGAACTACACATCCCAGCTGCCCCGGGGTCCCGGCGCTCCATCGGTGACGCGAGCACTGCACCCGGAGGCGATACAAAGCAGCAGCCCCGCTGAGTGTGCTTTGGGGGCCAGACACAGTCGGACATATGCCGTGAGGGCAACAGCCAGTTCTTGCGAGGGGGTTGCTACAGCTCCGGTTCAGCGCCGCGTGGGCAGCGGCAGCAGTCTCTCCCTCTCGCCAGACCGGGACCGGGTGAAAGCGGGAGAACTACACATCCCAGCTGCCCCGGGGTCCCGGCGCTCCATCGGTGACGCGAGCACTGCGCCCGGAGGCGATACAAAGCAGCAGCCCCGCTGAGTGTGCTTTGGGGGCCAGACACATGCGGACATACGCCGTGAGGGCAACGGCCAGTTTTAACTCACCTGTCCTTGCGAGGGGGTTGCTACAGCTCCGGTTCAGCGCCGCGTGGGCAGCGGCAGCAGTCTCTCCCTCTCGCCTGACCGGGACCGGGTGATAGCGGGAGAACTACACATCCCAGCTGCCCCGGGTTCCCGGAGCTCCATCGGTGACGCGAGCACTGCGCCCGGAGGCGATGCAAAGCAGCAGCCCCGCTGAGTTTGCTTTGGGGGCCAGACACAGTCGGACATACGCCGTGAGGGCAACGGCCAGTTTTAACTCACCTGTCCTTGCGAGGGGGTTGCTACAGCTCCGGTTCAGCGCCGCGTGGGCAGCGGCAGCTGTCTCTTCCTCTCGCCAGACCGTGACCGGGTGATAGCGGAAGAACTACACATCCCAGCTGCCCCGGGGTCCCGGCGCTCTATCGGTGACGCGAGCACTGCGCCCGGAGGCGATACAAAGCAGCAGCCCCGCTGAGTGTGCTTTGGGGGCCAGACACAGTCGGACATACGCCGTGAGGGCAACGGCCAGTTCTTGCGAAGGGGTTGCTACAGCTCCGGTTCAGCGCCGCGTGGGCAGCGGCAGCAGTCTCTCCCTCTCGCCAGACCGGGACCGGGTGATAGCGGGAGAACTACACATCCCAGCTGCCCCGGGGTCCCGGCGCTCCATCGGTGACGCGAGCAGTGCGCCCGGAGGCGATACAAAGCAGCAGCCCCGCTAAGTGTGCTTTGGGGGCCAGACACAGTCGGACATACGCCGTGAGGGCAACGGCCAGTTTTAACTCACCTGTCCTTGCGAGGGGGTTGCTACAGCTCCGGTTCAGCGCCGCGTGGGCAGCGGCAGCAGTCTCTCCCTCTCGCCAGACCGGGACCGGGTGATAGCGGGAGAACTACACATCCCAGCTGCCCCGGGGTCCCGGCGCTCAATCGGTGACGCGAGCGCTGCGCCCGGAGGCGATACAAAGCAACAGCCCCTCCTACCGCCCGCGGGACGCGCGCGGGCGGCGTCGGGCTAAGCCCGGGCAAAGGGCAGGCCCTCTTAGGCCCTCAGAGGCCAGAGGAGGCTGGGCTGGGCCACGGACCTTGGCGCTTACTTCAAGGATCTTTGACTTAAGTGAGTCCCATTTAAATGTTACCTGAGTAAAGTGCCTGTGTTTATTTGTATTTGTATCCTGATTAGCCTTGTGGAAACTGTCTATGGTGAAGACAAACAAAACTGCACTGCCCTCGGAACCATGGATAATTACCTGGTAAAAAAAGTGACCCAAATTAATACCGAGCGAAGTTCTTCATTGGGTCGAGGGAATCATTTTGATGTACATGAAGAGTCGTCTTTCCCAATGGCTGATCTGGTCGTAACTGAGAATCTGGATCAAGGCAGTGGGGGTACTACTATTACAATGGCCAATGCACAGGTCCATGTTGAACCAAATGATGATCGACCTGATTTAACTAACGATACAGTAGAAGAGTTACTACCATACCCTAGGCCAGTCAGATCATGCAGAAAGCCTCAAACTAAACGGGGGGGTAAGAACAGTAAAAGAAGAGTAGAAAAAGGTCACACAGCCTCAAATAGTGCTGCAGATATAACTGACCTGCAGGAAGGAAAAACTGCGGATGGTATAAATATAAATTCGGAGCAATTTGCCCTCCTAATCCACACGATGGAAGCTAAGATAGAGGAAAAAATTGCAGAGCTGATGAAACCCCTGATCTCCAAATTAGATACCGTGGCCTCAGAAGTGGTGAGACTGGGTGGCATGTTGGCAACACACTTGGCCTCAGCCGCTGCTGGAAGATCAATAGCAGTGGATAAGAGACCAGCTGCTGAGGGGCAAGGAGCTGGCAGAGTGACTCTACAGCAAACCAGCCAGCTATCACCTGTAATTGAGCCATCCCCACCTTTGCCTGTCCCTCCAATTACCCGGAATATAAAGGCCACTGCAGACCCAGAGGGAACGCCAGCTCCTATGTATGCAAAGAAAAGTCGCCATGCTAATCTTCCTCCGGATTGCGCACCATATGTGGTTGTTCTTACAAATGTCCCCCCCACTGATTGTCATTTTCTTCAGTCCCATGAGAAATCTCATGATTCACTAAAAAACAGAACAGTATCATGGCTGAACAAAAACTGTGGGTTCCCAGTTACATTTGCTGATCAAGTTCTGTCAACAAGGAGGGTCAACTGGGTTGGAACTTCCAAAAAGACAATAAATGGAGATTGTATTATTGTCAACTTTAAACATCCCCAACATGTTGCCACAGTCTTACCAAGAGCGGCTTCTCTAGTTTACACTGTGAACAGTATATGTGTACGCCCTCTTGGTTATTTTTACACCCACTTGATTAAAGCCCCACTGAATCCTGGGTCATTTAGACCATTTACTCCTAATCAGCCGCTGACCCCGAATGGAGCATATCAGTACAATGTTGGTAATCAGTGTGGAAATGGGTTCAACATTGTAACACAGAATCGATATGACACACTTTCAGGTTTAGAGTCCTGTGATTGACTTGAGGAATCTGTGGGTCAGGGAATTGATAGTGTGGAGGAAGTGGGATGTACAGAGATAACCCGTGCAAAAATGAGGGAGAATAATGTAATTTCATGGAACATTGCGGGCCTAGGTACCAAGATGGAGGATTGTAATTGGATCAAGTACATTAAGCAGTATCAAATTATATGCCTGCAGGAGACTTGGTCTATTGAATGCAATCACTTTTTTGAAGGGTACAAGGCTTTTTATATCCCTGCAACGGCAACCATTAGGGGCAGACCCAAGGGGGGAATGGTCACGTTTATCTCTGTTGCATTATCTAGCAAAGTTCTTAGAGTGCCAACTTGTAATACTGGTATTATCAGTCTAGTCTTATCGGGGGATAACTGTATGGCCGGTGTGGTAAATCTTTATAATGCTATTAATTCTTGTTCCGCTCCTAGTCAGATAGTAGCATTGAATGTTTTTATCAGCAGCTCAATGAAGGACTGCCTGCATTATCTTTTAATTATGGGGGATTTTAATGTTCATCCTTGTGGAGACCCCCTCCTCAAATGTATTAGGGACCTTCACTGTGCACAGTCCGAGGGATTTCACCTTGAACACACTACCGAGGGGGAACACCTAAATGATATGCTTAACGATCTGGACTTAACGGCGACAATGGCTCTGATGGACCCTACTATGCTTTTTGAGTTACCGACCTTTAAGGGTCATGGGAGGGGAACCTTCATTGATTATGTATTTTTAACATCATCAATGCAGTCCTTTGTGGACTCCTTCATTATTGACGACAGTGAATTTAGTGACCACAATCCACTCACTGTACATATGAGGGGCCCATGGATAGCTAAAGAAGGACTGAATCACACTTTAGGTAGGGTGACCACGACAGATGGGAGACGGCGATTAAGATGGTCCAAGATCACTCCAGACCCGCTGTACAAAGAGATTAAAGTTGCCTGTGCAGATGAGATCATGGTCTGTATGCAAGAAGGCGCACAGCCAATTAATATCCTTAGCGCTTTCCAAAATCTAACGGTCAAGGTTTCAAAGCTGTTGTCAGCTCCTGCTAAGAAGATGGTGATTGAGGGACCTAAATGGTTTAATCATGAATGCTCAAAAGCAGCCAGAAATTTAAGATTAGCACTGGCTACTAAACAAAGAATAAAGGCAAATGTACAGCTATGCCGGAAGAACTATAAAACTATTATTGCCAGATATAAGGATTCGCTTAGGAAAGAGGCCTGGAGCGAGATTCTTGATCCCACTACTCTGCAGTGTAGTACCAGATTCTGGGCAATGATGAGGAAACCTTTCTTGTTCCAGGTGCAGGGTGATGGTCTAGAATGTCACATATCTAAGGATGACTGGGAAGAACATTTTAAGAAATTGTATTGTTGCTCGTTGGATTTGTCTCATAATACTGCCCCTCTAGTCAGTGGTGGTGAAATGACTAGTTTTAATAGAGGTGAAGTTATTAAGGGCATTGTTGGACTAACAGCCGTGAAAGCCCCCAGGGCCTGATGGGATCCCACCGAACTTATTCAAGTCCGAGCCCAACTTCTGGGCACCTATACTAGAGTCTGTTTTTAATGCTGCTGTGAAAGATGGTTGTCCGCAATCATGGGGTGTTTCTACAATTGTCCCGGTCTTTAAGAAGGGGGACAAGGGTAGCCCACATTGTTACAGACCCATCTCACTAATAGACTCCATGGTTAAAATTGTGGGGAGAATGGTACTGCAGAGACTATCTGAATGGGCAGAGGAAAAAAATATTATGTCCATTGCTCAGTATGGATTCTGTAGCAGTCGTTCTACAATAACCCAGTGCCTGAATCTCTTTTTAATACTAAGTAGGTACACTGTAGTGAAAAGGGGCACCATCCATCTCGCCTTCATGGATTTGTCATCAGCCTTCGACTGTGTCAACAGGGGAAGGCTGTGGCAGTCCATGAGGGAGAAGGGGGTGGATGATGGTCTGGTAGGTTTCTTGGCTGATTTGCATAACAATACCAGAGCTAATATGAGATACTGCCAAGACCTGCGTGTAACAAATAATTTTAACATTGGAAAGGGTGTTCGCCAAGGATGCATCTTGGCGCCCTTCCTTTTTAATTTTTACATCAATGAACTAGATAACTTGCTTCAGAAAGTTCCGGCAGATTGCCCTAGAGTAGGAAGGCGGGGAATTCCGATTCTCCTGTACGCAGATGATGCGGTTTTAATTTCGAGAACTGAGAAGGGACTCCAATCTCTGCAAAACGCTTTTAATTTGTTCATGACAGATAGAGATCTTTTGGTTAATAACTCAAAACCATTTGTCATGCAAGTAGGCCAGCCATCAAGAAGAACTTTCATTTTTAAAATTGGGGAAGCTGTAATCCCTTTCACAAAGACGTTTTCTTATCTTGGGGTTCTTTTTGACACTAAACTCAATTGGGCCCCTCATCTTGCAAAAAAGAAAGGAGAACTTGTGCGGGTTAATGCTTCCATTTTTAATTTTGCTGCAAAATTGGGGCGAAAACCTATCTGTGGCATGCTGTAATTGTATAATGCTAAGTCAGTGGCAACTGTTATGTACGGGAGTGAAATCTGGGGGTATCTTGGTGGTGAGCACTTGCAGATCGCTGAAAACTGCTTCTTGAAGCATCTTTTGTGTGTCCCGGTAGGCACCGCCAACTTTTCTGTACATGAAGAGTTAGGGACACAATATTTAAGTGATCTGTTCTCTCTACGTCCCTTGATCTGCTGGCTAAGAATGTGGTTGAACCAGGATATACCACTAACGTATTTGATTGTGAGGGATTTTCTTTGTCAGGATAATGCAATGTGTACCCCTTGGCTGAAATATTTGAAATCTAACTTTGCTAGGCTGGGTTGCCTGGATCTGTTTGAACATCCAAGTAAAATTGTAAAAGGGGAACCGGAGCTCATTAAACGGGCCTTCCTTCTGGACAGGAGGATGCAGAGAGAGGAAGTGGAGCTTCAGAAACAAAGTGTGAGGAAATTTGCCATGCTGAAAACTTGTGAAACTATAGAACCGTACCTGGCTGGCTCATTGACCTCCCATGAAAAATATCTCCTAACGAGGTTCAGGCTAAATTTATTCCATCATCTGCTGATCAGACCAAAAACAGACATTTTTAACAAATCGGCAGCACCCTGCGGCTGCGACGGAAAGTCTCCGCAGGATATGCTGCATTTTATATTTTTATGTACGTTTTATGAATTCCCACACAAGCGTTATCTGGTAATACTTTTAAAAAAACTTAATTTTACACAAATCAGACCGGCGTTAATGTATTTACAACTTTTGTATAGTGACAGTATCCTCCAAATTAAGGAATTTTTTTAATTGACTGTTAAATTGAGAAACTGTTTGGACCAGTAATGACTCACTGTGAATTTTGCATCATTTTATATCTCCATTATTTGTCTTGATCCTATTCTGTGGAAGAAAGTAGATTTTATTTTTTTCACTTTTGGCACTTACATGATATGTATTTACATATATTGGTGATATAAGATTTTATACTGTATGTGTTCTTTTATGGTTTGCAATATAACCAAAATAAAGTTTTATTGAATTGAATTGAATATGTCAATTTATCACATGCTCTAGTTATATAGCCTACATTATTAAATGTGAAGCAAGATTATTTTATACTAATCATATGTAAAGGAGGTATTTGTAGAGTGCAGATCCTATCAATGTGCCCTCAAACTGGATGGTTATGGGTAAAGACATATAGTGAAGTAAAGCGATATGCCATGTATTACATAATTTATTCACGTAGGGAAGCCGGGAATTGACAGTATTTCATATTCTACACTTCTGAGATGTAGGGTTATATCTTTCGCTCTTCCATTTAATGGCAAAGGTTAGTGCTTTACGGCCACTTAATCAATGAATGTTATTCAGTTAGTGTTACTATATGGAGTTCAAACAATATACTTATCATACCTTGAGTAAAACTGACACTATACACACACATATACATGTTCACATTCATAAGATTTAAAAGTGTGCTTTTCTGTTTGGAATGTTTCCACAGACACTGAAGATCAAACACAGCGACATAACATGCTTGGTTGAAATCACCCTACTGCTGCAAACTTCTGTGGGGGCCCTGAGACCTCTTTGGTTTTTTTAATAATGAATTGCCCTTCTTGAGGTGTGGAGCCTCTCCTCAAACTGTTTATTTCTCACCTCAACTGACCAAGAAGTAACAATAACATACAATAGCATCTACTGCCGTCCCTTACTCTAGTGGCTTCCAAGACTTGACAAAAGAATGATTTTTTGGAGAGGCTCAACTCCTCAATGACTGCAGTTAAGTAATTAACAGAATAAAGAGGCACTTGAGTCCCCCAGGGGTAGCTCCTCAGTTTGGAGTGCTTCAGAAAGACTTACCTGATGTGCAGCACGGCTTCAGAGAGACAGTCTGCCACTGTTTTAAATATGTAAATTCTGGGGGCGGGAGGGGGGTGCTGTCCCGTACATCCCCCCACTCAAAACTCTGTGGGTGACGTATGCTACATGTCCCCTACTGTTTCTATGTCCATGATCTGAAGTCCACACTGAAATGGAGATGTGGGGCTCACTACAGCGCCGTCTTAACAGCATTATAGATCCTCGGGCAAAGTAGTGCACTGCCTAAACAACCACTCACAGGAATTAAAATGTAAATTATCAATAAAATAAACTTATATTTATTGGTACCTCAAACAAAATCAATGTTATGACAGGAGGAGCCACCCCTCGTTAAGTTCTGATCTGTGCATAGATCAGCATGATGCCCCTTTGCTCGTAGGCCGCCAACTGCCCAGCGTGCCCATGAGTAAAGACGGCACTGGCTGACTGCAGCACTGGGACCGCCAGCTGTTCCCATACTTGAGACCGACTGCCCTTCTACACCCAATTCCCTAATAAATAGCAGCTTCAGTACAGGTACCCTTGATGCTTTTTATTTAAGGTTTCTCGTGTGACAAGATCCAGTAAGGCAGTGTTTCTTGGGAAACACCCATTACAACGACGGTGTTTTCACGCGGTGCCATCGCAACGCGACTTTCACATCGCAGGTGGCTTTACAAAGCATGCGTTCATACCGCATGCTACAACTGCGCGTTGACATTTACATCGCTAGCCATGTGCACACCGTTTAACTATTCTAGCTATGTTGCGGCACATGCGTTTTTATGCGTGCACAGGCTATAGCTAAGGTTAATTATAGAATTAACACACTCTAGCTATTAATTATATGCGTTTTTATGGTCTGGATGCCTGTTCCTTTGTGGTAATGAGGCTTGTGGTACCTGTTCGACGGCACGCATTTGGCTGTAGTGCTTTGTTTAAAAACGGCAGATCTATTTAGTGTTCAGAAAGCGTGTCTAGCCACTTAATATTTAGACTGCGACGTTTTTGCTGATAGGGTATCTCCGAATCAGACAATGGTTCAAAGCCGAAGGGTCAACAGCCTAGCAATGTTTTCTTTGAAAATAATGGAGCTTTCCCCGCATCTAAATCATCCCACATTTACTTCTTGTTGCTTTCGCGGTGCCTTGGTGTTTGCAGTGGTATAAGTACTAGCAGGTTGCAGGTCGGCCCGAACCCTGGGATGAATAGCCAGGTGTTGTTTTTTCACTGCATGTTGCACCAATAATGCACTTCAGTTTATCCCTTGGTAGGGCGCCCAGTTTTATGGAGATGTTAATTGTTATTTGCTCCACCAATTTTTCAGCGATCGAATCGTTAGTTTCTGCATGGAGCGGTCCACACACACAGTAGTTCCCTTCGGTGCCAGGGACGCTCTTCGATAGTAAAAAAAAAAGTTTTTCAAAAAGCATGACAAAACAAAATAAATACTGACAATGCGAATAGGCTGCCAGACATGTTTTAAATAAATGAGTCCAGCTATTCTCATTATATCCGGGACAGTTGTGCATTTTATTTGTGAAAATGCTGGAAAGGGATGTTGCCCTTAGTAGAAGTCACATTTCTTTTATCATCACACATATCCTGTCAACAAGCTCTAATTGCATGCTTCACAGAGAGCATCTTCAGTTTATATGCAGATTTGTTCATGACCGCAGCTGAAAAGTTGTTTTAACTCACTAGCTTTATTCGGAGCTTTAAAAGCGTTTCGCGCAATAAACAGACCACGCAGTGTGTAAGCGTAAAAGGCCATTTTATTAGACCAGGCTGCGTGATCTGTACATAACAATAAACATCAACAAGTAAATAACATCAAACCCCCACTCACACTCCCCCCTCATTCGTTTCACCCGTTCCATCTCATCACAAACCCCTACAAGCTCCATACCATACCTTATTCCTGCCCATCAATCACTTGTCATCCAGCCCGCTCCTTGCGTCCTTCCAATCATGCCTCTATCCGCCATTCGAACTCCCCCCCCAAGGAATGGGTGTGCCCGCTCTTGACCCCCCCTGTCCCTTCAAAGTACCGCCTAAAGCAGCTCTGGCCTAAACTGGCAGCGCCAAGGACCTACCCAAAAAACGCACCTCCAACTGCCGGGTGGGTGGGTGGCCTTTCTTTCTACCCTCCCGATGGTGCCAGGCGTAGGAAGAGGAAGTTCCCTTACTCCCCTGCGCCTATATACCCACCCCCTAACTCCTCCCCTTCCCCGTCCTATCCTGCGCGAAAGACCCCGGGGGAAGACTAGTCTGCGACTGTGCTTCCCCCGGGGCCCGGCATCGCGCAATAAACAGACCACGCAGTGTGTAAGAGTAAAAGGCCATTTTATTAGACCAGGCTGCGTGATTTGTACATAACAATAAACATCAACAAGTAAATAACATCAAACCCCCACTCACACTCCCCCCTCATTCGTTTCACCCGTTCCACCTCATCACAAACCCCTACAAGCTCCATACCATACCTTATTCCTGCCCATCAATCACTTGTCATCCAGCCCGCTCCTTGCGTCCTTCCAATCATGCCTCTATCCGCCATTCGAACTCCCCCCCCCCCCCCAAGGGATGGGTGTGCCCGATCTTGACCCCCCTGTCCCTTCAAAGTACCGCCAACCAGGGAACCCCCTGTAGGGCGGTTCCCTGCCCCACCCCTCCTACCCAGGTCAGTTCGCCCGCACCGGCACACCCGCAATCACTCCCTGACACACCAGATATTTTCATTCCATAACCTGCTCACAACATCCCGCATCTCCATCATGTACCAAGCATTGCCCAGCCGCGATAAGTGTACTCCGTCGTCCCTAAAAGCTAAAGGTTCCTCCAGTCGAATCCCTCCATGTGCAATCACTTTAAAGTCCTTGTCACCACAGTATAGTCTCATTGCCCTGTTGAGCTTCATTCGTGCCTTTTCGATCGCCCCATGCTTCATAGCCCCTCTCCACACTTTCCTGGGGACCAACTCTGTCCAGGCAATGCAGGTCCCTGCAAGCCTAGATTTCAGCACCTCCAGGTCCCTCTGCATGAGCTGTAAAAGCGCCAAACCTCACAGCTGTACCAGGTCATTTTCTCCCAGATGTATTATTAGCAAATCACGGCATCCCCTCTGCGAGACCATCTTCGCGAGCCAGGGCAATAGTGCGCCCCATCGCATGCCACCTTTGCCCCACCATTGTACCTCGTGCAAGTGTCCTTTCAGTCCCAGGTTACGGCCGTAAACCTGTTGCTCCGCATATTTGGATGCCCAATGCACGAAGGAGTGCCCAACAATCCATGTCACCGTCTTATTTCCCGGTCCACCCACGCAACCTACGAAGAAAAAAGATGTTAGAACAAGAAACCGCAAAACCATGAATCAACCAACACCCTACCTGGGACCATCTCATTTCCTCACATACCTCTCACAACAACGGGACTTCCAACGCCCAATCCGCTTAATCCTGTCCCAAGACCACCCCAACCGGGCCGCAGCTGTCGCAGCCCCAATTCTGAAGGAGTGAGTCCCGAAACCAGACGCATCCAGACCCAATCGCCGCAAAGCCTTGCGCAACACCGCAAACAATTGGCCCGCCGTAGGTCTCGCGTCTGATGCGTGACAAAAAATCTCCCCACGCGCCACACTCGCCGTCCCCAGGAAAGTCCGCCATTCAACCACAGGGCACACCGGCCCGCCCTCCGCCTCATTCAGCCATACCCACTTACCCCTGCCCAACTGATCAGTCTTCGAGCACCGCAACCAAATACCCAGGCGACCTCCATCCTCCCTAATTTCCTCAAACAACCTGCCAGCCATTCCCCTTGTACCCAGCAACTCAGACACCCTGAACGCCCCAAAAAACATCCACACCATACACAAACGGAAAAGGCCAACCTCAACCAAGTCGTAACAACATTCCGGTAACACCCCAACCAGCCGGACCAATAACTCAAAAGTAACTGCTTCCCGCAGCCTACCCCCCCCACTCCTGCATTCCCTGCCCCAACCCCGCAACATCCTGCTCACGATCACATCTTTCGCCGGATCAAAACCCAGAAACAAGACACAGTAAAAGGATATCCCTGCCAATTTACCAGAGATCGTAGCCGCCGTCAACCCCTGTCAATACAATCCAGCACAAAACGTCTCAGCCCTTGTTGCACCACAGACTCAACACCCACAACACCATCCAGATTCCAACCCATGAAAGCACTAAATTCAGACCATGCCAAACGATACGTCCTCCTCGTCGTTTCTGCAACAGAACCTTCCACCAGGCCAATCATCCTCACTCCCCCAAGGCCCAGATGCCGGCCGGCAGCTCGGTCTTGCATGTATCCGCTCCCGGTGCCAGGTGCCGGAACCGCTGCCACTGCGAACGAGACAAAGCATCCGCAATGTCATTATTCGCCCCAGGGACATGCTTTGCCCGAAACACCACATTCAGCCGCAGACAAGCCAACATGAACCTCCGCAACAGCCGCAGCACTCTCAGGTCCCTCGCCCTCTGATGATTCACCAGCTCCACCACCGTCATGTTGTCCACTTGGAAAAGCACTGACCTGTTCCGAAATTCCCCCTTCCCCCCCACACCTCCAGGGCCACCAGCAGAGGAATAAATTCCAAGAACGCAATGCTCCTCCCCTGTTTGAGCCAGTGAGCCGGCCAGCTCTCCGCACACCACCTTCCATCCCAGAAAACACAAAACCCCGCTGACCCACCTGCATCAGAGAAAATTTGGCATTGCCAGACCGCCCTTTCCTCATCAAATTCCAGGGGCACACCATTGAAATCCTTCAGGAATGCAATCCAGGTCCTCAAATCAGCCCGCACCCCCATGGAAACCCCGACTCTGTGATGTGGGAGTACCGCCCCCGAAATGGCCATGCCGAGCCGCCTACAGAACGTCCGCCCTGCTCTCACCACTCTACATGCAAAGTTAAGGAAACCAAGGAGTTTCTGAACCGCTCTCAAAGGGATCCGCTTTTCTACAATCGCCCATTCCAAACAAGCCAGAATTTCCGCCACTTTGGCCGCAGGAAGGCGCGCTAGCCATTGTACTGAGTCCAGCTCGATCCCCAGGAATGTCAAGCAACAGCTGGGACCAGCCGTCTTCTCCGGTGCCAGAGGCACACCGAAATGAAGGGCCAGTTCTTGGAATCGCGACAGGGCCCTGCCGCAATCCGCCCACCCCAGGAAGAGGAAATCATCCAAGTAGTGGGTGACCTCACGGCACCCACTGACTCGCACCATGACCCACTGCAGGAAGGTACTAAATAGCTCAAACAGAGCACACGAGATGGCGCACCCCATGGGCAAAACCTTCTCCACGTAGATGGCCCCCCCGAACTGCATTCCCAAGAGCGAGAAATCCGCCAGATGAATGGGCAGTAATCGGAAAGCTGACTTGATGTCACATTTCGCCAATTCAGCCCCCGCCCCACACACCCTCACCAGCCGGATTGCATCGTCCACTGACGCATAGAGCACCCTAGAATCTTCTTCTGCAATAAAATCGTTCACTGACTGGCCCACCGGCCACGACAGATGGTGTATCATCCTAAACTCCCCTTCCTCCTTCTTCGGCACCACACCCAACGGAGAGATGATCAGATCGTCCAAAGGCCAGTCAGTAAACGGGCCAGCCACCCTTCCTTCCTCAACCTCCCTCCTCAACTTAGCGGCCACCACACCAGGCAATTCCTTAGCAGATCGCAAGTTGTCGGCCCATCGGCGCTCCCTGGGGCCCTGATAGCCCACTCTAAAACCCTCTGTGAAACTCCAGAAAAGCCGCGCCACCGCCTCCTGATCCGGGTAGCACGAGAGCCACGGGGCCATCGCCTCCACCCTAACCGGTGTAGGTGCCATTCTGTCCAGGGTGGCCCCGCCCTCGGGCGTTCCTCCACTGTTCTGACGGCGTGGCAAGCGTGAGGCACTGAGTGAGTGCATGTTTCCCTCCGCACTTCGAGCACTCATGTTTGAACTTACAGGGATACCGGGAACAGTACCCCCTATTGTAGCTCCAACAGGCCCCTGTGGAATATCCCCCTGGCTTAGTCTGCTGACCCGATACGATGGTGCTGGGCACTGCGCCTCCTCCCGCCCCGCTTTGGGCGGGACGCGGCAGAAAGGACCGATACACTACCGGCAAGCCGCTAGCTGTGTGTGTGGATGCAGTGGAGTGCGTGGACGCCATCCACTGCACCCAGAGCTCCTGATCCACCTCCCCCCAGCTTTTCTGCGGATTCACACTGACCCTGGCCCTAAACTCCTCGTCATAACTCAGCCATGCAAATCCCCCAAACTGCATCTGAGCCTTGCGAATGATGTCCATGTACTTGAACAACGCAATTGCCCTGTCCAAATACTTTTCACAGTAGATACTGGCATAAATCAAAAACGCTGATGTCCAGTTCTCCATTGTCTCTGGCACCCTGGGGCGCCTAGTCAGCTCCCACTCTTCCTCTTTCGAACCCTCCTTAGCTTGCACCTCCCTATGCAGTAACTTAAACACATCCACGAATTCGTGCCTCCAAATCCGAGCCCTGACTTTCTCAGAGAGATGCGAGCCCAATGGCATCGCCAACCCCATGTACGGTAGTTTCTTCGGGACCTTCACCCCTTTCTCCTCCTCACCATCCCCTTTGTCCGTCTGCACCCCCGTAGTCACCGACTTACCGTCCACCTTCTCACCATCCTCAAGTGGACCGCCCGATGGCTTCTCCGGCTCCCGGACTGACCCGTCTCCCACTCCCACTGACCTGCAAGTCCTCTTACCCCCCCATCTCCCCCCCCCCCCCCCCCCCCCCCGGGAACCGTCCTCTCAGGCTGCCCACCAGGAACCCTCACCTGTGAGTGCCGAGGTCCGTTCCCTGGGCCGTCCTCTGGGCGCCGCCACCCGGACCGCCGCCGTCCCAGCTTTGGTCTGTGTCACCGCCGGGGCCTGCAAAACATCAATGTCACCGTTGTCCGCAGCGCCCCCTAAGCCCTCTGTGTCATCCCGCACCTCCCCTTCCTCCAGCTCCTCACTCTCATCACTATAATTCAACTCAAGCACCGGTTCCAGATCCACCCGCGCACTCACCACCTCTCTCACTGCCCTCTTCACACCCTTCTGCACACCCCCAGGCGCACGCGTCCCAGACTCCACACGTGCCACAGCAGCCCGAGCCCTCGGAGGAGGGACAGCCGCCGCAGACTGCTCTGCTGCTTCTGTCCTGCGTCTTGGAGCCGTCTTGCGCCCCGCCAGGCACCCCCGGACTCTGCCGACAGCCGCCGGCTTGGATCCCCTCCCGCCCTTCAGGTCGCTCCAACCTGAGCGGGCCCCAGCACCATCGGGCCTCAAAGCCGTCCTGGCCGTCCCTACACCTGACAGCACCCTCTGGGGGGGGTCCCCCACGGCCTTCCTGGCCTTGACTCGCCTCTGCTCCTCCTCTCGCTCCGCCTCCCGTTCCTCCTCGGAGGTCGGGGTAGGGGTCCCCTCTATCTCATGGCTCCACACTGCCCCCACTCTGGCCCCGACCTGCTCTGCCCATCTGGCCTCTCGAATCTGTTCAAGGATCCGCTCCTGCCTGGCCCTGTCCTCCCAGGACGAGGAACCCCATATCTGAGGGGGCGGGGGCGGGCAGTAGCCAAAAAACTCAGCCCCTGGGGGAAAAAAGCCCACCTGGCCAGGCCCTGGGCGCCCCACCACCCTGGGGAACAGGGGCAGCAGGCCCACCCGGGCCCGCTGGGTCCCCGGCCGGCTCCCGCCCCACCAGGGCAGGTGTGGGCGCCCTGGAGCTTGTAGACAGGTCGATGGGGACCTCATCCCTTTGCCCTGCCTCTATGAACACCGCCCCCCCTCACAGGCCCTCCCCACTGGGAGATCCTCCGGCTGCCTCCCTTCCCCGGTGGCCCCAGACACCCCACCGGCTCCCTCAGACAAAAAAGGGGACAAGGCCCGACTGGCACCCTGCCCCGCCTCACCCTCCTCGGCCTCCGGTTCAATCACCTGCTGTAGCAAAAGGCCAGAGGGGGCCGCGCCCCCCGCATCAGCTCCAGAAGCCCCTGACACGAAGTTGAGCGGGGGGAAGGCTCGCGGGGGCAGGCTCTTGCGCTTCCCGCCCCTCGCCGAGTCCCTGGGCGCTCCGCCCCCCCTCCGCTCCACCGCATGCCCCGAGTGCCCGGCTCGTCGTCCTGGCACGCTAAGACAGCAGCCATGACCCCCGCAGAGGCCGCGCGCGTGCCCCTCGTGGCCCCCACCCACGCCTGTCCCAGCACACCCGGTTGGAGAAGATCTTCCCGACCGGCCCTGGCCAGCAGCAGCAAGACCGCCCGGACCTCCTCGGCCGAGACGCCCGACATTGTGCTGAAACTCACGCTTCCGGCGTGAAACTATGAACCGGCTGCTGTGAAACAGCCCTCGATGCTACCCAGCAGAAACCTAACGTAATCAAAACTACACCTATCGCTATCCCTGCACTAACCTCCTTTCTTTCTACCCTCCCAATGGTGCCAGGCGCAGGAAGAGGAAGTTCCCTTCCTCCCCTGCGCCTATATACCCCCCTAACTCCTCCCCTTCCCCTGCCTGTCCTATCCTGCGCGAAAGACCCCGGGGGAAGACTAGTCTGCGACTGTGCTTCCCCCGGGGCCCGGCATTAACATGCCAAACATATGTGCAATCTGTCTGAGTATTTGCACAATGTCTTAATTTGTGTAAAATTTTAATTAATCAAACAATACAGTTCATTTACTTGGGGTCAAACCTTGGCGGTTTGAACGATTTTCAGAATTGGCTGCTGGTCCGTTGTGCCATTTGACTAAAGTCATATGAATTTTAAACAAATATGGTGTTATCGATCAAGCAAATGCAGAAAATACCAAACACCTTTCAAGTGAGTGTGGTTACTCTTTTATTAGTCTACCTTTGACATGTTTGGATATAAATAGGGTAGATAAGCACCTTTTAAAGCATGTTTCCCCATAACCTGAACTTAGCATAGTATTTTATGCACTTTCATAGACAGTCAAGAGACAAGTTTTCAAGAGACAGTCTTTTTAGGTCTCGCACTGCGAACCGATCGCAAAGCGATCGTCGCTGCGAGACTCTATAGCAATCATTTCTGCTTACAACGAGCCAAGGGAGACAGGGGACAAGAGATGTGCACCCGCGCGTAAACGGATCAGGTCGCGCACACTTCCTGTCTCCCATGGCTCCTTGTAAGCAGACACACACGCACACACACACACATACAGAAGCCGCCGCGCACACGCACACATACACATAGAGAAACGCCACACACACACACAGAGAACCCCGCCGCGCATACTCACTCGCACACACACACATAGAGAACGCCCCCCCGCCGCACACATACACGCACGAGCGCACCAAGACCCCTTCCCCCCCGGCTGCACCCCCTGCAACTAAGCCCCACTCACCGGCACTCCGGACTTCTAAAGCCTCCGCGGGGCTCTCCCTCGGGCATGGGAGCCCCGCGTCACCACTTCTCCTCTGGGCAGCTACTCCGTGGGCGCGGGCTTTAGAAGACGGAAGTCCCGCCCCACAATAGGTTTTGGTTTCGCTCACGTCTTAACAGCTTTCTTCAATGCTTGTTGAACTGTTCAAACATTCTGTGTCTCTTAGACTGTTGCAACGTGTCTATTTCTAAAAAGGTTAGTTAACAGTGAGTTAAGACATTGCAGGATTCGGAACGTAATAAGGAGATGCTTTGAACAAGGACCTCATCTGAACCTATTAAATGCACCATCCATTACCATCTGGGGGGGGGGAGGAGGAGGAGGAGGGGGGGATAGGGACGGTAGGAAAATGTAAGTTATTTCGCAGCATTCATACAATGCGGCCTATGGCCACATGAGTGAGCAGTGTGTTACTTCCTGCCTAATAATCCCCTGTTAATTCATGGATTGTTTTGTTTGTCTTTTACCGAGTGTGTTGCCACCTGGGGTTGGGTGTGATGGCGCTGGGCGAGCGCTCTCACGGGATTTGGCACTGCGGGTTTTTGCACTGCTGCCCACCCTCTTTGAAACCCTCGCAGGGCGCTCAGTGCTTCTTCGAGTATCCTGAAGAAGTGCCAGGGGGGAGGGCAGAAGTCACTGTTGTCCTCAGCTGACAGTATCTCTTTGTCGCTCTCACACTGGGGGCAAGTGTTCCTTAAAAATTATGCGAGCGCTAGAATATCATTGGGGGTGCTCTAGAGACCCTTTTAGTAAGAGGGCGGACTGTCTAGTCATCAAGAGCTATATCCACATTAAGCCTTCATCTCGCACGTTGAAATTCAGCACTTTACTCAGCCTTTCATCCTTCCGAGGTCGGTAATATAACTACTGCTAATTTAGGGACTAAAAGAGCACAGCAGTGGCAGAAAGTTCTACATAACAGTGTCAACTGTTGATGTTCTTGTTTTTCTTCCCCCTTAATATTCATATTCTTACTACTACTGTTGGAAAGTCTAGACACTTATTGCTGCTTTCTGGCCGCTCTCAGTGCTAGAGGGGGGGGGGTGGTGTGTGTGTGTCTGTGGGTGTGTCTGTGTTTGTGTCCCTGTCTTTCACAAGAGAGCGCTTAGTCCGGGTCTTCTCTATCAGAGGCGTTCAACTAGCTGTCTGATTTCTCCTGTCTTCACAAACGCAGACTGCTTGGAAGCTAAACTGCCGCAAGAAACAATATATAAAAGCAGGGTCGCTAACTCTTTCCACGCATACATAAGCGGTGTAGGACCTGTCATGATTATTGTATTGTGAATTGCACCTGCCTATCCAATTATGGGGCATGCCCCCAGTCCATGTCTGGTGGGTTGCAAGTGACGGAAGGACACCACTGTTTCTAGAGTCAGGCTGACAAGCATGGGCAGGCCAAGAAACACTACTTTTTTCACACATTCCCATGCACTTTTCTGTTTGTTAACTCTTCTGTATCTATTACGTGTTGAGTGCTGCGCAGTGCATACATGTATAGAAAATAGGCCAATGCTTATTTCCACTTTCATATGCTCTTCTCCAATATCAGACCTTCCCCTTTCATGATCTCTTTTGCACTAATATCTCTTGCACCCTTCAGTGTTGCCCAGCATCCCTGTGTACTGTCTCTTGCTCGTTCTTTTGTATTGTTACACCCTCGCGTCTTTATGACTTCTCTTGTAGTCTTCTCTCTGCTGGCTTTCCTGCCTGCCAATTTTTTCCTTTATTTTCCCCCTGCTCAAACTCCCCTTTTCCTTATTGTTCACCCCTGTTTTTGTCTCTCTTTAGTCCCCTTTTTGGTGCGTCTTGCTTTCCCACCCTCTTTATGTCACCATCATCAACCCCATGCCTATTTCTGCATCTTTCTCTCCCTGTCTCGTGTTCTCTCACTGGTGTTTTTTGCCTCAAAGGTCAAAGATATAATTCTCTCACCTGCCCTCTGTTAACTCTTGATCATTTAAATAAGGAATGTCCTAGGCAGGTCCAGGAGGACCGGAACCATGTCAGAATTAAACAAGCATTTGCAATGCAATAGGTCTCGCATTTACGCATGTTTAAGCTATTGGCATTGTAAATGACAATACGTTTTATTTATGTTTCAAAACTCAAAACATAAACAAAAGGCATTGTCATTTACAATGCCAGTAGCTCAAACTTGCGTAAATGCGAGACGTGTTGCATTGCAAATGCTTGTTTTTAAATTGCTGTTTATGCTGTAAAAGCAGTAGATTCAGTTGAAAACAAATTCAGTCTTCCTTATCTCCAAATCAGCTTGTAATCACTTAAGTCTGGAAGTGTCTCAACAGAAATGTGTGTCCAACTGAAACTTTGAATGCACAAAAAGGTTCACTTACTACTTTGCTCTTCATATGCGGACTCTACCTCGACGTTCTCTTTGCCTGCAGCCAGGCGGGCAACGAGAGCCAAATTTCGGCGGGGGCTGGAAAATATTTCGTGGGGGGGGGGGGCTAATTCTTCCAAACACGGACAGAGTGGCTGTAAGAAGGGGTGAACACACAACAAAACACTAATTTACAAGTAAATGGTCTTTTAAAGGTCTGTTAAGTACTCGGGTGCGGCTGCAGTTAGACAGTCGCCAGCCCGTGAAGCTGTCTCCGCCGGGCTGACACACACGACGGGGGGTCGGAGGGGGGCTGAAGCCCCGTGGGCCCAATGGGTGTTGCGCACCTGCCTGCAGCCAGCATTTCTACTGCGTGCATGCCCTCTCCCTCCCCACCATAAGCTGAAGCGTGGGGAGATGCTTGATGCCCTGCCCCGTGCCCTCCTCTCCTCGCCCCAGGGGCCGTTCTCCTGGCTCTCGAGTGCCTCTGCTACATACCTTAATCGCGCACTGAGCTGCCCTCGGCCACGGGTGTAAGCACGCTCACACTGCTGCAGCTACTCCGCTTGCAGCTTGTCGCACTGGGCACCCCACCACCCACACACCACACCATGTGTGAGCAGGTCCATGCAACCTGCCTCCGCTATCTTCCTGCACTCTCTCAGTGCAAAGAACAATGTAACAGCAGGTGATTTGGTGACCTAAGTTGTAATGCCCCAAAGCAGCAGAGACACTACAATCGCGTGGCAACAGCATGCGCAGTAAATGCGTGCGATGTAATGCCTTTGACGATTTAAAAACAGCGTGGTAATTGCATGCGTTGTTACGGTTGGCGATGTATCATCATACAGCCTGTTTCTTATGTGAACTGCTCAGTACAGTGCGTTCTCAGTAATCCGCCTTTTGAACAGCGTACTTTTCTCTGCGATTCATTGAGCTTGTAAGGTAAAGGTTTATGTGGCTGCAGCAGTACATCCTGTTTGTTTATGTACAATTTATTTTGAGATGAAAAGCTCATATTGCTATTTTAAACAAGCATCTGCAATGCAATAGGTCTCCTATTTATGTGGGTTTGAGTTATTGGCATTGTAAATGACAAATGCCTTTTATTTATGTTTTGGTTTTTAAAACAAAAATAAAAGGCATTGTCATTTACAATGCCAATAGCTTAAACTCTTGCAAATGCGAGACCTATTGCAGAATTTACATCTGGCACCTTTGACCTTTGGCATGGCTGAGTAACGCCATGCTGTCTCCCTTAGCCCCTGACCAGCTCCCCATTTGCTACGAGTTAAACAAGCTGGTAGTCACAACTGTGTATGAGAGACAATCCTGCAGTAAGAGAAACTCATTAGAGAACATAGTGCTTATCGAATAAAGAAGACGTACCATGTAACAACCAAAGTAAAAGGGCCTATCTTCATGGGAGGTTACAAATGAAAATAAGGCGGCACTAAGGTGGGACTAACAAGCCTATGAACGAATCAGAAGCCAGCATTTACCAATGACAGTCACTCAAGCCAGTGATAAGTATAGGCAGAGAGTGGGCGGGGTGTGATTTACATAAAACGGGCCATGTTTTTGTAATACATGCACCATTAACTATGCGATATTAACTGTTTTTATTAACAACATGCTTAAGCCTGTTTAATTCATTGTGTACAATTGCTTGTTTCATCATCGTGCACAAATATTCGTATTTTTGTCAGCTTCGACTGATGTCACACCTGTCGATCAGAGCCTTTGCAACTACTTTTCAGAGCAAGCATTGGCAAAACCACTCGTTCTGGCTTTAATGTGATAGCACATAAAAACAGAATGTAGCATAGTGGGCTAAAATCGATTGACTGGAACAACCCAGGGTGATTATCAGTGGCTGAGATTAATCATTGTATTTCTTCCATCACCTTGTCGATTGTTGAAGTACATTTCTTAAGTGCAACAGGTATGTCCAGACCTGGGCCCTCTGCAAACTGTTCTTCAGGACACAAACTCTACCACAGTGACGAGTATTAACCGCATGCGGGCTAGCGGTTTTCCCGCTGTGCGCTGACTTTTGCGGAAAACCGCGTTACATGACGTGCTCAGCTCGTCATGAGCGTACGAGAGGCGTAACTCATGACGAGCTGAGCTCGTCATGAGCGTAGAAGGGGTTAAGCAGGCTGAAACTGGTCAGGGGTTGTTTGTGTTCGCACCTGGACTTGACCTGACCTGGCACTTCGTGCTGGATTATACCTTTTGGAACTTGACTAAGGCTGTTTTGCTAATGGCTGATGTCTGTCTAGAGTGGCATAGTGTGAGAGAAAACTGTGGATTTGAATACGGTCCCCAGCAATCGTCAGTTGCTGAAATTGATTCAATAATTCCTTTCATCACATTGTTGTTGGTTGTTTTTGTCATCGTGCACAAGCACTCATGCTTTCTAGGGTCAGGCTTGACAGTGCAGCTGCTAGTCAGAACCTTTGCTACCACTTTCCTAAACAAGTACTGGCAAAGCCAATAGGTCTAGTTTTAATGTGGTTACACTTTAACATACAGATATGAAGTAATGCTGTTTGCATAAGTTTACCACGCTAAAGCCAGACATAGATGCTTAGCCAATATGTTCGACATATACAACCTAAATCTGCTGGTCTCCTTCAGATTGACAGAATGAACACCCCCAAGCCCCGCCTGACCATGACTATCTCTAGCCCACCTGTCTACTAGATTATGAGGCCTAGATAACTGAAGCTCACTACATTTTGCTCCGCTTCTGGGGAAGATGACAACTTTCTTGCAAATAGTGTGAGAAATATCTTGGGGCTTGACAGGAAGAGCCACAGGTATGTCCCATTCCTACAGGAAGGTAATCGAACCTTGAGTCTTACTTGCATAAATTCCCACTTGGACTAGAATGTGGGACCTGCATTCTGGACAGCAAACCAGCTATGTATGTGATGTGCTACTGATGCACATTCTGTGAGGAAGACTCTTGCCTTTTATGGTCCACCTACTCCCAGCTTTAACTAGCTGGGCTGGATCCGACAGTGGTCAACTGAGATCCATATGGGAATGGTGAATCAATAGACTACCGCTCTCCCTGTCGGAATGATAGGCAACAAAGTGAAGCCTGGGAGTTCCCCTAGGGTTATTCCTTCAAGCTTCACCTAACTAGGTGCAGCCCGTCCTTATCCTTAAGGGCGGAAGCCCTCTGCCCTCCACCTTTTTGCAGACATGAATAGTGTCCTTCAGTCTGAGCAAAGGTCAGCCAGACAGGCACTCTTCATGTTCAGGTTAGGCAGCCAGGCACAATACATACGCTGAATTAAATGCGCAGGCGCCTGGCTGCCAGAGCTGAACTTTGTAGGGCTGAGGATTACTGGCTACTCTCATTGGCTGACCTAAGGGCAGCCAATAAGAGGAGGAGGCAGTCCCAAATCTACAGGAACTTCTGAGGCTCCCTTCCCCCCATCCTTTATAACTGCTGCAGCACGGTAAGTTTTTTCTTTTTTTAATGCTTGCTGCAATCATATGTTTATGTATGAATTTAATCTATTAGTGCATACATGCTGTGAACGTGTGTACATGCTTGTTAATGTATGGATGTGAAGAAATGTGAATCTAGATGGGTGAGTATGAATTCTTCTGCATCAACACCATTCCCTATACATTTGACCTCAGGGACTCCAAATAAGGTATGTGTTGAACCTCTTTCACTAGGGTGCCAGTAACATAGGTCTAAGTTTTATATCACTGTAACAGCCCTCAGTAATTTAATATGTCTGCCAGGGGTGTCCATAGGGCACTTTAGGAGGTGTTGGAGCTGATATGTAGGTAGTAACATTCTGTATCTGGCATGTCCAAGACACATCTCTTATACGTTGGTGTTAGTATGCCCATCCCTATTCTTGGGTGAGCACCAGCTTGGATTAGGGTTGACAATAGTCTGTCTAATTATAGAACCATTTTCTGTTATATCAGGGAAAAGTCGTCTTGGTAGTACAACCATTTTGATTAGTGTGATCCAGCCTCTCATATTGAGAGGTATATTGACCTGAACTTTATCGACTCATGGACCGCTTCAATTGCACACCATATGTTTAACTTAATGTGAACTGATGCCCAGATATCATAACATATATCATAATGTTGTAGATGGCCATTTCAGTCCTAACTCAGGGAATGTTGCACCACCAGCCTTTGTCTCTTTGCCCAACGGGATCATGTGTGATTTTGACGATTAGTGTGAAGTCTCAATAT